>NC_142462.1:75056777-75364803 GCF_049115385.1 Moschus berezovskii | reverse complement strand
CCTGGGAGACCACTAGGGTTCAGAAGAGGGATAAAATAATGGAATATGGATGAGTTTGGGAAGGAGGACGAGAGGCTAAGAATACTCACATGGACAATGGAGAGCTGCGAGCACAGCATCTTATATCCTCTCTACAACCTTTCCTGATGTACAGCCTACTGATGGTTCTGACAGGTGCAAGAGGCTGCTCTTCAGCCCTGAATCCCCACTCAGACCCTGGCCTAATTCTCTCCCTGGGTGTCTACTGTGGGGCTATGTAAGGAAGTCTGGAAGAGTGGCCCCTCAAGGACTGGAGAAGAAGTGAATAGTCAAGATATCCTGGCTCATGAGAGGCCAGCCTAAGAAAGCCAACCTGATGGGCTACTGGAGGGGCTTATGGGCTGAGTAGTATCTAACCCAATTAACTCACTCTTAGTGCAATAAGGGGGCTTCCCTGGTGGCTCAGATAGTAAAGAATCTGCCTGCAATGTGGGAGACCCAGGTTCGATACCTGGGTCGGGAAGATCCCCTGGAGAGGGGAAAGGCACCCCACTCCAGTATTCTTGCCTAGAGAATTCGATGGGCAGAGAAGCCTGGCAGGCTGCAGTCCATGAGACCTCAAAGAGTTGGACATGACTGAGAGACTAACATCACTTCAGTGCAATAAGGAAACTGTCCTATTCTCTTGTAGGTGAGAACCGAAAGTCATTCTACTAAGCTTCCCAAGTACCATGGTTACTAAATGTAGGTAAAGGCCATCACTTCTTTTCCTGAATTTCGCCCATGATCAAAGTAGCAAAATAGAAACTGTAGAACATAGAGGAAAGCTAGAACAGAATAAAGAAAGAAGAAAGAATCTAGTACCCAGTACTGTTACAGTTTTGGCACGTTTCAGTTCAGTTCAGTGGCTCAGTCGTGTCCGACCCTTTGCGACCCCATGAATCACAGCACGCCAGGCCTCCCTGTCCATCACCAACTCCTGGAATTCACTCAAACTCATGTCCATCGAGTTGGTGATGCCATCCAGCCATCTCATTCTCTGTCGTCCCCTTCCCTTCCTGGCCCCAATCCCTCCCAGCATCAGTCTTTTCCAGTGAGTCAACTCGTCACATGAGGTGGCCAAAGTATTGCTAAAGGATTCAGACCATTTACCACATAGGTTACGGTTCTTGAAATGATGAACGTGCTTTATAAACTGATCATTTGGTGGTACTTTCATTATAATACTCAGAGTTAGCAGATTTTGGCCATTTACATGGAGCCTGCATGACAATATTCCCCTGATCAGGAATTAGAATTTCAGTAGCAAAGTGTTAAATAATGTCAAGTGGTTTACACTGAAGTCCACACAGGTTTTTAGTTCTGAGACTTGAAAGGCTGGATCTAAAATAGATCAGACTAAAATAAAAATGTAATGGAAAGTTTCAAATGCAAATCATAAGATTGTTTAATGGCCAACGTGGCCCTGGCCTCATTGATAAAAAAAGATAGGGCTATTGAGAATTCAGTGGCAAGCCACCATCTTGGAACTTTTTTCAAGGGCTAACAGAGTTCAGAGAAGAGTGCCACTGACTTCAGAACATCATGACAGACCAGATCGGAATACCCAGTAAAGGCAGTTTATCAAAAAACAAGGTCTAGGAAGGGCCATCGGAGAAGGCAATGGCAAGCCACTCCAGTACTCTTGCCTAGAAAATCCCATGGATGGAGGAGCCTGGTAGGCTGCAGTCCGTGGGGTCGCTAAGGGTCGGACATGACTGAACGACTTCACTTTCACTTTTCACTTTCACACATTGGAGAAGGAAATGGCAACCCACTCCAGTGTTCTTGCCTGGAGAATCCCAGGGACGGGGAAGCCTGGCGGGCTATAGTCCATGGGGTCACACAGAGTCGGACACGACTGAAGTGACTTAGCAGCAGCAGGAAGGGCCATGAAACTTTGCTGCTTTAGTTCATGTCATTCTTTCTACCCGGGATGTCCTCCCTTCCTCATTCTCCACCAAAATACTGCCATCCATCTTTCAAGACCCATCTCAATTATGATCTCTGGGAAGTCGCTCTCTTTCCCCACCTTTAGAGCACGATTAATTCTAGAGTTCATTATGCTTTGTGAGCACTTCGAACATTCTGTCCTTACATCATGAGTTATTTGCTTTCCTTCCCCCCTGCAGACATTGTCCTGCTAGAGAAGAACCTACTCTTAGTCATCTTTGTATCCCTAGGGCCTGACTTGTGGTCACTCAGTAAGGATTTGATTGATGGATAGATGAATGAATGGATGAGGCTGGAAAGAAGTCAGGTATTTAAAATTTCTCTAGTATCAAACAAAAGGGCTAACATAAAGAAATGTTCAGTAAATATGTTTGGAATGGAATCGGAGATTCAATGCCTAAATGGAAATCACTATACTTGTAAAAGATTTCCATGTTGCAATTTCTTTCTTTATGAAACAGAAATAATGATAGTGTAACCACCTGAAAATCCTTCACTGTAGGTATTGGATTAATCTTCCATAACCACACCCACACCCATCAATGAAGTCTTTGATTTCTAGAAAGAAACAAATAATGAAATGAATCATGGTTCTGTGCCTTGACCAAAGTGTCATCTATCAGAACAGAATTTAAATAAGTCAATGAACTAACGTTAACATATCCTATAACATCAAATAAATGATAGTATATTCTGCTCATGAAGTTGCTATGAAAAGTTAAATTTCACCTACACCAAAGTTACTTTCCCTCAGGATCAAAGTTTGAGAAATGAGAATTCCTTTAACTCTTTTCTTCTTATTGCCTAATTATACACCTAGATATTTCTACAGTATTTCAGAAATTCTAGTTCTAATTTTTACAATTAAAAAATTACTGCTTTATCCTGAGCACGTTTCCAATAAGATCTTCAAAGGCCTTGTTATAAAGATTGGCTTTCAACAACTTCCTTTCCCCATAGAAAGAAATCAGATATTTCAGTTTTTTTAAAGAGATAAAGTTGGTACGCGCCACTATCCCTGCCCAAGAGCTGGCACATGTGGGTTGGGTTCTTTTACTATTTAACCCGAAAGGTGTAATTACTTACGTGGAGTGAAATAAGGAACCGTCCTTTTCTAAGTAGCCTTCATAGTGGACCAACATCAAATCCCCTCCTTTGGTCTTGCGATGGCAGATGAACGGCTTCTGGAGAACTTCAATCTTCACTTCTGGTTCTGGGATGAGAGCCCCACTCAAACAAGTTACTAACAGTGTCAGGACTGCATTCCACAAGAAAAGCCTCATGTTGCCAGGACAGGAAAGAAGTTGCTACAAAAACACACAAAAGGCCCCCGACCTCATAGAGTTAAGAAAGCAGTTGAAGACTTAAAGACAACAGCCTCTGGCAAGGCATGACTCCCCCCTTCCTAGCAGACGTGGCACATTCACCACGGACAACTTTCCCACGCTTTGCGAACTCACCTCTTAAGAGTTAAGCCCAAACCCTGCCCTGACTGGCTCTTACAACGCTGGCTCCTGGAAAGACGGCCTCCCATTGGCAAGTGATTCTGTCCCTCAGGAGCCTCTCAAGCCAATGGTGTCACAGTATTGCAATTTGCAGTTCCGCTGAAGGGAGGTAGGGCAGAAGCAAACCACCCGGAGTGGTCCTGAAGGCCCGGGGATTACAGAATTCCACAATTTAGGAATTGGAGAGAGGGGTGGGGAGCAAAGCTAACCGGAAACCTCAGACGGATTCAGAGGTGTAAAGAATCCGCAGGGGTGTGAAGTCCTGGGTCCAGGGGAAATGGCACAGGTCTCAGGAAAGACTCCTTTCGTCTCACGGTTGGTGAGAGAACCCACCCCCTTTCCCCCAACACCCCGCACACCCAAAAGTATGGTAAGGGGGCTTCCCAGGTGGAGCAGTGGTAAAGAATCTGCCTGCCAGTGGAGGAGACGCTGTAGACTCAGGTTCAATTCCTAGTTGGGATAGATCCCCTGGAGTAGGATAATGGCAACCCACTCCAGTCTTCTTGCCTGGAAAATTCCATGAACAGAGGAGCCTGGTGGGCTACAGTTCATGGAATCGCAGAGACTCAGACGACTGAGCACGCAGGCATGTAACAGCGGTTTAGGTTTCAAAGTGCTTTCTGGTTCTTCATAAACCTCATTACTCTGTGGGTAAGGCAAATTCTTTTATCCCCCTAAAAGATAAGTTAATATTTTGTTTAGGAGAGGTTAAGTGTCCTGCTTAAGGTTATTCAGCCCCCAAAGCAGTTGAGCTCCATCATCCAACCATCTTCTGATTCATTCTACAACACCACACAATATTATGGTCACTAATAATTTTAGATGACCTTAGTGTGCTGCTGCTGCTGCTGCTAAGTCACTTCAGTCGTGTCCGACTCTGTGTGACCCCATAGACGGAAGCCCACCAGGCTCCCCCGTCCCTGGGATTCTCCAGGCAAGAACACTGGAGTGGGTTGCCATTTCCTTCTCCAATGTGTGAAAGTGAAAAGTGAAAGTGAAGTCGCTCAGTCGTGTCCGACCTTTAGCGACCCCACGGACTGCAGCCTACCAGGCTCCTCCATCCATGGGATTTTCTTAGTGTAGAGGGTCAATAATGAGAAAAGACCCTGCTGCTGGGAAAGACTGAAGGCAGAAGGGGGCGACAAAGGATGAGATGGTTGGATGGCATCATTGATTCAATGGACACGAACTTGGGCAAACTCTGGGAGATGGTGAGGGACAGGGAAGCCTGGTGTGCTACAGTTCATGGAGTCCTGAGGAGTCGGACACAACTTGGCCACTGAACAACAAAAGTGTAGAGGGTCAATAATAGCCTCTATCAAGGATAAGGATGTACAGACCTCTGTTTTAAAGTAGAAATAGTAATCACAGTTATGAATTACACAGGCTAAGTTTAAAGATTTTGTTTTACATTTTTTGCATAATTTCAAAAGCAATACTTGTTCATTGAAGCTGACTTGGAAGAAACTGGAAAACACTCGAGTTTCCAGTTAAAATACAGGAGTCACAGCATAGTGCTCTATGACAACCCATCTGTGGGATGGGGTGGGAGGTGGGAGAGAGGTTCAACAGGGAGGAGATATGTGTATACCTATGGCTTATTCATGTTGATGTATGGCAGAAACCAAAACAGCATTATAAAGCAATTATCCTCCCATTAAAAATAAATAATTAAAAAAATACAGGAGGCTAATTAAATTTAAATTTCAGATAAATAGCAAATTAATTTTTCTGTTTTTATTTGTGAACTCTGGCAACAGATTTTGCAAATAAAAGATTTAATTCTTTAGATTATACTAAAGGAAAAGAAAAAATCTGTAACGCCACCATGCAGAAATAGTCATCAACATTTTGGCACATGGTTTTGTGACATATGCCTAAAATAATTAGGATCCTACTGTACACTGTTTTGTAATAACCTCCTTTTACCACAGAATCTATAGTTAACATTTTCTCTAGTCAAATATTCTTAGCACAGAACTTTCTCACACTTTAATATGCATGGGAATCCCCCCCTGGATATCTCCTTCAGGAGTCTGGGGCCTTGCATCAAGATCCTACAATTCAGACAAGCTCCCAGGTGCCTTCAGTGCAGCTGTACCTGACCACACTTCGTGCAGCGGGGGTTTTAGAGCTTAAACATTTGTTTATGTTCCCTGGTCACTCACAGTATTCTATAGTGAAATTCCCATCATCTCCTTACGCCCTACAGTTGGGTACCCCCTCAATAGCCTTGAAGTGTGTAGGATCAATTAGCGTTGAAATAAGAGAGACTGAAGACTAGAATCCAGCGGGCACCCTAAGGGGCCACGGTGGCTCCCAAATATCGGGAGGTGGAACCGATTTATGGTACGATAGAGTCAAGTCTGTGTTCCCCTTTGTCCCAGAGGCCTCCCTACTCCCTTCTCACCCTCCCTCCAGTCCCAAGCCTGCCTCCCAGGACTCATTTTCCCTGCGGGCCTTTTTCTCTAGGTCAGCCACGCCGGCATCTCAGCTAAACTCCGGGGTGGATTTTGGGAACCGGCGCGCAGGCGGTGCACTGGGCATGCGCGAGCGGGCCCCGAGCCCGGTGGGTCGAGCACTCAGGTAGCGCGGCGCGGCGCGGCCAGCGACCGGCTCCTTCGCTTGCGACACTTTGGTGACTGCAGTCGCCCCTCGGACCCACCCAGTACCTTGGCCTCCTTGAGGACAGCGCACCCTGCGGCGCCTGGGGCCGCCGGCCGGCCGCGTTCTCACGTGCGGAGGCCGCCGCAGTGACCCCGCCCCCGGGCCCGGGATGTGAGGCCGGCGGGGCGTCCCCGCGCTGGGCCTGGGCGCCGGGAGTGGCCGGCTCGGCGGCGCCGGGCGATGGCCCTGCTGCCGCTGTTCCTCGCCTCCGGGAGCCTGGAGCAGTGACGGGGCCGGCGGGCGAGGGCGAGGTGGCCGCGGGCGCCATGGAGGGGGTGCTGTATAAGTGGACCAACTATCTGAGCGGTGAGTGGGGGGCGTGCCGGGGTTCCGGGTCTTTGTCTGAGCCGAGGGAGGGCGGCGTCGGGGCTCGCCTCCTGGGTGTCGGGGTCACGGTCGCTCGTGGGATCGAGAGGCCTGCGTGGACCGGGAGTGTTTCCCCACAGCAGTTCTGTCTCCCGTGTCTCCCCTGTGGGGCCTGGGTGGGAGCGGCAGCTCCCCTCACTTCCGAATCCTGAGATTTGGGGTGACTTGAAAGGCACGATGCCCTCGCTGTCAGCGGGAGGGAAATGCTGATTCCGACTGTGGGGTCCTCTGGGAGTCTCGAATTCTGGCGAAGGAGCTGGTCGCGGGAAGGTTTCATATGAATGCGAGCAGAGGTCAACGGTTCTTTTTCAAAGTCCCCAGTACAAGCACTTTGCTTTTGTCCCTTGCAGAGTTGTCTGAGTGCAGACCAGGGTATCTGAGTCTCAGCTCCAGAGTATGTACGTTTTTGGTTTTCTCACCGAACATTTCTTTTTGTTTTACAGACTCGGAAATGACCGTAAAATAGGATGCAAATATTAGCAACTCTTTTCTTGCCCTGTTGAACAGAACGGCTTAAAAATAGTACCCCACCCCCTTTCCAGTTTGTGGAAGTACTTCCTATCTTGAGAAGGTCACAACTATTTTTCAGCTGTGAATATGATTCAGAAGGAGCATTTTCATAAATGAGTATATAAATAAAAGCCTTCTGTGCGCTGGAAACTGTGCTAGGCACTTTTTTGAAATTAAACTTTTTATTATGGAAAATGAGGTAGGCAGGCTCTTACAGTTTTAACAACAATGTATTTGAAGTGAGAAATATTTCCAGTGATTCTTAAAGTGGTGGAGGTGCATTTTCCCATCTTGTGGAGCCTAGGATTTTTTTTTTTTAGGATTGTAGTATGATTCTCTGGGGTGTTTTAAGGACGTTTGTGTCTGGGAGGATCAGTTGGCAGTAGTGACTTTGATGAGGTTATAAAGCACAGCTGAAAGTGCGCCTGTTGGTGGTACCCAGAATCTCTTCCTTATGCATAGTGTGATTACAAGTGAATTCTGTTTATTTTTCTTGTGATCATTAGTAGAAACTGAGTGAGAAGAAGTGCTTTAGAACACTGGCTTTTTGCTTCAGGGACCTTCGTTTGATGTATTAGATGTAGATACCTCATGACTAGGTTTGGCTGGATGTTAGGGAGGATGTTTGATCAAGTGATTTGCTTAAGAGGTATCTCTAAGCTCTGAGATGTAGGATCTTATGCCCCTGAGTGAAATTTAGTCACTGGTCTTGGTTCTTTCACCCCTTTCCATCACACATGCCTTTTAACTTATTTCTTTGATCCTCAGTGCTCTTCTTTTTTGTTCCGTCTCCCTTTGCCCTCTTTTTTTTCTCTCTGTTTTCTTGCTCTTCTCCTCCAAGTTTACCTCTTTTACCAAGTTTAGTCTGTTGTTACTGTACCTACTTCCTGCTCATGAAATGCCTTTTTCCCCCTGTCTTCATGTATCCTTCAAAAAAGCTAAATTTCTCTGGAAAGATCTTTGGAATCTTTATCATGTGGTGCCCATACCATCTGTTCTGTTGGAAAAAGTCTACTTTTTTCTGCCCCAAGTGAAAGAAGTTAATTTTGTGAGTGATGCCATCATGGTGGAAGCCCTAAAGAAAAGAAACATTGGAGCCATTGCAAGTGGCTGGCTTTACGTTATGCTGCTTGTTCCCCTGGCCCACAAGCCACCTCATTGTGGACATACTGTGCATAAAAGCCCATCACACCACGGGGGACTTTTCCTGGGTGTGTATGTGTGTGCGTGCGTGTGTGCACGCTCAGTTGTGTCTTTGCAACCTCATAGGCTGTGGCCTCCCAGGCTCCTCTGTCCATGGAATTTTCCAGGGAAGAATACCGGAATGGGTTGCCGTTTCTTACTGCAGAGGATCTTCCTGGTCCCAGGATCAAAACCATGTCTCTGACTCACGTCTCCTGATTTGGCAGGAGAATTCTTTACCACTGCACTACCTAGGAAGCCTTCCCTAGGTATGTTTAAAATTACTGTCCAGTGCATTCTCTATCCTTAGGAGATACATTTACTCTAGAAAGGAATGGCAACAACCTCGGTGACGCAAATGCATCCTAGTTGTTTTCCCTCACCTGTGCAAGTTCAGTTCAGTTCAGTCGTGTCCGACTCTTTGCGACCCCATGAATCACAGCACGCCAGGCCTCCCTGTCCATCACCAACTCCCAGAGTTCACTCAAACTCATGTCCACAGAGTCGGTGATACCATCCAGCCATCTCATTCTCTGTCGTCCCCTTTTCCTCCCACCCCCAATCCCTCCCAGCATCAGACTCTTTTCCAGTGAGTCAACTCGTCGCATGAGGTGGCCAGAGTATTGCAGTTTCAGCTTTAGCATCAGTCCTTCCAATGAACACCCAGGATTGATCTCTTTTAGAATGGACTGGTTGGATCTCCTTACAGTCCAAGGGACTCTCAAGAGTCTTCTCCAGGACCACAGTTCAAAAGCATCAATTCTTCGGCGATCAGCTTTCTTCACAGTCCAACCTTGTGCAAGTTAGTCTCCCCAGAAGAGCATAGTGTGAGTGTTAATGACAACCGCTAATGAAGACACCATTCATTTTCTTCTCCTGAAGCTTTTTTTTTAAAGTAACATTTTTTTCTTATGGTTTTGCACATAGTAATTTAAAAATACATGTGATATCTCTCTAAGTTTTGTTCATTTTGAGTTTTTCTCCGAAGAGCATACTTAACCCATTTGTGTATTTCTGTCATGTCCACAGCTTGATAAGGGATGCCTTATGTCCAAATCTGATTGGAGAATTAGCAAATCAGTTTATCAGCCAATCCTTTGAATCCTTGAAGGATGTTGTTAATTTCATTCACCAGCTGCTGTGTGCTGGGCCCTGTTCTGGACACAGGGCAAGCAGTGTTAAGACAGACACTGTTCTTGCCTTTCTTAAACTTACAGTCTGGTGGGGGAGACAGGCATTCATTGGATAAGTGGTTAGAAGCAGGTGCTCAAGTGTGTGTGATTTGAGAGGGGAGGAAGGGAGAGGCAAGTCTGGGTCATTGGGGAAGGCTTCTTTTAGGAAAATATCTAAGCAGAGCCTGAAGGTTAAATAATAGCTGGGTAGGTGGTGAGGCCAAGGCAGAGGTGCAGTTGGAGGCTGTTAAGGGGAAACTCTTTAGGCATGGAGAATATCAGTGTGAAGGCCGTAAAGCTGGATAAATACTAGTGAGTTTAAGGAAAGAAGACCAAAAAGTCTGGAGAGTTGAGAAGAGGCTCCAACAAGACTGCAGAGATGGGGGGCAGGCCTGAAATTGCACGGCCTCATAGCCTGGTTTAAGCACTGCAGAGTGATTGTTCATGCACGTGTGTGTGCACATGTGCCAGTGTGCATGTGTAAGTAAGAAAGAAATGATGAGATTGTTTAAAAGCTTACTTTGGCTACATTTGTTGTATTTTGCCAAATATTGTAGTTATTTTGTGAGCTTCTCTTGCCTCTTGAAATAAACTGTTTAGGTTTCCATTGCCAAAAGTTGTAAACATCCACCAAGACCTGAGAATAGCTGTGTCTTAATTGCATGCATGAGTGTACTGCTAAAATATAGAAAGAGAAAAGTCTCTTTTCCCTAATATATTAGGCACACTCAAGTACCCTGTGCTCCATCAGAGAAAAGGAGAAGAAAAGAAGTGTCTGTGTATTTTCTCTAACGTGGTTGAGCTACCCAGCTTTGAACAGCAGAACATTGGGTATTCTGGGATTTAGTATCCAGCCCTATCTTCACATATTAGAGGATTAAACCTGAAATGGAAAGGGAATGGATTAAACATTTCACAGACATCTCTATTGTATGAGTCATAACGCTAGGCCACTGTGAGTTTGTTATTTGTATCTTTCAAGCCCTAAACGTTAGTTGAGGGATATTATACCTGCTTGGTTATTCATTAATGCTCCATAGTAGAACAGTAGTTGAGGAGTCAAAGAAACCTGAAGTCTGGTGCCAGCTCTGTCATTGCCAGGTGCAAAGTCACTTTATCATTCTGAGCTTTAATATCTTCCTCCATAAGAGTGATGAGATTTACCCATTAATAATTGTATCAATAGTAAAAAGACTTAAACACTTCTGATGTTCCAGACACTATTCTAAACATTTTGCACGGATTAAGTTACTTAATCTTTGCAGCACTTTTAGGAAGCAGTTGACTTTATTATTTCCAGATGAAGACATTGAGGCACAGAAAGATGGGGAAGGAACTGGCCCAAGGTTACAGAGTTAGTAAGTGACTCCAGCGTCAGTGCACCATTCATTACATAATACTTGTGAAGGTCCTTCCTGCTTGGGCATTATATAATTCTGGCTGATTCATAATGTACCTATATTTAAAGTATGTTGACCTAGAATAGCAGACTTTATTTGGGAATGGGAGGTGGGGAGGAGTTTGGGAGCAGGGACGACCATGCCTGGTGTTGTGCATGTGTTTTGTCACTAAGAAATTTTCAGAACTGTGCTCTGAGCTTTCTGCTTTCAGTTTTAGTTCGCCTTCCTGCCCACTCAGCACACAGGAGGGCTGTGTCATAAGCTCCAGCCAGCTGCGGGCTTCTTGGGCCCCTCCAGCACGTTAGAGCACAAGCACATTGCAGTACTGCATTCCAAAAATAACAGAAGCTTGCATCATGCTCACCAGACGATTGTCTGAGAAGGTACTATTGTTTTGCTTATCCCCCCAGGTAGAAGGTGACGCTTGTCCATGTATGTTTGTGCTGGGTAGACAGTACTAAGAAGTCATCTGGAATGTGAGTGATCCAGAGCATGGGCTCACAACCACTAGTCAACCTTTTTTGTTGTAATTATTTTTAAATATTTTACCAAGATAGTAATTAGTTAATCTATCATGAATTTCACCCGTTTAAAGAATACTTAACAGTGTTTTTTTAATATATTCACAGAGTACAACCATCACCACAATCAATTTTAAAGTATTCGCCTTATCCTGAAGAGAAATACCCACTAGCGAAAGTTCCCACCCTACCCACTCTTGCTCTTGGCAACCGCCAAGGTTGTATACATTTCCTGTCTGTATAAATTTGTCAATTCCAGACATTTCATATAAATGCAGTAAATGGAATCATACATTATGTGGTCTTCCTTTACCTAGCATAATGTTTTTTTGCTAGGTTCATCAATGTTGTGGCATGCATCAGTACTTTATTCCTTTTTGTTACGAAATAATATTCTACTATATGGAAATATCATTTTGATTATCTACTCATCCATTGATGAACATTTGGATTGCTCTTTTTTTTTTCTTTTTGGTTAATATGAGTATGGTGCTCTGAACGTTTGTGTCAGATTTTTGTGTGGATGTGTTTTCATTTCTCTTAAACCTTAATCAAAGAAGTAGAATTGTTGGATCATATGGTAACACTTTAACAGTTTGGGAAACTGCTAAACTTTTCCAAAGTTGCTTCTCCGTTTTATACTCTTGTTAGTAATGAAAGAAGGTTCTTGTTTCTTCACATCCTCACCAATACTTGTTATTGTCTGTCTCATTATATCCATCCTAGTGAGTGTGAAGTGATATATCAGTGTGGTTTGATTTGTATTTCGCCAGTGACTAATGATGTTACTCATCATTTCATGTGCTTATTTAGCCATTTGTATATCTTCTTTGGAGAAATGTCTTTTCATATCTTTTGCCCATTTCTTAATTGGATTATTTATTTTTTCATTATGGAATTGTTAGGGTTCTTTATTCTAGATACAAGTTCCTGATCACATATTATTTGCAAATATATTTTCCTGTTCTGTAGATTGTCTTTCACTTCCTTATGGTATCATTTGCAGCACAACATTTTTTAATTTTGATATTTATCAATTTTTTTGTTTATTGTCTGTGCTTTTAGTGTCAAATCTTAACACTTTGCCTAACCCTAGGTCCTATTTTTTTTTCTAGAAGTTTTTTTTTTTTTTTGATAGTTTTAGCTCTTCTTAATCTCCATGAGCTTCAGCTTTGTGACAGCAAGAATAATAGCCATACTAGGTTTGTTATAAAGATGAAATGGATAGCATATATGAACCTGCCTGGTACGTAGTTCACTTACTGCTGCTGCTGTTGCTGCTAAGTCGCTTCAGTCGTGTCCAACTCTGTGTGACCCCATGGACGGCAGCCCACCAGGCTCCCCCGTCCCTGGGATTCTCCAGACAAGAACACTGGAGTGGGTTGCCATTTCCTTCTCCAATGCATGAAAGTGAAAAATGAAAGTGAAGTCACTCAGTTGTGTCCGACTCTGCGCGACCCCATGGACTACAGCCTACCAGGCTCCTCCAACCATGGGATTTCCCAGGCAAGAGTACTGGAGTGGGTTGCCATTGCCTTCTCCTAGTTCACTTAAGGGTAGGTTAATTGGACAGTAGTTTTGATTAATGATGCCAGGAAAAAATCAGTTTGTATTGCCTGTGTGAAAATTGTGGTTTCTCATGGTTTCTGAGAGTATATGTATCCTGAATTCCTTAAATCATTCTTTTGGATGTTGGAGGGGTATGAATTATAAAGGAAAAGATTCAAATCATTGGAATTTTGGAATTGACTCTGCAGTCCTATGACAGTCATCCTTGTGGATGAATGATTATTGCAGGTCACGCAATTCTGTGTACCACTTGTCTCTGTACTTTAGCTCCCAGCAAAAATTAATTAATAATTTGTTAAGGAACATAAGAGATGTGAAACTGTTGCCTCATTAGCACTCTACCAGAAGCAATATCTGTCTTCCCCTTGATTTGGATGTGTGATGTAATTGGATATACCAAGAGTGACCCATGGAGTATTATGTGATTGAAGTGGTTTATGGATGGAAGGAGCCTGGGGGCCATTGTTCTCAGACTGTACTCTCAGTGTTTAATCCTTCCCACTTCCTGTTACCCTTTCAGCTTATTTTAGAATTGAGCAAAAAAGCTCAATTTTGCATATCCCTCCAAGTAAACAGGGACACTTGTTCATATATGTTTTGCCTCCTCCAGGGGATCTTCCCAACCCAGAAATCGAACCCAGGTCTTATGCATTGTAGGTGGATTCTTTACCATCTGAACCACCAGGGAAGCCCCAAGAAGCTCATGGTCTAGTGGAAATCTTTCTCAACTGTGAAAATGCCCTTCCAGCTAAATTTGTGATTTTGCCCTTTAAGCTTTTATATGGTTATTCTGAGGCTGTGGCTTGACAGGCCTTAGAGGAAGGGACCACATTGCATGTGGCGGGTCCCTTGGAATAGTTACACATTACCGATCACTTGCAGGGAAAATTTCACAGAAAAGAAGGGACCGAAGGGTGGTGAAAATGCCCTTCCAGCTAAGTTTGTGATTTTGACCTTTAAGCTTTTATGTGGTTATTCTGAGTCTGTGGCTTGACAAGGCTTAGAGGGACCACACTGCATATAACTGGTCCTTTGGTGTAGTTGGATGCTACCAGTCACCTTCAGGGAAAGCTTCACAGAAAAGGAGGGACCAAAGGGTTGGTGGGATCGGCTTGGACAGGAGTACGTGTGAGAGAACAGAAGAGACCCTCAGTGGAGAAACCAGCAGGACTAAAAAGGAGGGTTCTTTTCTGGGAGCAGGAGAATATACTGGGGTGTTGTTAGTATTAGATTAGATTATTAAAACAAACCAAGCCTGAGAGTTTCAAATTGGTGTTGTAGGGAGTCTCTAGGGTATAGTAGAAACCTTGCCCAATTTAAAATAATGTTATGTGTCTTTATCGAAAGTAAACAAGAAATTAATAACAAAAGATGTAGGAACTCCCCAAACATTAGGAAATTAAACAGTAATATATCAAAATAACCTATGGGTCAAAGAAGTTGCCGAGAAAATTAGAGGATATTTTCAATTTAAATTGAAAACATAACAGTGGTTGGCCAGGGGTAAAGGATTGGGGGAAGGGCTTGGCTAAAAACGAGTAACACAAAAGAATTTTAAGAGGAGGATAATGGAATTTTTCTGTATCTTGAGTTCTTAGAGGACTTTGTGTTTATCGAAACACAGAACTGTTAACCAAAAAAGAAATTTCACTATGCATAAAATTTAAAATACTAAAAAATTTAAGTCTTTAATGGAGTGCAGTTTTTAATTTTTAAAAAATTTTTTAGTGATATGTTTGGATGAACTACTCGTCACAAGACTGCTGAGTAAAAAATAAGGGAAACTACAGTGTGTTTTAGTCAGATGTATGTTTGACTCACAAGTAATCATTTGTTTGATTTGGATTTTAAAGAAATAAGGAGATCTCTAAAAATTTTTATTTAAAAATGATGGCTGTTATGAAATTAAAAAGAAGTATATAGTTATAGTGCAGAATTAACTTGAGCTGTGCCCTTTTATATCCAAATATAAGTGCATGTTTTTAAAGAAAAATTGTTCTCATTGAAAAAACATATATACCATTCATTGTTACTTGAACTGAAAAATGAATTGTACAAATAATTACTGTCGATTAAACATAAAAAGACATTTGCATTATGTGAGAAAAAAACCAAGCTGATAACAGTTTTGCAGTAATGATCTTCAAATATTTAGTTTCTTTGAATAATGTTTTGTAGTTTTCAGAGTATTAGTTTTACACTTCTTTTGTCAAGTTTATTCCTGTTTTGTTCTTTTTGATACTATTGTACATGAAATTATTTTCCTTATTTTATTTTCAGATTTTTCATTGTAATTGTATAGAAATACACTTGATATATGTATATTGGTCTTAAATCTTGCAATTTTGCCAAACTCATTGTAACAGTTTTTAAAGTGATTCCTTTTTTAAAAAATATATATACACATTAGCATGTCTGAGAACAGAGGTAGATTTGTTTCTTCCTTTCTAGTCTGAATGCTTTTTATATAATTTTGTACTCTAATTGCCCTGGCTAGAACCTCCAATACAGTGTTGCTTAGAAGTGGTGAGAGTAAGTATCTTTGTCTTATTGCTGATTTCATGGGAAAAGCATCTGGTCTTTGGTGGCTCAGACGGTAAAGAATCTGCCTGCAATGCGGGAGACCTGGGTTCAATCCCTGGGTCGGGAAGATCCCCTGGAGAAGGGAATGGCAACCTACTCCGGTATTCTTGCTTGAAGAATCCCATGAACAGAGGAGCCTGGTGGGCTGCAGACCATGGGATCACAGAGTTGGACAAGATTGAGAGACTAACATAATGTTAGCCTTGGGTCTTTGTGGATGTCTTTATTAGGTTGAAGAAGTTCCCATTATACCTAGTTTTTTTAAAAGAATTTTTATGAAAGAGTGTCAGATTCTGTCAAGTATGTTTCCTACATGTAGTATGATAATCATGTGATACCTTTTTAGAAATATTTTATTTACAAAAAAATCCAGCTCAGGTTTGAAGTAAGAAGTGGACTTCTATTATTCCATGTAACTGGAAAGTCCAGAAGGTATCTTATCTGTAGGTATGACACAGTCTGACTGAGGTGTTAAAAAACTGTCATCTAGATTTGCTTCCTTTTCCTGACTCCCTCCTGTCCTCTCACCCCCTTTCCTTGTACCTGTAAACCGTGTTTAGGTCCACGTGATGGCACAATGACTGCCATGGTGGCCCCAGGCAAACACCTTAGAGACCAAAGAGAAAAGAGAGAGAGTCTCCATTTCTTTCCAACTTTCCCCAGTCCCAGCAAAAGTCCCAGGATTATTTCTAGTTGGGCCACTTACCTGTCTTGGAACATAGCTCTGAGGAAAGAGGATGTGAAACTCTAGTTAAGCCTGAATCACATGCCCACCTTGGGGCTTGTCAGCCCCATCGAAACTGCATGGATAAGAGTGTGGTGAAGGGGGTTTTCAGTAACAGAATTGTAGGAGGTGGATGCCTGGTTGCCAAAAGTAAATGTCCACTTTACCTTCTACAGTGAAATAATCCAAGATAATACAAAATGTGTGGGATTGGCATTTAAATACCCCATCCCTGGCAGCAGTAGCTTGTAGGTTGTAAAAGTTTTCCTACTCATTGAAGTTTCTCACTAATCTTCCTAGCAGGGAGTTCTACCGCATTCCATCTCCAGTAGGGGATGGCAAAAAAAGGGAGTGGGATTGCACAGGAAGATAGTGTAATGGAAATTGAATGAATCAGGGGCTGGTACAGACCCATAGGTTTTAACTGCTCTTTTGTTACCTTGAATATTTTATTATTTTCAAGTGTATTAATCAGGGTTTTCCAGAGAAACAACCGTGTATTTCCATTTGAGGAGTTTTATGATAAGAACTGGCTCATGCAGTTAAGGAGACTGTAAAGTCCTAAGTTTGCTTTCTGCAAGCTGGAGAACTAGGAAGGCTGGTAACTCAATTGAGTCAGAGTTCACAGACCTGAGAATCAAGGGTGGTGGTCGGGTAGAGAGCAGATTCACCCTTCCTCTGCGTTTCTGTACTATTCAAGCCCTCATTAGATTGGGTGATGTCCACCTGCATTGGGGAGGGCAATCTTTACTCAATCTACTGATCCGAATGCTAATATCTCCCAGAGACCTCTTCACAGACACAACTACAAATAATGTTTTACCAGCAATCTGGACATCGGTAGGCCAGCCAAGCTGATATATAAAATTAATCATCACTGTAAACCAAGGTAACAACAGATTAATTTAAAGCAGGAAGTGGATTAATGGCCTTTTCATCCTCCATGCCTCTTTTCTCATGCAGTTCATCCATCATTCCTAAGGTATATACAGGCTTCCCAAGACAGGACATCTTGAAAGAGTGTGTTCTCTACACTACTCTGAGCTCTCTATTTGTTATTTAGTTCCAGAGTCATATCTGATTCTTGCAGCCCCATGGACTGTCACCTTCCAGGCTCCTCTGTCTGTAGAATTTTCCAGGCAAGAATACTGGAGTGGGTTGCCACTTCCTTCTCCAGGGGATCTTCCTGTCCCAGGGATTGAACCCAAGTCTATGCATTGGCAGGCAGATTCTTTACTACTGAGCCACCCAGGGAAGCACGGTTTCTCCATTGCTCTGCCATTAAGTCTTAGATAATGGGAATGAGACTTCTGTGGTCTCTTAACATGCCTTCTGAAATTCTAGAAACTTTATGCTTTAAAGAAAAGTTTTTCTTGGTTATAGTTTTTCTAGTTACAAACTGCAAAATAAAATAATTGAATCCCTTCTATTGTTATAACTTTTCCTATATAAATAAAGAACCTGTTACAGAGAAGGTATTGTTACAGTTACTGGTATCATTTACAAGCTACTTTTAAAATGTACTGTAGCTGTGCTTTGTGTGTGTGTGTGTGTATTTGGGCTATTTAACAGTTTTCAAATTCCTGTAAGATAAACCTAGTTTATACCACATTTTTTCAATTTTTAGACATTTTTCACATTCCAACAGCTCTGAAGCCAGGAAGCATCTGGGAATGAAATTGCTTAATGGGCAGGTTATTTTTTAAGTTGTTTTGTTTTTTAATTTTTGTTTTTTTATTGAAGGATAATTGCTTTACAGAATTTTGTTGTTTTCTGTCAAACCTCAACATAAATCAGCCATAGGTATACATATATCCCCTCTCTTTTGAACCTCCCTCCCGTCTCCCACCCAACCCACCCCTCTATATTGATACAGAACCCCTGTTTGAGTTTCCTGAGCCATACAGCAAATTCCCATTCACTATCTATTTTATAGATGGTAATGTAAGTTTCCGTGTTACTTTTCCACACATCTCACCCTCTCCTCCCGTCTCCCCATGTCCATAAGCCTGTTCTCTATGTCTTTTTCTCCACTGCTGCCCTGTAAATAAATTCTTCAGTACCAGTTAGAATACGATATTTAACTGTCTCTTTTTGACTCATTTCACTCTATATAGCAGGTTCTAGGTTCATCCACCTCATCAGAATTGACTCAAATGCATTCCTTTTTATGGCTGAGTAATATTCCATTGTGTGTATGTACCACAACTTCTTTATCCATTCATCTGTCGATGGACATCTAGGTTGCTTCCATGTTCTAGCTATTGTAACTAGTGCTGCAGTGAACATTGGGATACATGTGTCTTTCAATTTTGGTTTCCTCAGGGTATATGCTTGGAGAATCCCAGGGACAGAGGAACCTGATTGGCTACTGTCTATGGGGCTGCTCAGAGTCGGACACGACTGAAGCAACTTAGCAGCAGCAGCAGGGTATATGCTTAGGAGTGAAATTGCTAGGTCATATGGTGGTTTTATTCCTAGTTTTAAATGAATCTCCATACCATCTTTCATAGTGGCTGTATCAATTTACATTCCAACCAACAATGCAAGAGCATTCCCTTTTCTCCATACCCTCGCCAGCATTTGTTGTTTGTGGACTTTTTGATGATGGCCATTCTGAGGTGTGAGGTGATATCTCTTTGTAGTTTAGATTTGCATTTCTCTAATAATGAGTGATGTTGAGCATCTTTTCATGTGTTTGTTAGCCATCTGTATGTCTTCTTCGGAGAAATGTCTGTTTAAGTCTTTTTCCCACTTTTTGATTGGGTTGTTTGTTTTTCTAGCATTGAGTTGTGTGAGCTGCTTCTGTATTTTGGAAATTAATCCTTTTTCAGTTTTCATTTGTTATTGTTTTCTCCCATTCTGAGGGTTGTCTTTTCACCTTGCTTATAGTTTCCTTTGCTGTGCAAAAGCTTTTAAGTTTAATCAGGTCCCCCTTATTTACTTTTGTTTTTATTTCCATTACTCTAGAAGGTGGATCATAGAGGATCTTGCTTTGATTTATGTCATCGAGTGTTCTGCCTGTTTTCCTCTAAGAGTTTTATAGTTTCTGGTCATACATTTAGGTCTTTAATCCATTTTGAGTTTATCTTTGTGTATGGTGTTAGGAAGTGTTCTAATTTCATTCTTTTACATGTAGCTGTCCAGTTTTCCCAGCATGATTTATTGAAGAGGCTGTCTTTGCCCCGTTTGTATATTCTTGCCTCCTTTGTCAAAAATGAGGTACCCACAGGTGCATGGGTTTATTTTTGGGCTTTCTCTCTTGTTCTATTGGTCTGTATTTCTGTTTTTGTGCCAGTACCGTACTGTCTTGATGACTGTAGCTTTGTAGTATAATCTGAAGTCAAGGAGGTTGATTCCTCCAGCTCCATTCTTTCTCAGGACCCCTTTGGCTATTTGGGGTCTTTTGTGTTTCCATATGAACTGTGAAATTTTTTGTTCTAGTTCTGTGAAAAATATCATTGGTAATTTGATAGGGATTGCATTGAATCTGTAGATTGCATTTGGTAGTATAGTCGTTTTCATAATATTAACTCTTCTTACCCAGGAACATGGGATATCTCTCCATCTATTTATGTTGTCTTTGATTTCTTTCATTCAGTTCAGTTCAGTTCAGTCGCTCAGTTGTGTCCGACTCCCCACGACCCCATGAACCACAGCACGCCAGGCCTCCCTGTCCATCACCAACTCCCGGAGTTCACTCAAACTCATGTCCATCGAGTCGGTGATGCCATCCAGCCACCTCATTCTCTGTCATCCCCGTCTCCTCCTACCCCCAATCGCTCCCAGCATCAGAGTCTTTTCCAGTGAGTCAACTCATCGCATGAGGTGGCCAAAGTATTGGAGTTTCAGCTTTAGCATCAGTCCTTCCAATGAACACCCAGGATTGATCTCCTCTAGAATGGACTGGTTGGATCTCCTTGCAGTCCAAGGGACTCTCAAGAGTCTTCTCCAGCACCACAGTTCAAAAGCATCAATTCTTCGGCGATCAGCTTTCTTCATAGTCCAACTCTTACATCCATACATGACCACAGGAAAAACCATAGCCTTGACTAGACGGACCTTGGTTGGCAAAGTAATGTCTCTGCTCTTTAATATGCTATCTAGGCTGGTCATAACTTTCCTTCCAAGGAGCAAGCGTCTTTTAATTTCATGGCTGCAATCAGCATCCGCAGTGATTTTGGAGCCCAAAAAAATAAAGTCTGACACGGTTTCCACTGTTTCCCCATCTATTTCCCATGAAGTGATGGGACCAGATGCCATGATCTTCGTTTTCTGAATGTTGATTTGCTGTGTACAGTTCTTTGGTCTCCGTAAGTAAGTTTATTCCTATATATTTAATTCTTTTTGTTGCAGTGGTGAATGGGATTGATTCCTTAATTTCTCTTTCTGATTTTTCATTGTTAGTATATAGGAATGCAAGTGATATCTGTGTATTGATTTTGTATCCTGCAACTTTGCTAAATTCACTGATTAGCTCTAGTAATTTTCTGATACTATCTTTAGAGTTTTTTATGTACAATATCATGTCATCTGCAAACAGTGAAAGCTTTACTTCTTCTTTTCCAATCTAGATTCCTTTTATTTCTTTTTCTTCTCTGATTGCTGTAGCTAGGACTTCCAGAACTATGTTGAATAACAGTGGTGAAAGTGGACACCCTTGTTTTGTTGCTGATCTTTTGTTCCTGGGGGAATGCTTTCAGTTTTTCATCATTGAGAATAATGTTTGCTGTAGCCTTATCATATATGGCCTTTACTGTGTGGAGGTAGGTTCCTTCTATGCCCATTTTTTGAAGAGTTTTAATCATAAATGGGTGTTGAATTTTGTAAAAGGCTTTTTCTGCATCTATTGAGATTATCATATGGTTTTTATCTTTCAATTTGTTAATATGGTATATCACATTGATTTTGCATATATTGAAGAATCCTTGCATTCCTGGAATACACCCATCTTGATCACGATATATGAGTTTTTTATGTGTTGCTGAATTCTGTTGCTAAAATGTTGTTGAGGATTTTTGCATCTATATTCATCAATGATTGTCCTGTAGTTTTCGTTTTTTGTGTTGTCTTTGTCTGGTTTTGATATCAGGGTGATGGTGACCTCATAGAATGAGCTTGGAAGTGTTCCTTCCTCTGCAATTTTTTGAAAGTGTTTTAGAAGGATAGGCTAGAATTCTTCTGTGAAGCCATCTGGTCCTGAGCTTTTGTTTTTGGGGAGATGTTTGATTACAGCTTCAATTTCAGTGCTTGTAATTGGGTTGTTCATGATTTCTATTTCTTCCTAATTCAGTCTTGTAAGACTGAACTTTTCTAAGAATCTGTCCATTTCTTCTAGGTTATCCATTTTAGTTGTTCATAATAGTCTCTTATAATTATTTGAATTTGTGCATTGTCTGTTGTAACCTCTCCTTTTTTATTTCTAATTTTGTTGATTTGAGTCTTCTCTCTTTTTTACTTGATGAGTCTGGCTAAAGGCTTGTCAGTTTTGTTTATCTTCTCAAAGAACCAGCTTTCAGTTTTTTTAATCTTTACTATTGTTTCTTTCTTTTTCATTTATTTCTGCTCAGATCTTTGTGACTTATTTCCTTCTACTAATTTTGGAGTTTTTTTGTTCTTCTTTTTCCACTTGTTTTAGGTGTAAAGTTAGGTTGTCTATTCGATGTTTTTCTTGTTTCTTGAGGTAGGATTGTATTGCTATAAACTTCCCTCTTAGAACTGCTTTTGCTGCATCCCATAGGTTTTGAGTTGTTGTGTTTTCATTGTCATTTGTTTCTAGAAATTTTTTGATTTCCCTTTTGATTTCTTCAGTATCCTGTTGGTTATTTAGAAACCTGTTGTTAAATTTCCATGTGTTTGTGTTTCTTACAGTTTTTTCTTGTAATTGATATCTAGTCTCATAGCGTTGTGGTCAGAGAAGATGCTTGATACAGTTTCAATTTTCTTAAATTTACTGAGGTTTGATTTGGGACCCAAACTGTGGTTTATCCTGGAGAATATTCCATGTGCACTTGAGAAGAAGGTGTAGTCTTTTGCTTTTGGATGAAATGTCCTGAAGATATCAATGAGATCCATCTCATCTAATGTATCATTTAAGACTTGTGTTTCCTTATTAATTTTCTGATTTGATGATCTGTCCGTTGATGTGAGTGGGGGTGTTAAAGTCTCCTACTATTATTGTGTTACTGTCAATTTCTCCTTTTATGTCTGTTAGTGTTTGTCTTATGTATTGAGGAGCTCCTATGTTGGGTGCATAGATATTTACAATTGTTATGTCTTCTTCTTGGATTGATCCCTTGATCATTATGTAGTGTCCTTCCTTATCTCTTGTAAACTTCTTTATTTTAAGGTCTATTTTGTCTGATATGAGGACTGCTACTCCAGCTTTCTTTTGCTTTCCATTTGCACGGAGTATATTTTTCCATCCTCTCACTTTCAGTCTATATGTGTCTTGACGTCTGAAGTGGGTTTCTTGTAGACAGCATATATATGGGTCTTGTTTTTGTATCCATTCAGCCAGTCTGTGTCTTTTGGTTGAAATATTTAATCCATTTATATTTAAAGTAATTATTGATGTATATGTTCCTATTGCCATTTTCTTAATTGTTTGGGGTTGATTTTGTAGATCTTTTTTCTTCTCTTCTATTTCTTCGCTATATAAGTCCCTATAACATTTGTTGTAAAACTCATTTGGTGGTACATGATGCTGTTAACTTTTGCTTGTCTGAAAAACTATTTCTCCATCAATTTTAAATGAGATTCTCGCTGGGTACTGTAATCTTGGTTGTAGATTTTTCCCTTTCAATACTTTAACTATATCCTGCCATTCCCTTCTGGCCTGCAGAGTTTCTGCTGAAAGATCAGCTGTTAAGCGTATGGGGTTTCCCTTGTATGTTACTTGTTGCTTCTCCCTTGCTGCTTTTAATATTCTTTCTTTGTGTTTAGTCTTTGTTAGTTTGATTAGTATGTGTCTTGGCGTGTTTCTCCTTGGGTTTATCCTGTATGGGATTCTTTGTGCCTCTTGGACTTGATTGACTATTTCCTTTTCCATGTTGGGGAAATTTTCAACTATTATCTCTTAAAAAATGTTCTCATAGCCTTTATTTTTCTCTCCTTCTTCTGAGACCCCTATAATTCTAGTGTTGGTGTATTCGATATTGTCCCAGAGGTCTCTGAGACTATCCTTAGTTCTTTTCATTCTTTTTACTTTATTCTGCTCTTCCGAAGTTATTTCCACCATTTTATCTTCCAGCTCACTGATTTGTTCTTCTGCTTCAGATATTCTGCTATTGATTCTTTATAGAATATTTTTAATTTCAGTAATTGTGTTGTCTCTGTATGTTTATTCTTTAATTCTTCTAGGTTTTTGTTAATTGATTCTTGCATTTTCTCCATTTTGTTTTCAAGGTTTTTGATCATCTTTACTGTCATTATTCTGAATTCTTTTTCAGGTAGTTTGCCTATTTCCTCTTCATCCATTTGGACTTCTGTGTTTCTAGTTTGTTCTTTCATTTGTGTAACATTTCTCTGCCTTTTCATTATTATTATTTTTTTAATTAATTGTGTTTGAGGTCTCCTTTTCCCAGGCTTCAAGGCTTTTGGTTTCTGCCCTCCTAAGGTTGGTCAGTGGTTTGTGTGAGCTTCATATAGGGTGAGATTTGTGCTGAGTTTTTTTTTTTTTCCTCTGATGGGCAAGGCTGAGTGAGGTGGTAATCCTGTCTGCTGATGATTGGGTTTGTGTTTTTGTTTTGTTTGTTGTTTAGCTGAGGCCTCCTGCAAAGGGTGCTCCTGTTGGTTGGGTGATGCTGGGTCTTGTATTCAAGTGGTTTTCTTTGAGTGAGTTCTCACTATTTGATTCTCCCTAGGGTTAGTTCTCTGGTAGTCTTGGTTTTGGAGTCAATGCTCCCACTCCAAAGGCTCAGGGCTTGATCTCTGGTCAGGAACGAAGATTCCACAAGTGGTTTATTATGGCATTGCTGCTCCTCCTGCTGCTGCTAAGTTGCTTCAGTCGTGTCCATCTCTGTGTGACCCCATAGACGGCAGCCAACCAGGCTCCCCCGTCCCTGGGATTCTCCAGGCAAGAACACTGGAGTGGGTTGCCATTTCCTTCTCCAATGCATGAAAGTGAACAGTGAAAGTGAAGTCGCTCAGTCGTGTCCGACTCTTTGTGACCCCATGGACTGTAGCCCACCAGGCTCCTCTGTCCATGGGATTCTCCAGGCAAGAATACTGGGCATTAAGGGAGATTAAAACAAATATCCAAAAACGAAAAGCCAAAGATGAACCCCAGACAGATGTCAGTTACAAAATCAGGCAAATAATAATTAAAATAATGGAATGTACACATATACATATACACCCATGAGCAAAGTGAAAGCAGTTCAGTAAATATTAAGTATAGTAGATTGACCCGGTGAACAAAGTAAATAAAAAATTATATTTACTATTTAAGAACAAAACTAACTAAAGCACAGACTGGAAAACAAAACTAAAGCAAGGTGCCAAGTTAGTAATAAAGCAATGAAAATAAAACTAACAAATATGTTGAGAGGAAAGGAAAGAAAGATATGTGAAATAGAGGTAGACAAAGAAGATTTATATACATTAAAGATTAACTGCAAGAGGAAAAGAACAGTAGGAAAGGCAAACAAAGGAGTAAATGTAGAAAAAATATAATAGGTTTTCAGAAAAATTAGAATTATAAAAAAAGAGGAAAAAAAATGGAAGAAGAAAGAAAAAAGGGGGAAAAAAAGGAAAACTCCATAGAACTGCAAAAGCCCAATGTAGAGGCAGAGGCTTAGAGCAACAATAAAAAGTGTGACTGAATATACACATATACATATATACCCATAAGCAAAGTCAAAACAGTCCAACAAAAATAAAGTACAATAGACCAACCCAGCAAAAAAGGAAACCAAAAATTATATCTACCAGAACAAAATTAACTTAAACACAAACTGTAAAACACAACTAAAGCAAGGTGCCAATTGGGAAATAAAGCAATGAAAATAAAACTAACAAATATGTTGAGAGGAAAGAAAAGAAACAATAGGTATGTGAAGTGAAATAGTGGTAGATGAAGAAGATTTATATACATTAAAGATTAACTGCAAGGGGAAAAGAACAGTAGGAAAGACAAAGGAGTAAATGTAGAAAAAATATAATAGGTTTAAAAAATTAAAATTATAGAAAAGAAAAAAACAGAAGAAGAAAAGGGAAAAAAAGGAAAACTCCACAGAACTGCAAAAGCCCAACGTAGAGGCAGTGGTTTATAACAACAATAAAAAGTGTGACTGAATATACACATACATATACACCCATAAGCAAAATCAAAACAGTCCAACAAAAATAGAGTAGAATAGATTGACCTGGCGAACAAAGGAAATCAAAAATTATATCTATCAGAACAAAACTAACTAAAGCACAAACTGGAAAACAAAACTAGAGCAAGGAGCCAATTGGGGAATAAAGCAATGAAAGCAAAACTAACAAATATGTTGAGAGGAAAGGAAAGAAAGAAAAGAAGGAAACAATAGATATGCAAAGTTAAATAGGGGTAGATAAAGAAGATTTATATACATTAAAGATTAACTGCGAGGGGGAAAGAACAGTAGGAAAAGCAAGCAAAGGAATAAATGTCTAAATAATAGGTTTAAAAACTTTTAAAGCAAAAAAGGAAAACTCCACAGAACTGCAAAAGCCCAACGTAGAGGCAGAGGTTTATAACAGCAATAAAAAATGTGACTGAGAAAAAAAAGCTCAAAAGCTTAATTAGATTTCATAGTGCGAATAAAATCGACAACTACAACGGGGCGGGGGCGGGGCGGGGAGGAAAACAAAAACAAATCCAAAAGAATCTACAGAGCAAGTCAAAACTTAAGAATAATAGATGTTTTTCTTAAGTCACTGCTGTCAGAGTCCTTTTCCCCCGCTGGGAGTCACAGTCCACCTCACCTCCCTAGGATGCCCTCCAACACTGTGCTGATTTCTGGACCTGCTGTGGGGACAGCTCAGATTCTAAACTGGTCCTGCTCATATGTGTTCTTGCCTCCAATGTCCACAGCTATCAGAATTAGCGCGTTTTCTTTTGTGGGAGCTTGCAATGATCTTTTATATAATCCATAGACACAGAGTCTGCCTAGTTGATCATGTGGATTTAATCTGCAGCTTATGCAGCTGGTGGGAAAGTTTTGGGTCTTCTTCCTTAGCCACACTGCCCCTGGGTTTCAGTTGTGATTTTATTTCCACCTCTGCATGTTGGTCATCCACTGGGGTTTGCTCCTGAGGCTGCCCTGAAGGACTTGGGTTTGCCACTGTGAGGGCCAGAAGTGGAGGTGGTGCAGCTGCTTGGGTCACAGGGGTTCTGGCAGACCAGGTACTCAAGGGAGTTGGCGGCTAGGGCAGCCGGAAATATAGTGCTTGAGAAGGGTATGCAACCAGCATTGGCCAATATGCTCCAGTATTCTTGCCTGGAGAATCCCCTGCCATGACAGAGAAGCCTGACAGGCCACAGTCTACAGGGTCGCAAAGAGTTGGACGCTACCAAAGCGACCCTTCGTGCATAGACTCAAGACTTTTTTTTGCCTGTGGCAGCTCTGCCCCAGTGAGAGTTGAGCACGCAGGTGGTGCAACTGCTTGGCTTGCGGGGACCTTGGCGGCGCCAAGTGTGCAGGGACATGAACTGCCTCCGCCGCAGGAGTTATGGCCCTATCAGTCTTTTTGAGCTTCTTGTAGCTGGCATCTTTGGCCAGTCTTACTCCATAGCTCCTCCCATTCAGGCACTTAGAGGCCTCCCTCGCCTGGGCTCCTTCTCTGTTGGTTGGTGCGTCAGGCACATAGAGTGGCCCCCCTGGCTGGGGTCCTAGTCTGTAGACTGGCACATCAGGCACTTAAAGGAGCACCCTGGGTGGCGTTCTGCTCTGTAGTTCAGTCCATCAGGCATTGGATAGACCAGCCTCTCTATTGTTCAGCTGCAGATGCTGGCCTGTGGGGAGAGAGAGGATATGGTGATGGCTACACCCGCTCTGGAAAAGACTCTGATGCTGGGAAAGGTTGGGGGCGGGAGGAGAAGGGGACGACAGAGAATGAGATGGCTGGATGGCATCACCAACTCTGTGGACATGAGTTTGAGTGAACTCCGGGAGTTGGTGATGGACAGAGAGGCCTGGCGTGCTGTGATTCATGGGGTCGCGGAGAGTCGGACACGACTGAGCGACTGAACTGAACACCCGCTATGCATGACTCAGCAATATCGCCTTGCTTCCATGGCTGCCAGGCTTTCCTCCACCAGCATTTCCCACCACAATCTCCTCCTTCACATCCCCTCGATCCGTCTCTCCGTCTCTCCACAGTCAACATCAGCCCTTGCCCTGGGTTCGCTCCACAGTCCCCAAACTCCAGCTCCCAGCCCCTGCGCCTTGCAGAGGGCCCTCCTCCCTGTCTGTGGTATGTATGGCTATGGCAAGACTGTCTGATTCTCATTCCATTTAGGCCGCCACGGATCAACTGTTTCACTCTCAGCATTAATGTTTCTCCTCTGACTCAGACAGTTGCCCCCTGCTTCAGTTCACCCACCCCCTGAGGGCAGGTCCAGTCCTACTAACATTCCTGTTTTTCCCCCTAGTTCCTTCATCCTACCGAGTTTTGTGTGGTTCTATATATTCTTTTCCGCAGGTCAGGTACTCCTGTCTGCTCTCAGCTGGTGTTCTGCATGCACTTCTGTGTCTGAAGGTGTATTCCTGATGTATCTGTGGAGAGAGATGTACTTCACATCCACCTACTCCTCCGCCATCTTCTTCTCCTAAGTTTTTTTTTTTTTATTGAAGTATAGTTGATTTACAAGGTGTTAGTTTCCAGTATACAGCAAAGTGATTCAGTTATATATATATATTATATATATACTTTTTCACATTATTTTCCATTATAAGTTGTTAGAAGACATTGCAAACAGTTCTCTATACGACACAGTAGGACCTTGTTTTTATCTGTTTTCTATATAGTAGTTTGTATCAGCTAATCCCAAACTCCTAATTTATCCCTTCCCCATCTCCTTTCCCTTTAGGTACCAAAAGTTTGTTTTCTATGTCTGTGAGTCTGTTTCTATTTTGTAAGTTCATTCATTTCATATTTTAGATTTCACATGTAAGTGATGTCATATGGTATTTGTCTTTCTCTGTCTGATTTACTTCACTTGGTATGATAATCTCTAGGTCCAACCATGTAGCTGCAAATGGCATTCTTTCATCCTTTTTTATGTCTGAGCAGTATGCCACTGTGTATACATACCACATCTTCTTTATCCATTCAGCTGTCGATGGACGTTTAGGTGGCTTCCATGTCTTGGCTATTGTAAGTAGTGCTACTGTGAACATAGGGGTGCATGTATTGTTTTGAATTAGAGTTTTTTCCAGATATATGCACAGGAGTGCATATGGTAACTCTTATTTTTAATTTTTTAAGGAAACTCCATACTGTTTTCCATAGTGACTGTTCCAATTTACATGCCCACCAACCCAGTGCAACAAGAGTTCCCTTTTCTCCACACCCTCTCGTCTACAGTTTATTATTTGTAGACTTTTTAATGATGGCCATTAAAGAGGAGAGTGAAAAAGCTGGCTTAAAACTCAACATTCAGAAAACTAAGATCATGACATCTGGTCCCATCACTTCATGGCAACTAGATGGGGAAACAATGGGAAACAGTGACTGACTTTATTTTCTAGGGCTCCAAAATTATTCCAGATGGTGACTGCAATCATGAAATTAAAAGATGCTTGCTCCTTGGAAGAAAAGCTATGACCAACCTAGACAGCATATTAAAAAGCAGAGACAGTACTTTGCCAACAAAGGTCCGTGTAGTCAAAGCTATGGTTTTTCCAGTAGTCATGTATGAATGTGAGAGTTGTACTATAAAGAAAGCTGAGTGCCAAAGAATTGATGCTTTTGAACTGTGGTGTTGGAGAAGACTCTTGAGAGTCCCTTGGACTGCAGGGAGGTCCAACCAGTCCATTCTAAAGGAGATCAGTCCTGAATATTCATTGCAAGGACTGATCTTGAAGCTGAAACTCCAGTACTTTGGCCACCTGGTGCGAAGAACTGACTCACTGGAAAAGACCCTGATGCTGGGAAAGATTGAGGGAAGGAGGAGAAGGGGACGACAGAGCTGAGATGGTTGGATGGCATCACCGACTCGATAGACATGAGTTTGACCAAGCTCTGGGAGTTGGTGATGGACAGGGAAGCCTGGCATGCAGCAGCCCATGGGATTGCAAAGAGTCGGACACTACAGAGTGACTGAAATGATTCTGACCAGTGTGAGGTGGTACCTCATTATGTTTTGATTTGCATTTCTCTGGTAATTAGCGATGTTGAGCTTTTTTCATGTGCCTGTTGGCCATCTATATGTCTTCTTTGCAGAAATGCCTATTTAGGTCTTCTGCCCATTTTTTGATTGGGTTGTTTGGTTTTTGTTGTTGAGTTGTATGAGCTATTTGTATATTTTGGAAATTAAGCCTTGTCAATCATATCATATGCAAATACTTCAGTTTATCTTAAAATTGATAGTATCTGATGGTTAATTTTTTGTGTCAACTCACCTGGGCCATGGAGTGCCCAGACATTTGACTAATCATCATTCTGGTTGTGTCTGAGGGTGTTTCTGGATGGGATTAACATTTGCATTGGTGAACATAGTAAAGTGGATTGCTTTTCCTAATGTGAATGGGTCCCATCCAAAGACCTAAATAGAACAAAAAGGAGTAAGGGGTAGTAACTCTTTCTGCTTGACTGTCGAGCTGGAACTCTGGTCTTTTCCTGTTTTTTCACTCTTGCTGAAACATTGACTCTTCTTGGGTCTCAAGCCTCCTGACTTTGGACTGGAATTACAAGTTGACTCTCCTGATTCTCTAGCTTGCTGACTGCAGGTGTTGGAATTTCTCAGGCTCTGTATTGCATGAGCAAATTCCTTATAATAAATTATGTGTAGATATGCCCACTTATTATTGGTTCTCTGGAGAATGAAGACTAATGTAGGTGAGGTCCAAATTTTGATAAAATATGATAATTGAAGGTATGTTGAATTCCCTCCTCTTGAGAGTCGTGGTGGGTTTGGAGAATGTTTCATACCAAACATAATCATGGAAGTTGAGTTGTAAGTGCGAAGATGCTACTATTCTATACCAGTAGGGTATAGGAATAGGGCCAGGAAGCATCACTTTCTAAAACAAAATTTACGAGTTCATCCCAAGAGGTTTTCCATCCAATAATTGACTTGTGTGGGTGTTGAGTTAAGGCCTTGGGGCTCCTGACATTCAGTAAAGGGTCTAGGTGCTTTCCTGTCAGTGGTTCCCTGACATTGCTATTTTGACATCAGTAGATGACTTACGTATTTACTTGGTGTGAATCTGTTTCCAAGGGCCCATCAGGTATATACCTGAGCTGCCCTTGGGCCCCTGCCCAAAGTCCCTGCCAATTTTCTCTCTGACTATCTCAGCCATAGCAGAGTCCAGTGAGGGAAATGTATCCTTAAAGGGCTGTGGCATTTCAGAGAGAGAGGAAGAAAAAAAATCTGACAGAGGAGACTGACAAGGCTTATGCAAGAGATAGTCAGGGATGACATTTTAGGAAGAAGATCCAATTTGAGCAAAAGCTCTGAAGCAGGAATACAACAAGTAAGTTTGGTGTGACTAGAATATAGGTTGTGTAAGAGGACTAGATAAGATGTGTTTTCACTGAACACGATTTGTCCTCTGAAATTCTCTGAACTAAAAATAGTTAAGCCTGTGAATGTTTTAAGGTTATTCCATTTCAGTGCATCAATACCAAATAGTAAATTAAAGTTATCTTTTCCTAGAAATCATATGACCCTAGGCAAGCCTGTTTGTTAGACAGCACTTTGTATAATGTTGAAAGGTCAATGTAATCCTTTGTCTCATTTTTAGGTTCAGAATAATTTTTCTTAACCAGAGGGGAAGAGAGCAAGTGTGTAACAATAATGTTTGTAAAACAGTAATCTTTAATCTTAGAAAAATTAAAAGCCAAAGATTACTAGTACTGTATTAGAGGGAAAAGGAATAAAAATCATCAGTAATCCCATTACTTAGAGAATCATCACTATATTTATTGCTGCTCCTTCCAGACCTCTGTGAAAAAATGAGATCAAATATACAGATTTCTTCTAGCTTCTTTTTTCCCTTAGAATTTTCCCCCAGAAGGTAAGTTCCTTGGAGGTGGAATCCAGCATCCTTTGTTAGGTCCTGTTCTGTGTCCTGGGAAGCAGTAATTGAGACCACGCTCTTGCTTCTGTTTGCAGGTTGGCAGCCTCGGTGGTTCCTTCTCTGTGGAGGGATATTATCTTACTATGATTCTCCTGAAGATGCCTGGAAAGGTTGCAAAGGGAGCATCCAGATGGCAGTCTGTGAAATTCAAGGTGAGAAGCCAAGAGATTTGCGGGGTTTATTTTTCTTTCTGTTTTTCCCCCAAGATTTAAAAAAAAAAATAGCATTGGTTTCTTAGGCCTTTCTGTGCTGCTTCCAAAGTATAGACGAAGATATATTATGTTATGCTCCCCACCTCAAAAAAAAACCTTGCAAGTAAGACCTAAAACTGCAGGCAGTTTTTACAAGAAGATTGGTTAAGAGGTAGTGAAAATAAATGAGAGCAATGTGTTTATTAATCACACATCTAGTACCATTTCACAGTCTCCTGCTCACCTGGCACTTGAGGCAATTTTCTAACCTTATGTTTTTATTGCAACATCAAACACTTCTGTGTCTAAATCAGGACACATACCTACCTTCTCATCACCACCACCATACTCAGAACTAAACAAGCAAACACCTAACAGACCTACAAACAGCCTTTACTTCTTGGTTTAGGAATCTTAGGATGTGCTGGGAGGGTGTGGCTCAGAAACCGCTTAGAACAGAATTAGGGGCACAGGGCTTGGAGGGTGAAGGAGAGTGTGACTTGCTTGTTTCTTCTAAAGGCTCTAAGGGAATTGTCGCATGTTTTACATAATGAGTGAAGGAAGGTAGACAAGGAAAAGTACTGTGTTCTCGATTGCTTTGCAGTTGTCACGTTTTTAATATGACACGTAAAGGAAGGTATAAGAATAAAAATACTAATTTCAGTTGCTTTCCAGTAACCCAAGGAGATAAAGAGCACATCCTTACTTGTTTGCATCAAGCCTTTTTGGCTGCAGAGCAGCATGCTTTACACACACACACGCCAAAAGAGAGATTTTTCCTCTCTCCTCTTCTAAAAGATCCTGAGGAGATCTAAGTGCTTCTTTTTTAGGACAAAGTCTTGATGAGACCTTGGAGCCAGTTGCAGAGTTTTCCTTGTTCATCATCAGAGACCTCTAGGAAGAGATAAATAAACCAGGAGAAGTTGTGAGGGCCGGCATCCTCTTTTGGAAGAAGTCCTCAGTGACTGGCCCCAGTAAAGCTCAGGAGTTTGGGCAGAGTGGAGGCTACCCAGACAGGGCTCTTCTGGGTCTCTGACCTCCCTCTGCCTTGCTCCCAGTTCATTCTGTAGATAACACACGCATGGACCTGATCATCCCTGGGGAACAATATTTCTACCTGAAGGCCAGAAGTGTGGCTGAGAGACAGCGGTGGCTGGTAGCCTTGGGGTCAGCCAAGGCTTGCCTGACGGACAGTAGGACCCAGAAGGAAAAAGGCAAGTATTGATTGTCCTCTGGCCTGGGAACACTGGGAATCACCTGGTGGCATCTCTGGCTTCCCATATTTCTTATCTTGCTTCTGACCACCTAGCCACAGCCAGATTTTTATGTCACGCAAGTGCTGTACATCGCAGTGGAACTTAAACAATCTATACCTGACTCTTCTCTCTTAACATGTCATAGTAGAAAGAGGGCAAGTTTTGGAGCCAGACACCACTGGGTTCAAATCATGACTTTGTAGGGTACTGGCTTTGTGACCTTGGCATAGGACCTCTTTCATCTTCAGTTTTCTTATGTTTTAGAAAGAGGTAATTACCTACCTTACAAGAATTACCGTGAGGATCAGTGATGATATTAAACTGCCTAGTACCTTGTCTGGCACAAAGTTGACTTTTGGTAAAGGGTAGCTGAGCCAGAGAAGCCTTGGATCTGAGTGTTTGTTGCAGTAACACCCCACTTTCCCCTCCTTTTTCCTGGGGTGGATGGCTGCTTAATTGTCAGGTTCCTGCTGCTTAATGCTCATTAACTCAACATCATTAGGTCTCCTGAGAACCATAGCATAACTTTCTATCTGTCCTGGATCACAAGTACCAGAGCTCACTGCCTAAGCTCTGCCTTCCAACCCTGCATCCCTGAATGTACACCTGGAAAGATTGGTAGGAGAGAGAGGGGCCTCTGGGCAAAGTGTTTCAGGGACCTTTCTTGTGACACATAATGGCAGATGGGCTTTGCTTTTCAGGTAGATACAGTAAGATGGCCTCTTGGTTGGTTTTTAATGCTGAAATACTGGAGTAGGTAGCGAATCTTCGAGACCCAGGAATCGAACTGGGGTCTCCTGCATTGCAGGCTGATTCTTTACCAGCTGAGCTACAAGGGAAGCCCTTTTAATGCTAAGTCAAAAGCAAATTCTTGACTCTGTGAGCTCTGACTCTTAGCAGGTAGAATGTACCCACTTTTTCACAGAGGAGGAAACAGAGGCAGTAATGACTGTAGCCGAACCCTTAGTGCCAGGGTGGATGGAGTGCTGAACTAATGAAGAAGCAGCAGGTGTGCAGAGGGTGCCATTTGCCTTTCCAGGCAGCTTGCTGGACCAGTCCTCTGATTCATGAGCTATCTTATTAATGGTAACTGCATGTTACAGACCACTACTTCCCAGTTTTGAGCACCATGTTAGCAGGTAGATAGCTGTGACCCCATTTTACAGATAGAAAAACTGTGGCAGAACTGAGCTCAAAACTCTGAACCTTTGACTGTGTTCCCAGTTCTGACACAGTGAATCAAAGGTATATGTCTCCTTCTTCCTGTACTGGTGATTATTAAATATGTTGGGTCAAGAAATAATGTAGATTACTTCAGAAGGCTAGGAATCTCCTTTTTCTATTTTTCTTGCTCCCATAACTTCAGTTGTATAGTATCTGTAGCCCATAATATAAACATCTGACTTTAAACATGGATTATATTTTATCTGTATAGTATACTCACTAGTATATCAGTTATTCTGATAATCACATTTTAATCATTTTGTTATTTAGAGTTTGCTGAAAACACTGAAAACTTGAAAACCAAAATGTCAGAACTAAGACTCTACTGTGATCTTCTCGTTCAGCAAGTAGATAAAACGAAAGAAGTGACCACAACTGGTGTGTCCAGTTCTGAGGTAAGATACCATTCGTCTTTGAAAAGTAGCACCCGATGTTGCTTACTGGTGATGCATATTCTTACATAATCCATACCTTGGAATGTACAGTTTTTCACAGAAAAAAAGTGAAGACTTAAAGAGAAGAAATGTATGCATTTCAGCATATGGAAGCATATAGTTTTCCTTCCTGGGAAGAATTCAGGATTAATTGATAACATTTGGAACTTTTAACTTTAGTGCTAATGTACTAGAATATGTGTCTTCTCAGTTTGCATAACTTTTAAAAATACAGCCATAACTGTCTAACCGCGCCGTTTCTGTACTACTGCTGTGGCTCCTAAGATGACAGCATCTTGTGTGTCAGTTATGCGTATCTGTCACCTCTGTTGAGACTGTAACAGGATTTATGTCACCGTGGTAGATGTTCTGCTTTAGTGTAGACTAGCACTTTCAAGGATAGAGACATAGCTTTATTTCTCTCCATCGTCAGCAAGGATTGAAATCTTTATCACTTATTAATGAAATTGTTATTTTCTAATTCTAAAACACATATTAAAAGATGTATCTGGTGTTAATCTATGTATTGAATGGTTCACATTAACCCGAGAGAGGTCTCTGCTGTGCTCTCAAAGAAGTTATCTGAGAAACGGTGCCTACAAAAATGAAGAATCTGCAGATTATAATTAATAGTTTTAAATTACTTAGGTAATATAGCACTATGCTACTAATAGTATATGTGCTTTAAGTTTTTCTAATAAAAGTGTTTTAGCTCACTTTCAGTCACTCTTTGGGGTTGGGGGAGCTCTCTTACTAATTCAGCGTGTTGTGTACAAGACACTATGCTGAGGGAGGGCAGTGGGAGGGCCACTAAAACACTTCAGTCCTGCTCTGGGGATGTTAGAACCTAGAGCAGTGATTCTCCAACCAGAGCAGTTTGCCCCTCAGGAGACATGGGGCCATGTCTGAGATAGTTTCGGTTGTCACTACTAAGGGACTGCTATTGGCATCTAAGGGAGAGAGGTCAGATGGCCAGATGCTGCTTGATATCTGGAAGGGACAGGAGAGCCACTCCCCCTCCATCTCCTCCTCCAATAATTAGCCAGCCCCAAATGCCAGTGGAGCCAAGGAAGAGAAGCCCTGGTCTAGAGGGAAAGGAGAAAGTGAATGCAGCAACTTTTAATTCAGAAGTGTTTATAGTAAGTGTTTAATTAAAAAGTGTTTGTATTAGTAGTAAGTGTTTATAGTAAGTGCCTCGGAAACGCTAATGAAACTGTGTCTATGATATTGTGATTTATTGTTGTTATTCAGTTGCTAAGTCATATCTGACTCTTTGCGAGCCCATGGACCGCAGCCTGCCAAGCGCTTCAGTCCTTCAGTATCTCCTGGAGTTTGCTCAAATTCATGTCCATTGAGTTGGTGACACTATCTCACCATCTCATTCTCTGCCACTTCCTTTTCCTTTTCCCTTTAATCTTTCCCATCATCAGGGTCTTTTCTGGTGAGTCAGCTCTTTTAGTATTGGCGCTTCAGCGTCAGCCCTTCCAATGAATATTTAGAGTTGATTTCCTTTGAGATTAACTGGTTTGATATCCTCTCTGCAGTCCAAGGGGCTCTCAAGAGTCTTCTCCAGCACCACAATTTGAAGGCATCAATTCTGATGCCTTCAGCTTTCACATCTGTACATGACTACTGAGAAAACCATAGCTTTGACTATATGGACCTTTGTTGGCAAAGTGATGTCTCTGCTTTGTAATACACTGTCTAGGTTTGTCATAGCTTTCCTTCCAAAGAGCAAGTGCCTTTGAATTTCAAGGCTGCAGTCACCATCCACAGTGATTTTGAAACCCAAAAAAGACAATTTGTCACTACTTCCACTTTCCCCCTTCTATTTATCATGAGGTGATAGGATAGGATGCCACAATGTTCATTTTTGAATGTTGAGTTTTAAGCCATCTTTTTCACTCTTCTCTTTCACCCTCATCAAGAGGCTCTTTAGTTTCTCTTCACTTTCTGCTGTTAGAGTGGTATCATCTGCGTATCTCAGGTTGTTGATATTTGTCCTGACAGTCTTGATTCCAGCTTGGATTCATCCAGCCTGGCATTTCACATGATGTACTCTGTGTAGAAGTTAAATAAGCAGGATGACAATATACAGTCTTGTCTTAATCCTTTCCCAATATGGAACCAGTTCTAAGTGTTGCTTCTTGACCTGCATACAGGTTTCTCAGGAGACAGGTAAGGTGATATGGTATTCCTATCTCTAAAAATTTTCCAGTTTGTTGTGCACAGTCAAAGGCTTTAGTATAGTGAAGCAGAAGTAGATGTTTTTCTGGAATTCCCTTGCTTTTCTCTGTGATCCATTGAATGTTAGCAATTTGATCTCTGGTTCCTTTGCCTTTTCTGAACTCAGCTTGTACATCTGGAAGTGCTTGGTTCTTATACTGCTGAAGCCTAGCTTGAAGGATTTTGAATATAACCTTACTAGCATGTGAAATGGGCACAATTGTATGGTAGTTTGAACATTCTTTGGCATTGGTTTTCTTTGGGATTGGAATGAAAACTGACTTGTGGCTCAGTTGATAGATCCACCTGCAATGCGGAAGACCTGGGTTCAGTCCCTGGGTTGGGATGATCCTCTGGAGGAGGGTACGGCAACCCACTCCAGTTTTCTGGCCTGGAGAATCCCCATGAACAGCAGAGCCTGGCGAGCTACAGTCCATGGCGTCGCAAAGAGTTAGACACGACTGAGCAACAAAGCACAGCACAGAACATAGCCACTGCTGAGTCTTCCAAATTTGCTGCCATACGAGTGTAGCACTTTCACAGCATCATCTTTTAGGATTTGAAATAGCTCAGCTGGAATTCCATCACCTCCACTAGCTTTGTTCATAGGATGTCTGGCTCTAGGTGAGTAACCGCACCTTCGTGGTTATTCAAGTTATTAAGATCTTTTTTGTACAGTTCATCTGTGTGTTCTTGCCACCTCTTCTTAATCGCTTCTGCTTCTGTTAGGTGCTTACTGTTTCTGTCCTTTATTGTGTCCATCCTTGCATGAAATGTTCCCTTGATATCTCCAATTTTCTTGAAGACATATTTGTCTTTCCTGAGTCTCCTGCATTGGCAGGTGGATTCTTTGCCACTGAGTCAACAGGGAAGCCCTATTGTGGTTTATAATAAGAAACGTATGTTTGGTCTTTGGTTTTTGGCACAGAGTTCCTAAAGTAACCATTGGAATTTCCTGTGCTGCAAGTGATCAAGATGTCTTTTGTTATGTTAATAAGGCAACTATTGAAAAGTGCCTAAAGGTGGAGATTCTGGTTGACAGTAGACCCTATCAAGTAGGGTTGGAACTTTCTTTCCTACCCCCTCACCTCCTGGGAGGGGAGAGAGACTGAAGCTTGACCTCAGTCACCCTTGGCCAATGATTTAATCAATCATGCCCATTTAATGAAACTTCAAAGCATGGGGTTTAGAAAGCTCTTGAGTTGGTAAATAGTGTTGACTAGGGAGAGTGGCACACTCAAGGGAACATGGAAGCTCCAAGCCTGTTCCCACATGCCTTGTCTTGTGCATCTCTTCCATCTTGCTGTTACTGAGTTATACCCTTGTATAATAAACCAGTGATCTAGTAAGTAAAATGTTTTTCTTAGTTCTGTGAGCTGCTCTGGTAAAGTAGTTAAACACAAGGAGCGGGTTGTTGGAATCTTCAGTCTATAGTAGGTCAGTCCGTAGCACAAGTGACACCCAAAACTTGCCATTGGTGTCTGAAGTGGGGATAGGAAGCAATCTTGTAGGACTGAGCATGTAATCTGTGAGACCTGACGCTACTTCCAGGTAAATTGTGTAGAACTGTAGGACATCTGGCTGGTGTCCAAGAATTTCTTGGTGGTTTGGAAAAAAATCACACATTGTAATTGGTATCTGAATCATAGTGGTTCATAACCATTAACATCTCACTTGTTAGAAATAATAAATTAAAGAAAATATAGGGGCCATGGTTAAAGACCAAAATTCACCTGAGTAAAATTTAAAGATCTTACTGGCTTTATTCAGCAGTTCATGAATTGAACAGCATCCAGTCCATCCAGCAGATAGAAAAGAGCTGTGAAGAGCTGTACCAGGCTAGAGATTTCTGTGGACCAAAGTGAGCAGGAACAAGGAAGTTAGGGTGGATATTTCCTGAATGGTTAAAGCAAGGTTACTTTTCTTATATGGAGCAAAGGGACGTGTTGGAGCCAGGTCAGTAACTTGCACTGAGCAGGCAAGCACTGATTGGTTGACCTAGGCCTGCCTTTTCTGGGAGGCCCAGCATAGAAACATGGCTACATTTCTGGTTTGCTAATGTGAGGCTTAGCATGAGTGACTCCATCTTGGGCCAAATCTGATAGTTTTAACACCACTAAGATGTGGTTACCATACTCTCTAATCTGGGGGTAGCCTGTTTTCTGAACAACTTATTGGTATTGATACCCAATATCACCCTGAGAAAGTGAAATGACTTGGAGAAAAAAATGATGCTCAAAAGAATTCCAGTTGCAAAAACCTATTAGACTCATCTGTACTGAAAGCCAAGAAGCCCATTCTGAGAGCAAACAATGTGATATTTGGTTTCTAAGGCTTCTGTTCTGGAAGCTTGTTTTTTACTCAGAAAATGTTTCTCCATTGATCCCACTGGTCATCAATCCATGTGACTCTGTTTGGTGTCTGCCACCCCTTATAGACTAGAAACTCCATGAGGGCTCAGTGCCTGACATATTGCTGTCGGATAGAAGCTGTTGCCTTCAGCTGGAGTGGTGGGTGAGCATGAAGGGCAGGCTGAGGGTAAGGCTTGTGTATGGATAATAGATAAATTAGACTTGTTTAGTCTTTTTCTTTTATACTAGTACCCATATTTGTCCAGCAAAATAGATGGGATTATTATTATTGTTGTTTTCTGATGGATAAAACCTCTAAGACTATTCCACAATTGGGCTCTTTCCTTTTTGGCAAAGTAAAGGCATCTTCCACTCTGGTTGTTTCATAGGAGGGAATTGATGTGGGAACTCTGCTGAAATCAACCTGTAACACTTTTCTCAAGACTTTGGAAGAATGCATGCAGATTGCAAACGCAGCCTTCACTTCTGAGCTGCTCTACCGCACGCCTCCAGGGTCACCTCAGCTGGCCATGCTCAAGTCCAACAAGGTAACAGACCAGCTCAACTTGGCTGCAGCAGGGCATAATGGAAAGTTAAGAAAGTCATAGACTGAGCTGCTGTATAAGGAAGGCAACTGATGAGTTCCCTTTGGCAACTGTAGTGGACTCTCCTTTATGTGCACTTTATATCTGCCCTCCGTCCCTCATGTCCACTCAGGTCCTGTTGGCAGTTCGACCACCTAGACATGTCTCTCTCTCTCTCTGATGTAGCTGGCCTCTTTTCTCCAGCCTCCTTGTCCAGTGAGTCTTGTTTGGTGGTAACCTTGTAACTAACTGCCTTCTGCCTACTCTTCCAGGCAGTCTACAGTATTTCTATTCATGCAGTATAAATTGGACCACCTAAAACTTGTGGTGATTCCCTTGTTACCTACAGGTTAAAGTCAAAATGTCTTAGCTGCTTCCACATCACCAACCTTTTTTTTGTCATAACCAGGTTTAAACCTGTTAACTGCTTATAGCTCCCGCACTTCTTTGGGCCATTTCTCAGTACCAAGAATGCCCTTCTCACATGTCTTTCCCTGGTTAGCTTTTACTCATCCTTCAACATTTAATCTCTTTCCCTGAATCCCTTGGTTGGGCTAAGAGTTCTTCCTCTACACATCCCCCTGTTTTAGCCTCAGTCTGTATTGAAATTACCTTGAGGGCAAGAACTCTGTACTGTGAACCTTTATACTTCCAGTGTTTGGTAAAATGCTGTATCATAGTTTGACATTTAATAACTGTAATGAGTGTAATTGTAATGACAAGAAAGCCAAGCATTTGAATATGGTATTTAGGTCCTTCAAAAGACCATTTTTATTTTTCTTGGAAATTTGGGTACCCTTATTTGAATAACTATGAAAGACTGGTTGGGTTCAGTGACTCCTTTCTTTTGGTGGGACCTAAAATGATTCCTCTTGAGTAGGGTAGTGTGTGTTATGATCATATTTACCACTCTCATATGGGGTAAAACTCTAAATAATTCTATTGGGAGTTTTAACATGTGAACTTTCTTTTCTTTGCTTCTTTTAAAGATGAAACATCCTATTGTACCAATTCATAATTCATTGGAAAGGTACAGTAACAGTTTTTGTTTTTTCTTCTTTCTAAAAATATAAAAATAAGGATATCGGTATTCCTTGTTTTTGTTTTTTTAATAATATTTTTATCATGTGGTGGTTTTTCTCGTGGGTTGAGATGATACCAAGGGCAACAGTGTCTGATTTTCCTCTTTTGGGTGAGCCTGAAGCAATGCAAACTTTGATTCAACACTGACTACTAGTGAAGAGGTTTGCATTTCCCCAGGATATGGATCTCATGCGTCTTGTCTAGTAACTTTTCATCTCTCTGGTACCTGAGTGTTGGAACCTCCTCTCTTGTGGGGGAGCTGAGCATTGATTTAAGTGTGCTTCCCTGGTAGCTCAGACGGTAAAGCATCTGCCTACAATGCAGGAGACACAGGTTCGATCCCTGGGTCGGGAAGATACCCTGGAGAAGGAAATGGCAACCCACTCCAGTATTCATGCCTGGACAGTCCCATGGACTGAGGAGCCTGGTGGGCTACAGTCCATGGGGTCGCAAAGAGTCAGACACAACTGCGCAACTTCACTTCACTTATCAGAAAAGACAGTGCTATTTTGTTTAAAAATAAAAAGATAGCTTTACAGGTTGGATAAAGGATGTAATATCAAAATCTGAATTATTGGAAAAAAGTACATATTTACACAGTTGTGTTCCAGTTATTAAATAAGGTCTTTACTTGGTTATTATTTCATATAAGCATTTCCATATTTTGACATAGTCTGTGTATCTGTCTTTTCAAGTTATAATTTAATATTTCATCTCTTTATATACTGTTTGCTTCTTTAGTACAAAGATTGTTCCTCAGTTTGGTTAACAATTTTCTCTTGATCTAACTATTTCTACAAGGAACATTTTGTAGATTTTTTTTTTCTTTTGAAGTATTTCATCAATATATACTCATATTTTTAATTACTGAGTTGAAATATAGTGTCTTTTTTACAAAATGGTTTTTCTGGAATCACCACATAGCTTGGACCTTTTCCCTTTATTCTTTTTTTTTTTTCTCTTTAATTTTATTAGTATAATACTGGCAAGAATACTGGAGTGGATAGCCATTCCCTTCTCCAGGGGATCTTCCTAACCCAGGGGTCAAACCGAGGTTTCCTGCATTACAGGCAAATTCTTTACCATCTGAGCCACCAGGGAAGCCCCCTAGAAGAAAGTGTCTTTGTTCTAATTTGGCTGAGTTTAGTTATTTATAAGATGTTATGATTGCCCCTTAAACAGAATCAGCTATTTCACTTGCCTGTTGAATAGCCTTTTCTGTTACCCTGAAGAGCAACAGATTCTCAGGATGTATTGTCTCTTCCCAAGTTTTTTCTGTCTTCCTGGACCACAGCTTGTGGCTTCTAGTCAGTTAATTGCTAGGCAAACAAATGGAAGTAATCAGTGATTTGAGACCTGAGGATAGAAAAAACCTCCCAGGGAGAAGCTGAGGAAAGTGAGAAAGTGTTAAATGTGGTACCTGTAGAAAAGTTGTTTGAAAACCAAAGAGCTGTCAGTGAATATTTCCTGTTGCTGGTGGGGAGCAGGAAGTTTGAGTAAGCTTAGGGTACATAAAGAGCCATTCATGGTTTCTGAACTTGAGCCTGGAGTCAGGCCTGCTCTCAACACAGGAAGATACCTGTCTTGGAAGCAGGAGGGTGGGGTGAGAGATTTGGCTTGATTTAACAATTCTGTTTTTTAATCAGTGTTAAAACAAGTTGGTAATTGTGAACCCTTTCTTCCAACCCTCAGAATAAGATCATCTGTGCAGTCTATTTATGACCAAGTAATTGGACTTTTTTCCTTTTAAAAAATTCTAGGCAAATGGAGTTAAACAGTTGTGAAAATGGATCTTTAAGTATGGAAATAAATGATAATGAAGAAATCCTAGTGAGAAACAAGAGCTCCTTGTGTTTGAAACCTGCAGAGACAGATTGCAGCATATCAAGTGAAGAAAATAGAGATAATAATATAACAGGTAAAAGTAAAAAAGATGTGAAGCAAACTATTAACTAAAAGGATCATGCGGGTTTGATTCATTATCCATGATGTGATCCTTGATACGGGTTGACCTCAAGACAGTGTGCCAGGTAGCTCCTGAGGCAGATGTTGGTTCGATAACACAGGTCACATGACACATTGCTGCCATCCCATCTGACCCCCATGTTGAGAAAGCAGAATGAAGAGGGATTTTTCCCACTCACTGTTCTTAGCTGTGATGTTCATGGGCTTCAGTGAGCTGTAGCTGGCTGTGCTGACTTTTTATAGAGTATGAGTGTTAGAGCCTTCTCAGAATTTCAGTCCTTTGAATATAGACTATGATATAAAACGTAAGGGTCTGCAACGTTATGGCAATTCAGTTTTCCATGCCCCTGATTTCTGATGAGGTCTGAGGATGACAGAATTCACCAGCCACCATTAGATTTTCACCTGGCCTTTACTGTGTTCATCAAACCAAATCTCAAATTTAAGTAATAACCTGTAGTTTTCTGAAAATGCTCCCTCTTTGGATTTACTAATTTCATTGTCTCTAATCACCAAAACCAACTTCAGATCAGTCCATGACAACCGTCTTAGAGCTTTTAATTGTGTTATAAGTAAGTATTAAATAGTTTGAAAATAAACTTTTTTATCTCCTTATCTCCTCTGGTGAGTGGGGGAAAGAAAAGATGCATCTTCATAGCTGTTAATCTGCGCCTAGCAGTCCATACATCACCGAAGTCTTATCCCTTGAGTAAGTAATAGAGACAGGAGAATTTCAGTTAAGACAGTACTCTTGTTTATCTGACCCAGTAGTTTTCTTCTGGGAGTCTGTCCTCGGAATAGTCGATCTGAGGACAGGTATCTGGACAGGGATGACCGTTCAGACGTTACGGTCTCTTCTCATCATTCGTGGCAGTTGTGTTCTCTGCAGTTTCTGCAGACCCTGAACTAGCAAATACTGAACCGTTGCTCCTGGGGAAACTCATGGTTAGGTTCTTAAAAGCTTCCCAGGTGACACTGGTGGGAAAGAACCCATCCACCAATGCAGGAGACGTCAGAGGCACGGGCTTGATTCCTGGGTCAGGAAGATCCCCTGCAGGAGGACATGGCAGCCTCTCCAGTATTCTTGCCTGGAGAATCCCACAGACAGAGGAGCCTGGGGGGCTACAGTCTATAGCATTGCAGAGTCTGACACGACTGAAATGACTCAGCACACACGCACACGTATAAAATAGATAACTAAGAAAGCCCTACTGTATAGCACAAGGAATCTACTCAGTACTCTGCAATGGCCTATATGGGAAAAGAATCTAAAAAAGAGTGGATATATGGATATATAACTGATTGACTTTGCTTGTATACCTGAAACTAACACAGCATTATAAATCAACTATACTTTAATAAAAATTTTAAAAAGAAAGAAAATAAAAAAATATCCCCCCTCCCAAAGGGAAAAAAAAGACACTGTGTTTATATTGTTGACTCATTGACATTGAACCCACAGCATAGTGCTATAACTCATGCCTGAACAAAGCTTATCTTATATAAGCTTATATATTAAATAACATGTATTTTTCCATAAGGCACATCACAGCCTTCTTATGCTTAGAACACTAGAAAGCACTATCCTTGGAAGGCCTTTTAAACAACAAAATCAACAGTGAAATGCGCACAAATGCAAAAAACATGACACTAAATACATTTGTATACAGTATGAAAGGTGAAACAAGAAGGCAGTATCACCTTGTTTAGCCTCAGTTGGGAAGATGTGTGTGACTGCATATATCTAGAATGACTGCAAGAATGCCATAAGCATTGATTTTAGTATTACAAATAAACTTCAATAGGCAAGCAAATCTGCAAAGATAGAATACACTAATAACGAGGCTCAACTCTATTTATAATACTAAAATTTTAGAAACCATCTAAATGCCCTCCTCATAAGCATGATGCAGTATTATATGATCATTAAAATCATGTTTTGAAATGTACTGAGTGATAATGAAAATATTTATGATATCAGTGAAAAGAAGCTGCTTGAAAATCTACATATATTTAAACCCAATTTTGTGTGTGATGTGTAATATTTCACTCATTGATTTTTCTTTCTTTATACATTTCTGTGTTAGAGACGTTCAACAATGAATATGTATATATATTAATCTTTGTAATAAATAAAGGTTACTAATAGGTATCTTCTGCTATACAGTCCAGGGTGAAATGATGAAGGAAGAGGAAAGCCTGGGAAATCATGACAGCGACTCGGCACAGCCTGAATTGCACTCCACAAGCAGCTCTCCAGAATCCCATTGGGAAGAAGACCAAGAAGTCATCCCAACTTTCTTTAGTACTATGAACACCAGGTATTCTCTACTCTTTCAAATCACTGACACTTGGATACCAGTCTTCCTCCAGAATAGAGATTGTGGTGTACCACATGTCTGGTTTATTGTTCACCTTGTCTGAAGCAGTGGATAAGAAGGAATTGGATTGCAAGAATATATGCTGTCAGTAAGTTTTAGCTTACTTCGGTGAATTATCTTTGAAAAGTGATTTTATTAGACCGTGTTATAATAGGAAAACAATCACTGGGTCATGTTTGTGAATAAGGCTAAATGATTTGTTCTCAGAGTGGCAGCTGTTTTCATGACTACCTCTGAACTGCAGAGCATGCTAATGTTGTATTTTTAATCTTTCCTCCTTTGTATCACTAAATTGTTTAGCTTTAGTGACATTGAACTTCTGGAGGACAGTGGCATTCCCACAGAAGCATTCTTAGCATCATGTTATGCTGTGGTTCCAGTATTAGGTAAGATTGCTACATTTGCCTTAAATTCATTAGTCTCTGGAATCTGTTTCAATGAAGTTATTTTGTAGTAAAAATACACTGAACTATGTGTACAGTTAGATAACCCTTCTTATCTACTTCATTATCACCAGCCACATACAGTTAAAACTGTGTCCTTAAGCATTATCACATATTTCCATTTCATTTCTAATTATGATTAATAATGATCCCAGAGCTGTGTAATGAAAAAGGGAATTCTGTTTTCTAGAAATTATATTTAAGAGCAAAAGTGAAAGTATTAGTAGTTGAGGAACAGATCTTCAAATCCACTAGTAGTATGAAAATGGACATGAATTTGAACAAACTCTGGGAGACAGTGGAGGACAGAGGAGCCTAGCATGCTGCAGTCCATGGGGTCCCAAAGAGACACAGCTTAGCAAGTGAACAACAGCAACACTATGAAAAAGCATTTTACCACCTGAAACATTTTTTCAGATTAAAAAGCATTACATATATAACTTTAAGTTTAAATTCCATTGACTTTTTATAGAGCCAGTGATACCAGGAATTGCTAATGTGTTAAAGTTTGCTGCAGAATCCATTTAACTTTGTATCTCTTTTTTAAGTCAAGGTTTATTTTGCACAGAACTTAACTGTTATAATTTAATGAGTTTTGATAAACCCATCTACTGGTGTAATCCACTCCTCTATCAAGACAGAATATGCTTTCATTATCCTAGAATGTCCCCTATTCCAGTCAGTCCCCAAACTGTCACCCAGCCCGAGGCAACCATACTGCTTTCTGTCACTGTAGATTAGTTTTGTATGTTCTAAGATTTCACATATTGGAGAAGGAAATGGCAACCCACTCCAGTGTTCTTGCCTGGAGAATCCCAGGGACGGAGGAGCCTGGTGGGCTTCCGTCTATGGGGTCACACAGAGTCGGACACAACTGAAGTGACTCGGCAGCAGCAGCAAGATTTCAAATAAGTGGAATGACGTTATCTTGCGTTACACTCTCGATGAAAAGTTTTCATCTTTGTTGTGACGTTTATTAGTAACTCATTCCTTTTTATTGCTGAATAGTATTCTGTTAAGGGAGTATACCCCAATTTGTTTATTCAGTCTTCTACTGATAGACATTTGGATAATTTCTTATTTGGGGCTTTGTTGTTGTTGTTTAGTCTCTTTAAGTCATGTCCTACTCTTATGACCCCAGGGACTGTGGCCTTCCAGGCTCCTCTGGCCATGGAATTTCCCAGGCAGTAAAACTGGAGTGAATTGCCGTTTCCTTCTCCAGGAGATCTTTCTGATCCAGGGATCGAACCCATGTTTTCTGCATTGACAGGTGGATTCTTAACCATTGAACCACCAGAGAAGCCCCTGTTTGGGGCTATTATAAGTGAAATTGCTCTTAATATTTTTGTGTCTGTGGGCACGTTTTCATTTTTCTTAATAACTTAGAGTGGAATTGCTGATTTATAGGGTTTATACCTCTAATTTCGTAGAGTGGTTGTACCGTTGTACACTTCTAACAGTAATGTATGAGTATTCTGGTTGCTTCACATCCTCACTAGCACTTGATGGTATCAATAGTTTTGGTTTTAGCCATTCTTGTGAGTGTTCAGTGGTATCTTGTTGTGGCTTTAATTTTTATTTCCCCGATGACTAATGATGTTGAGCACTTTTTCATGTATCAACCATTACTGTCTCTTTCTTCGTGAAGTCTGTTCATATCTTTATTTTTAAAAGTTGGTTCAGTTCAGTTCAGTCGCTCAGTCGTGTCCGACTCTCCGCGACCCCATGAATCACAGCACGCCAGGCCTCCCTGTCCATCACCAACTCCCAGAGTACACTCAAACTCATGTCCACAGAGTTGGTGATGCCATCCAGCCATCTCATTCTCCGTCGTCCCCTTCTCCTCCCGCCCCCAACCTTTCCCAGCATCAGAGTCTTTTCCAGTGAGTCAACTCGTCGCATGAGGTGGCCAAAGTATTGCAGTTTCAGCTTTAGCATCAGTCCCTCCAATGAACATCCAGGATTGATCTCCTTTAGAATGGACTGGTTGGATCTCCTTGCAGTATAAGGGACTCTCAAGAGTCTTCTCCAACACCACAGTTCAAAAGCATCGATTCTTCGGCGATCAGCCTTCTTCACAGTCCAACTCTCACAACCATACATGACCACGGGAAAAACCATTGCCTTGACTAGACGGACCTTGGTTGGCAAAGTAATGTCTCTGCTTTTTAATATACTATCAAGGTTGGTCATAACTTTCCTTCCAAGGAGCAAGCGTCTTTTAATTTCATGGCTGCAATCAGCATCTGCAGTGATTTTGGAGCCCAAAAAAACAAAGTCTGACACTGTTTCCACTGTTTTTCCATCTATTTCCCATGAAGTGATGGGACCAGATGCCATGATCTTTGTTTTCTGAATGTTGAGCTTCAAACGTTGGTTAGTTTTCTTTTTAATATTGAGTTGAAAGAGTTCTTTGTGTGTTTTGAATAATGTTTCATTGTAGACATTCTCATTATAAATATTTTCCCCCAGTCTATGGCTTGCTTGCTTCTTAATGATGCCTTTTGAAGAGTGGAGTTTTTCATTTTCACTAAATCGATTTATTTCTTTTATAGTTAGTACTTGCAGTATCCTAAGAAATCTTTGCTTATCCCCAGGGTCATGAAAATATTCTTCTGTGTTGTCTTCTACACTCTTTATTTCTTATGTTTACATCTGTGATCCATCTTGAAATTAGTTTTCTATGTAGTGTGAGGTAAGGGTTGAGATTCCTTTTTTTCTTTTCCTTTACGTTGTTGTTCAGGAACCATTTTTTGGTTGTTGTTGTAAAAGCATCTTTTCCCTGTTATATTCCTTGGCAGTTTTTTGAAAATCAGTTGATCCCGTAAGTGTGAATCTGTTTCTGCACTCTCTTCTGTTTCGATAATCTGTTTCTCCTTACCCTGGAATTATAGTGTCTTAATTACTGTGCCTCAGTTGTAAGGCTTGAAGTCAGATAATGTAAATCATCTTCTTCAAGATGTTTGCAATTCTAGGTCCTTTGAATGTCCATATGAATTTTAGCTTTTCAATGTCTATTAAAAAGTCTGTTGGGATTCAGTTGAGTCCGTAACCAGTTACTAGGAAATTGATATCTCAAGCAACATTGAGTCTTCTATGAATGTGCCGTATCTCTCCATTTACTTAGGTCTTTATTTTCACAGCAGTGTTTTGTATAGTGTAAAGGTCTTACACATCTTTTGAAGCTGCCCAGCTAGCTCAGTCGGTAGGGCATGAGACTCTTATACATCTTTTATTATGAATAGATTTTAAAATTGTATGTTTCTTTATGCTATCAGGAGAAGTATATCCTTTTCTAATTGTTCATTAATAGCATACAGATCGGAGAAGGCAATGGCAAGCCACTCCAGTACTCTTGCCTAGAAAATTCCATGGATGGAGGAGCCTGGTAGGCTGCAGTCCATGGGGTCGCAAAGAGTCAGACACGACTGAGTGACTTTACTTTCACTTTTCACTTTCACCCATTGGAGAAGGAAATGGCAACCCACTCCAGTGTTCTTGCCTGGAGAATCCCAGGGAAGGGGGAGCCTGGTGGGCTTCCGTCTGTTGGGTCACACAGAGTCGGACACGACTGAAGTGACTTAGCAGCAGCAGTAGCAGCATACAGATACAGTTGACTTGTATATTGAGTAGTTTTTAATAATCATGAATGAGTTAATTTTACAAAATGTATTTTCTGTGTTTTTTGAAATTATCATTTTTTTCCTGTACTTAATGTAATAAATTACATTGTTTGGATGAATTTAAGCCTGCTATTATGCTGTTTCTACCATCTTGGCTACTTATTTTGTATTTGTCTCATATATTTTTCCTTGTGTACTCCTTTCTTGATTTCTAGCCAATTAGTCAGTTGTTTTTTCATATTCTATTTTACTTCCTCTTTTAGCTTTTTAGCTGCCTTTGTTCCTGCCTTTCTTTTAGATGAGTCAAGTGTTGTAGAATTTTATTACATTTTGTCTTTTTAGCTACACTCTTGGTGTTATTTTTTTTCTTTTAATTTGCTCTTCCAACAAAAATATTTAAGCTACTATATGTAATTTAAAATTTCTTGAAGTGACTTAGCAGCAGCAGTAGCAGCATACAGATACAGTTGACTTGTATATTGAGTAGTTTTTAATAATCATGAATGAGTTAATTTTACAAAATGTATTTTCTGTGTTTTTTGAAATTATCATTTTCCTGTACTTAATGTAATAAATTACATTGTTTGGATGAATTTAAGCCTGCTATTATGCTGTTTCTACCATCTTGGCTACTTATTTTGTATTTGTCTCATATATTTTTCCTTGTGTACTCCTTTCTTGATTTCTAGCCAATTAGTCAATTGTTTTTTCATATTCTATTTTACTTCCTCTTTTAGCTTTTTAGCTGCCTTTGTTCCTGCCTTTCTTTTAGATGAGTCAAGTGTTGTAGAATTTTATTACATTTTGTCTTTTTAGCTACACTCTTGGTGTTATTTTTTTTCTTTTAATTTGCTCTTCCAACAAAAATATTTAAGCTACTATATGTAATTTAAAATTTTCTAGCAGGCATATTAAATTTGTGAAGCAAAACAGATAAAGCTAATTTTAATAATGTATTTTATCTAACTTGGTATATACAATGTATCATCTGAACTTGGACTCAGTATAAAAGAATCATTAATGAGCTTTTTTTTTTTTGATACTAAGTCTTTGAAGTCTGGTATATTTATACTTACTGCACATTTCATTTTGGAATAGGTATACTGATTGCCAGGTGCTCAATAGCCACATATCTACCGGCTACCGTATTGGATAGTGCAGCCCTAAGGGTTACAATGTACAATCTCAACTTACAAGATTATCCTCACGTGCCTTTAAGGCCTCATTGTAGTTACTCACTTAAGAGCAGTATAGTAGAAAAAAGTAATGACAGTGTCCCAGAAATCTTTGAAGCTTATGTTTAGAAAATTATTTAAAAGCAAAAAATGAAAGTTGGGGGTGTTATCCATTAAGTTTATTTTCACTTGAAAAAATTGCTTTTTCAATGACGTTCTCAATTTTTTCTTCTAGACAAACTTGGCCCTACGGTGTTTGCTCCTGTTAAGATGGATCTAGTTGGAAATATTAAAGTGAGTATACTAGCTTGTCTCGGAAGACTTTATTTGGAGCGAGTAGTTGCATGAAATCTTATTCAAAAACAAATGGTTGTTGAGTTTATACTCAGGATGAAAAGCATAGGCCAGCTGTTAAGAACCTTTCTCACAGGAAGAAAAAAATACTTTAAAAACAGTACCTTAAAACCCTAAAACTATTTAAATCTGGCTTAAACCCAATAAGAATTCTTAAACAAACAAAACAGATAAACAAGAAGAAGGTAATAGAGGCTTAATTTAATTTCTTAGAGGCCTGCTTAACAAACTTACGTAAACTGACTTGCTTGATAGCTTTAGCACTTTTTATTTCTCTGCTTTTCCTGCAGAAAGTAAACCAGAAGTATATCACCAACAAAGAAGAGTTTACCACACTCCAGAAGATAGTGCTACACGAAGTGGAGGCCGATGTAGCCCAGGTTAGGAACTCAGCTACGGAAGCCCTCCTGTGGCTGAAGAGGTGAGGTGGCCAGGGTGGGGCAGTAGATGAAATCTAGTCAAGTTGAAATATTACCTGCAATAAAATTGTTAGGTGAAGGAGGCTACTTCTAAGTGAAGGCTGTAACACAGTTGTATAGAAGGCCTGATGAATAGAACGCCGCCAACTTTTTTTTTTTGCCTATGTCTTGATAGTGATAAAACATTGCTCATATTAATAGAATATATAAGATAGGAATCATAAAGGACAGTAAAGCTGATTTGTTTGTCTTTAAGTCTGTGGATCACAAACTGTAGCAGCATCAGAATCACCTGGAGAGCTTATTGAAAAAAACAGAGATTGCCCCACCCAAAACCCAGTTTCTGATTCAGCAAGTCTGGAGGGGGCCCTGAAATTTGCATTATTGGCTAGTTTCCAGATGATGCTGAAGCTGCTGGCCTTGGGAGCACATTTTGAAAACCACTGTTTAGGTATTTCAGATAAGAATGATCTAGAGCAAGCTAAAGGGAAATCACAGGGAAGAAACATAGAAAGGACAGCAATGTGACTTGATCTGTTTATTGCTGTGCCCAAGATACTGTTGAAAAAGAAGCTTATGTCTGCCACTTTTTCAGACCAATTCAATATAAGTGAACTTTGGAAATAATATTTCCTCCTCTTTTTTTGTTTTAGAGGTCTCAAATTTTTGAAAGGATTTTTGACTGAAGTGAAAAATGGAGAAAAGGACATCCAGACAGCCCTGAGTAAGTGTTCTTTACATTTTGATTGATTAATTGAAGAGGATGTGGAATGGAGACCCCTGGAGGAGGAGACAGGGTGTGCTTTTCAAGATTTGATTTTGCTTCTTTTCTATTTCGTTATTATTGTTTCTTATGTGCTTTGTTATAAAAGAATCCATGAGATAGTGACCTGCTGCTGCTCCTGCTAAGTCACTTCAGTCGTGTCTGACTCTGTGCGACCCCATAGACGGAAGCCCACCAGGCTCCCCTGTCCCTGGGATTCTCCAGGCAAGAACATTGGAGTGGGTTGCCATATCCTTCTCCAATGCATGAAAGTGAAAAGTGAAAATGAAGGCGCTCAGTCGTGTCCGACTCTTCACGACCCCATGGACTGCAGCCCACCAGGCTCCTCCGTCCGTGGGATTTTCCAGGCAAGAGTACTGGAGTGGGGTGCCATTCCCTTCTCCAGTGACCTGCTAATGTATATCTAATTTATTAAAAATCAGTTTATCTTAAAAAAGAGCTAAATTAATAGAGAGCCATCTTTTAATAGGAAAACTTAATATTTTAAAGAAGTCAGTTCAGTTCAGTTCAGTTGCTCAGTCATGTCTGACTCTTTGCGACCCCATGAATCACAGCACGCCAGGCCTCCCTGTCCATCACCAACTCCCGGAGTTCACTCAAACTCATCTCCATCGAGTCAGTGATGCCATCCAGCCATCTCATTCTCTGTTTCCTCCTGCACCCCAATCCCTCCCAGCATCAGACTCTTTTCCAGTGAGTCAACTCGTCGCATGAGGTGGCCAAAGTATTGGAGCTTCAGATTTAGCATCAGTCCTTCCAATGAACACCCAGGACTGATGTCCTTTAGGATGGACTGGTTGGATCTCCTTGGAGTCCAAGGGACTCTCAAGAGTCTTCTCCAACACCACAGTTCAAAAGCATCAATTCTTCGGCGATCAGCTTTCTTCATAGTCCAACTCTCACATCCATACATGACCACTGGAAAAACCATAGCCTTGACTAGACAGACCTTAGTTGGCAAAGTAATGTCTCTGCTTTTTAATATGCTATCTAGGTTGGTTATTACTTTCCTTCCAAGGAATAAGCGTCTTTCATGGCTGCAGTCAGCATCCACAGTGATTTTCGAGCCCAAAAAAATAAAGTCTGACACTGTTTCCACTGTGTCCCCATCTATTTCCCTTGAAGTGATGGGACCAGATGCCGTGATCTTAGTTTTCTGAATGTTGAGCTTCAAGCCAACATTTTCACTCTCCTCTTTCACTTTCATCAAGAGGCTCTTTAGTTCCTCTTCACTTTGTGCCATAAGGGTGGTGTCATCTGCATATCTGAGGTTATTGATATTTCTCCCAGCAATCTTGATTCCAGGTTGAGCTTCTTCCAACCCAGTGTTCTCATGATGTACTCTGCATGTAAGTTAAATAAGCAGGGTGACAATATACAACCTTGACGTACATAAATCCTTATGTGTCATGAGCCCTACATAATTTTCCCAGGCTTGCTGATGTGCCATGAAACAATATAAAGCTGATATTTCTCTAACATTGTATAAAAAATTTAGATAACTTAATCCTAACATCCATCTGTTTTTACAGGTCAGGTTATAGAAATTCAGAAAGATTAAAAGACTTGCTAAGACCACAAAGGATCTGGAGCAGGGTCAATTTGGGGTTGCTGTCTCCAGGGTTTTCATTTTTCCCATGAAAGGTATTCTCCACCATCTCTGAGCTACCTGCATTTTGGGGCTTCTCATTCATCCTTGAATTTCAAAGACAGTATCAATTATATTGTCCACTGTGTGTCCTGATTTCAGTACTAAAAGTATATTCACCATGACAATTAGGACCCCCTAACCAGTATCTATCAAATTTTATGGCTTTGTGGAGTGATTAAGATCATATACTTTCTGGATAGTGTTGTGCCCTTAGGCAATTTACTTAACTTTTCTGTGCCTCAGCTTCCTCATCTATAAAATGGGAATGATGATTTGATTTCCCTAATAAGATTGTTGTAAAGATTAAGTAGATTTATGCATGTGAAAAGATTAGAAATTTGGCATATAGTAAGCACTTGAAAGTGAAAGTGAAGTTGCTCAGTCCTGTCCGACTCTTTGTGACCCATGGACTATAGCCTACCAGGCTCCTCTGTCCATGGGATTTTCTAGGTAAGAGTATTGGAGTGGGCTGCCATTTCCTTCGCCAGGGGATCTTCCCAACCCAGGGATCGAACCTGGGTCTCCAGCATTGCAGACAGGCGCTTTAGCATCTGAGCCACCAGGGAAGCCCCATAAGCACTTACAGAGGTTAACTCTATTGTTTATATTCTCATCATCATGACATATGCACAGTTAATAACCCACCAGAAAATGGGACTTATTTGTCCCAAATCAGAAATGGAAAGTTTACAAAGCTCGGTTGCTAAGCCCGAAATTTCCCTCCAGACTGACTTCTTAGTATGGAAATTTCACACTGGAAGGACGATTCCACCACCTCCACCTGCAAGAAAATGCAGATGATACGGGATTTAGCATTGGGTGCCTGGTGGTGCACTCGTCACGGGATTTTTCTCATATCCATTTTTACTGCTTGGTGATTGTTGGCTGTGTGAGGGGAAGTGCAGGATGCTGATCTCATTACTCCTCTGCTGGAGCTAGGATAGAGGAGAACCCAACTGCTTACCTTGGAGGTCAAGAGGAATATGAGGCTATACCATATCAGCTCTTTCCCATCCCTGTTTTTCCCCTACCTTTTACTTTATTTGGAGACTGGGCCCAGAGATGTTGACTTTGTGAAGAGAGAGGAGACTTGAAGGGTAAATGCTGCTTCAAAGCCAAAATAATCACAGCCAGTCTCAACTTTTCCTTCTTTCTCTTTCTTGCTGGACTACTTTTAGTGCAAAGGAAAGGGGGACTGTAAATTTGAGATTTTCATCCTGATGCTTAGGATTATTTCAGAGGTTTTCATGATTTAAATCATCTTTGCTTACAGGGATCCCTAGTTTACTGCTGCTGTTCAACATGGAGCGAGAAAGCTCCCCTAACCACCCCCTCCCCTCTGAACACAGACACAACAAGCTTTGTGCAAACATAGAGCTTTATAAGAAATGTTACACATTAACTACTCAGAACCAATAGGCTCCTTGATACATATTTCTTCTGGACTAATGGCTTCTTTTTTCCCATTTTGAAATAGTAGCCTTTATAAGTAGAACTTTTATCTAAAATGAGGTGGTTTGGTTATATAGGTTAAAGAGTGGGTATGTATAATTTATATGACATATATAGGCAAATTAGCTTACATTTTTTCATTCTAAAATTGAATTTGAATTATTGTAATAACAGCTATTATTTATAGAGCACTCAGTGTTGACATGACACAAGGTTCTCCATAAACATCTTATGGCTCAGAGGTTAAAGTGTCTGCCTGCAATGTAGGAGACCTGGGTTCGATCCCTGGGTCAGGAAGATCCCCTGGAGAAGGAAATGGCAACCCACTCCAGTATTCTTGCCTGGAGAATCCCGTGGACGGAGGAGCCTGGTGGGCTACAGTCCACAGGGTCCCAAAGAGTCGGACACGACAGCAACTTCACTTTCACTCCCCTTTTACAGTGATAAACTAAACTTTAGAGAAGATAAGTACTTTCCGTAGGGTCTCAGATCCAGATCCGTGGTTCTCAGAGTGGTCCAAGGATAGCAGCATCTGAAAACTTATTAGAATTGCAGACTCCTGGGTCCCACCTGACACCTGCTGACTCAGAAACTCCTGAGATGGGACCCAGCAGTGCGTGTGACCCCAAGTCATTTAAGTGATTCTAATCCATGCTACAATTTGAAACCCATTCATCCAGAGCTGGAATGTTGAAGCTTACGTGTTGCTAGGCTACATTTGGTTATTTGGGAATTCTGACTGCCTCTAAATGATTATTAAATAAGCAGGAGTAAAAGTACTGAAATTAGTTATCCATAGTATCAGTTAATTTTGCCTCCTTTTCATGATAATGGACTGGTTATCCAATGCCTGAACATTTTTCCTAACCTAAGAATAGCAGGACAATTAGTGGGGATAAATTAAGGATAAACCTTGATGACACTCCCAAATTTGAAATCCATTGCTTAAGACTGGTTTTGAGGTAAATGCTCATAAAACTTGCATAGTCTTAATGACTTTGAAAATGGGAGATGATATGTAAAGGTTGGAAATGACAAAATGAAAGCAGTGACATCTATTAACTTTCTGGAAAATGCATGTATGGTCATTGTATTGCTGCAGTTCTGTGACCTAGAATGAGTTTTCAGCATCTGGAAGGAGGCCATCAGCTTTACACTGCCCCCTTTTGCATTTGAGCCATCTCTTGGATCCCCCATAGTGATGATCAGAGTGGAATGTTTTGGGTGGTCTCATGCCAGGAGCTGCTCTGAACTCTAGTGTCCTCTGATATTCTCTAGAGATCATTCTAAGGAAAGAGTTGGGTACACAAAGCAGATGTGTTTAATGATCCACCTTGTAACTGAGCCCCTCCATTCACAGATGCCACATCGAAAAGAGGCTTCAGAAAGCATCCTGTAAGTGAAAGGAAGAAAAGTTGCTCTGCCATTTCATGCACCATTGTACTACTCCCTCAGCAGGATAGCATATTGCCACATCCCTCACCTCCAAATGATTTCATAAATGTCAGATAAACATTAACCTAACCAAGATCTCTAGCACAGAATAGGAAAAAAAAAATTGAAGGATACTCAGTTATACAGTTAATATAAAAGGCTTTCACAAATAAGGAGGGCTATATGAGAGAGAGAAAATCAGAACTTGTAATTAGATATTTGACATCTAACTGTTCTGAAAGTACTGGGACAAGTGAATGAAGTCATGCCATCTTCAGAACTATTCACAGCATGTGCTCTAATGGCAGAACTGGCTTACAGTACAAGTTTTCATCTCCATGGTGCCTGAAGGTAACAAAGGATATCTTTGGGTACTTGTTTCATCTCTGTCAACTGGTTATTGAGTTAGCTTTTCTCCACACTATTCATTTTGCCTGAAACTTAGTCACTGTAAAGAACTTGGGGGTTTTCCTAGTAGTAGGTCTTTTGGTGTGTGTGCTCAGTTGCGTTCAACTCTTTGCGACCCCGTGGCCTGTAGCCGGCCAGGTTCCTCTGTCCATGGAATTTTCCAGGTGAGAATACTGGAGCAGGTTGCCATTTCCTACTCCAGGATGTCTTCCCAGCCCAGGGATCGAACCATGACTCCTGCGTCTTCTGCTTGGCAAATGGATGCTTTACCGCTGTGCCACCTGGAAAGCCTATTTAAATTATATAAAATATTTATCATTTGGCCAAATATATAAACACAATTCCACCTACTACCTCATGACCCCGTTACTTCCAGAGAAGATCTTCATCCAGAGTTTGTAGTTTATTATTATAATAAATGTTTTTATACTTTTACTATATATTTATGTGTCCATAAACAGTATCTGTAATACATTGCATCTTTTACACTCATATACATGGTGTCACATTATACACATTATTCCTTTTTCACTCGGTATATTCAGATTTATTGCTTATTCACTTTCAGACCTTTCTTCGTTCATGATTCTTGTCTGAGGACTTTCTGATTTAGCTCATTTGCTGAACTGAGATAATTTGTGTTTCCTGAGCTCAGTGAATGATTGATTCCACGCTTCCTGCCTTTACTTGTCTGCTTCTCAAGCTCTCTCTTAAAACTTGGATTTGTATTTCTCCTTTGTCCTCTGTACAACCCAAAGTAACTTTGTAAGTCCTTACTAGTTATAGATTTATAATAAACACTCTCATGCATTCTGCTTCTGGACAGACTAGCTGTCCATCAGCAGTAATGGAAAGGTTGTTGGCACTCAGATGCTGTAATAGGTTGAGGCATCATTTTTCAATACTTCATAGAAAGGTTTTGACTAACCATTAAAAAAAAATCAGATCAGTGTTGTTTCCATAAATAGAATAAGGTTCTGATTTTTTTCAAGATATGGCTGGGAAAAGGCACATTTTTCATTTTCATTATTTTGTTTTATCACAAAGAATAACCATCAGTTTTGTCAGAATGCTTTAATGTGATAGGAATGCCCTAAGTTCTCATTGCTTTTAGTTTTGTGACCTTGGGCAGGTAACTGTCTCTCTGGGTCTTATGTTTTTTTCATCCATAAAAAGAAAAGAATTGGGCAAGGTGATTGTCAGTGCTTCCTACTCAGAAATTTTGATTCGGTTTCTAAGGAACTGACACATTTAAAAGAACTGGAAGAAGGGAATCATTTATGCCTTTCAGAGGCCAAAAATACTTCCAGATTATAGAACATGCATTATGATAATGAATGGGTGGTTCAGTGAAGATTAATGTATTTCATTTTCTAATCTTCTCTAGGTAACCAAAATAGGTCAGGCTTATAGACTTTATCCTAATTTTATGTATCCTCACGTGGCAGGGATATGTGCAGCCCTAGAAGTCACCTAAGGACTTTGGTCAAGTCTTTTTCTTTTATGAGTTTTATTTGTTGGTTTTCAATTGCAGAAGTGGTCTTCCTAGGCCTGTTTCAGGACCCAGCCAAAATTCTCTGCTTCCCTCTTCTCCTGTTAGACTGCCTGGCTGGTGTTTTGCCCAGTGGAACTCTTCTCTTGGCAAGATACAGGCACAGCAAAGAACAGCTGCCTCCTTTAGAAGGATCAGGTGGGATACAGAGAGAGTGCTTCTGTAGAAGCTCTCTCTTCCTTAGACCAGGCTGCCCCTCTTACTTGGACTCACCACATCCTTGTTTTCTTGCTATCCCATAGAAGGGGGCGTGAAGAAAGGTTCCTGGGCCTTTTTGAATAGTTGACTTCACTGGCAAAGGGTAGGAAAGCTATAAAGTCCCTGAGGTTGGAGAAGTACTGGATCCATAGCCCTTATAAACAGGCAGTTTGTCTGCCAGGTGAGTTTTGGAGCTGAAGGCTCAAAAACCAGGACAGGAGGCACCTGTGTTTGCTACACACTGTAAAGAAATGTGGGTTTCTTTTTACTTCCCCACCACAATTCCAAATTAGAATGATCGTGACTGTTAATACAAGAAAATAATACTATCTGTATAGGAAAGAAGACTTAAAAGAATATACTTCTAGAATGCCCTATGTGGTTATCTCTGGGAGGCATGATTACATATCTCTTTAGTTCTTCCCTTTTTACGTTTTTTATATTTTTAACAATGAACACGTTATTTTTGAAATCAGAAAAAAAAAAGCAGTAAGTTTTATACCTTTTTAAACTACTACTGTGTCTCAGATGGGAAGTTCAGAACCCTTGACATGGCATTAAAAGGTCCTCCCAGTTTGGTCCCATCCCCAGTATCTGCAGCCCTAGTGATTGGTTCTCCCTTCCTGCCACCATCTCCATGTAGCTTCCTCCATCTGCAACTCCAGCTACCACCCTCCTCTCTGCCCTAGCCAGCCCTTGAGAGTCCTCTGGAGAATTCTCTCTGTTTCACATGCTCCCAGGCTGGATGAATCCTCTCTCCTTTCCTGTAGTACTAGATAGAGATGTTTGTTACAGCAGTTGGCAGTTTACATAATAATGACTTGTTGAATGCTTTTTCTCTTAAAAGCCCATGAACTTCCTGAGGATAGGGGACTGAGTTTAAATCACCCAGAGATCCATGCTGCCTTGCACAGTAATGGGCATGCGATAGGCTCACACTGAATTCTTATTGATGGAGCAGCTATTCCATTGTGACTGTCCATGAGCAGATTGTAATGGCACTGAATTTCAACTGCTAATTTTTAATGGTATTTAATATCTTACATGGATGAGGATCACAGGAAATACAGTTTTCCCACTGTACTTCTGTGACTCACTTCTGGATGTTTTCCATGGACTTGTACACTATCTTACCAGCCCAGATGGCTCCGTAGATGGTTGGAAAGTTGTTTTTCTTGCTGATTTATCCCAGAGGCTGTGCCTAGTATTTCCTGCCCATCTGCACCTGTATGCTTTGTGTGCTAACAACCATTTCTTCACTAAGGTCTTGGGTACCATCTAAAATATCTCTGATAACATCTGTCCCCTTACAGAATCAGATAGGGTTTAAGTGTGACTTACATTGAAGACTTGTATCTTTGACAATTCCCTAGCCTACTCAGACTCTTCTGCTAAGAAAAATATTGAATTTACTCTTGATTTCTCCTTTAGGCTCTCTGTAAGAGCTCTTTCTACACTTGAATTTATTTTTATCATTTCTGCTTTAGCTTTGCAATACTGGATCCTGGCATTTCAACCCATTCCTAAAACTTTAGATAGCCAGGGAAATCTGCTGTTATAATTCAAATGTACAGTCTTATTTCATATAAAATATAATGTATTTTATGCAAACTTGAATTGTGTAAAATTGTAGTAAGGTATGCCAAAAGTTCCCTTTTGAATGAAAGAAAAAGAAACATAAAGATGGGCACAATAAAGGACAGAAATGGTATGGACGTAACAGAAGCAGAAGATATTATGAAAAGGTGGCAAGAATACACGGAAGAACTGTACAAAAAAGATCTTAATGACCCAGATAACCACGATGGTGTGGTCACTCACCTAGAGCCAGACATCCTGGAGTCCGAAGTCAAGTGGTCCTTAGGAAGCATCACTATGAACAAAGCTAGTGGAGGTGATGGAATTCCAGTTGAGCTATTTCAAGTCCTAAAAGATGATGCTGTGAAAGTGCTGCACTCAGTATGTCAGCAAATTTGGAAAGCTTAGCAGTGGCCACAGGACTGGAAAAGGTCAGTTTTCATTCCAATCTCAAAGAAAGGCAATGCCAAAGAATGTCCAGACTACTGCGCAGTTGCACTCATCTCAAACACCAGTAAAGTAATTCTCAAAATTCTCCAAGCCAGGCTTCAACAGTACGTGAACTGAGAACTTCCAGATGTTCAAGCTGGTTTTAGAAAAGGCAGAGGAACCAGAGGTCAAACTGCCAACATCTGTAGTATCATCGAAAAAGCAAGAGAGTTCCAGAAATACATCTACTTTATTGACTACACTACAGCCTTTGACTGTTTGGATCACAACAAACTGTGGAAAATTCTTCAAGAGATGGGAATACCAGACCATCTGACCTGTCTCCTGAGAAATCTGTATGCAGGTCAAGAAGCAACAGTTAGAACCAGACATGAAACAACAGATTGGTTCCAAATTGAGAAAAGAGTACGTCAAGGCCGTCACCCTGCTTATTTAACTTATGTGCAGAGTACATCATGTAAAATGCTAGGCTGGATGAAACACAAGCTGGAATCAAGATTACCGGGAGAAATATCAATAACCTCAGATATGCAGATGACATCACCCTTATGGCAGAAAGCAAAGAGGGACTGAAGAACTTCTTGATGAAAGTGAAAGAGGAGAGTGAAAAAGCTGGCTTAAAACTCAACATTCAAAAACAAAGATCATGGCATCTGGTCCCATCACTTCATAGCAAATAGATGGGTAACCAATGGAAATAGTTCAGTTCAGTGGCTCAGTCGTGTCCAACTCTTTGCGACCCCATGGACTGCAGCACGCCAGGCCTCCCTGCCCATCACCAACTTGCGGAGTTTACCCAAACTCATGTCCATTGAGTCAGTGATGCCATCCAAACATCTAATCCTCTGTTGTCCCGTTCGCCTCCTGCCCTCAATCTTTCCCAGCATCAGGGTCTTTTCCAATGAGTCAGCTCTTCACATCAGGTGGCCAAAGTATTGGAGTTTCAGCTTCAACATCAGTCCTTCCAATGAACACTCAGGACTGATCTCCTTCAGGATAGACTGGTTGGACCTCCTTACAGTCCAAGGACTCTCAAGAGTCTCTTCCAACACCACAGTTCAGAAGCATCAATTCTTCGGCGATCAGCTTTCTTTACAGTCCAACTGTCACATCCATACATGACTACTGGAAAAACCGTAGCCTTGGCTAGACGGACCTTTGTTGGCAAAGTAATGTCTCTGCTTTTTAATATGCTGTCTAGATTGGTCATAACTTTGCTTCCAACGAGTTAAGTGTCTTTTAATTTCATGGCTGCAATCACCATCTACAGTGATTTTGGAGCCCCCAAAAATAAAGTCAGCCACTGTTTCCACTGTTTCCCCATCTATTTCCCATGAAGTGATGGGACCAGATGCCATGATCTTAGTTTTCTGAATGTGGAGCTTTAAGCCAACTTTTTCACTCTCCTCTTTCATGTTCATCAAGAGGCTCTTTAGTTCTTCACTTTCTGTCATGAGGGTGGTGTCATCTGCATATCTGAGGTTAATGATATTTCTCCCGGCGATCTTGATTCCAGCTTGTACTTCATCCAGCCCAGCATTCCTCATGATGTACTCTGCATATAAGGTAAATAAGCAGGGTGGCAATATACAGCCTTGCTGTACTCCTTTTCCTATTTGGAACCAGTCTGTTGTTCCATGTCCAGTTCTAACTATTGCTTCCTGACCTGCATACAGATTTCTCAAGAGGCAGGTCAGGTGGTCTGATATGCCCATCTCTTTCAGAACTTTCCACAGTTTATTGTGATCCACACAGTCAAAGGCTTTGGCATAGTCTTAAAGCAGAAATAGATGGAAATAGTGGCAGACACTATTTTCTTGAGGTCCAAAATCACTGCAGATGGTGACTATAGCCATGAAATTAAAAGACTCTTGCTCCTTGGAATAAAAGCTGTGACCAACCTAGACAGCATATTGAAAAGCAGAGACATTACTTTGCTGACAAAGGTTCGTCTAGTCAACGCCACGAGTTTTCCAGTAGTCATGTATGGATGTGAGAGTTAGACTATAAAGAAAGCTAAGCACTGAAGAATTGATGCATATGAACTGTGGTGTTGGAGGAGACTCTTGAGAGTCTCTTGGACTGCAAGGAGATCGAACCAGTCCATCCTAAAGGAAATCAGTCCTGAATATTTGTTGGAAGGACTGATGCTGAAGCTGAAACTCCAATACTTTGGCCACCTGATGTGGAGAACTGACTCACTGGAAAAGACCCTGATGCTGGGGAAGATTGAAGGCATGAGGAGAAGGGGACGACAGAGGATCAGATGGTTGGATGGCATCACCGACTCAATGGATATGAGTTTGAGCAAGCTCCAGGAGTTGGTAATGGACAGGGAAGCCTGGCATGCTGCAGTCCATGGGATTGCAGAGTCGGACACAACTGAGAGATTGAACTGAACTGATCCTAAAAGTATTAATGAAGCCTCATCCAAATTTTAACAGTAGATTCAAAGCTAGAGGGCTCAAATAAATTGTAAACTGTGTTTAAGCTTGTAGCCACGCGGCCTGGCTGTTTTGCTCAGTAAAATGCAGATACCTGATGTCATTTGGCAGTTCTGTGAGCCACACTGTGTTTTGTTGCATAGGAACTTGTGGTTTTGGTGTCTAGGGTTTTTTTGTTGTTATTGTCGTTATTTTAACCTCTGCTCTTGTTACAATTTAAAATGTCTTTGTATCCTATTATAGTGTCACCCAAGCATTGATTAAATGGCGGTGGTGCTTGTACTAGTGCTGAAACTAGCCCATGAAATAAACAAGTTTGGAATAAAATTTAGATGTGGTAAAACATGATAAAGAAGGTCAAACAACCCCCATGATATTCTGTGCTATAATTTAGGAGTGTGAGGACTCTGTAGACCACTAAAGATGATGCTGAAAAAACAAAATGGAGCACTGAAATAAAAATTCACTGTGGAGATACAGAGCTGTACCTCCTGAGAGAATGTTTATTCCTGTAGAAAAACGAGTTTTCAGTTTGGAGTATGTTGAATTATTCAAAGCCTTCAGGAACACATCCCTCGCATAAAATGCAGTCATCTTGAGATTGTTTTTTGTAATTAAAATTATTACATAGAAGTTTTTAAATCTTCTTCTAAAACTCATTGGGAAAAAAATAATAGGTTTTTATCTTTAAAGTCTAGAATATTAATTGACTTTTATTAATAAGCCTCACCGGTTACTTTATATCTAGCTTAATAATTTCAAGCTGTTCTTTCCATAATAGTTTTCAAAGTTCTGGCTTTAATACTGTATATCCAGGGTCATGGGACATCTAGGACTAACATTTGACTTCCCAGAATAGAATGTTAGCATTGAAGAGAACCTTAGAGAAAATTTTACAAAGAGGAAAACAGATGGTTAGAGAGGTTAGCTAAGGGAGTGGCTCAGGGCTACACAACATTTCAGAGAACTGCATTTTTCTATTTTTATAGTGTATTTTAAATTATATTCTCCACATGACAATATCCTTTCCTCCCTTTTTACTTCCTTATATGTATCGAATTTTCCAACCATAATAATAAGCTGCCGTTCAGCTATATTGACACAGGGTAAGAGTGGAAATATCAAAATTTTTTTTCAATTAAAAAAAAAATCTCTGGAGGCTTTGTTTTTCCTACTCAGGACTTTTGGGGTATATAAGCTTGTAATTAAGTTTTTTTCCCTCAGTTTTTAATACCTATAGGAATGTGCTGCTATGTACATTAGAAAGGACATGATGCAAATAACACATCAAATGCTGATGAAATTGTTCCTCATGGAGTATTTCTTCTTTTCAAGATAATGCATATGGTAAAACATTACGGCAGCATCACGGCTGGGTAGTTCGAGGAGTTTTTGCGGTAAGTAAGCCTTCTGCCTCCTAATGTTCTGATGTTCCAGCAAGGTGTTTTGTTTTGCTTTGTGTGTGTGTATGGTGTTTCTGTTTGCTTTGTTTTTGAGAATAAGAACAAAATGTTGCCTATTTCATTGAAATCTGTAGGTCTGTTGTGTGGAAATGTTGGCAATAAACAGTAAGAAAAGACTTAGAGTGTGCTTCACTTTATCTAGTTCCAGGGACCCTGAGATTTGTCTCAGAAGTGGCTGCCTTTCTGATGAGGTAGTAAAGAGTGTCAGTGTTGAATAGAGATTGCCCTCTGAGGGGAAACCAGTGAAGGTTTCAAGCCCATAGCTCCCTCTGCTGCCTGTCAGGGTCAGGCCTGTTAATTCTCAGATTGAATTGTATCTTTGAATGTTAACTGACCTGGGTTGCCAGTGGCTGGTACTGGAAATCTCTTCTTCCCCAATTATTTTCCTTGTGGAAGTGTTTGTATTTGTGTGTGTTAGCTCCTGTTACCTATTATTCCTTCCTTCCTTGCATGACCTGGGAAGAACACACACCTGAGAATCATAGTTCTCAGGTGGACAGATCAGTTCACCTGCTTTGTAAAATAGCTGGAGCAGATGGCCCCTTTCTGTCAGCAGTAATATTCTGTGATTCTCCCGTCGGGCGAGAGGTCAGCCATAGTCAGGTGCAGCCATGAAAAGGCTGAATCTCATGATGTGATACAATAGGAAATGTCAGGGGATTAAAAATAGCTTGCGGATGAATTCTTTTACTAATTTACCTAAGGTAAGAACTGTTCAGGTCATGATTTCTTAGGAGACAGGTAAAGAAATTGGGAAGAATTTATCATGGAAGAAATAAAATTTTAGTGAAAATGAAACATTTTACTGTTCACTGGACTAGGAGCCAGACCAGTTGCAGCCACAAACTGCTCACATTTACCTTCAGTGGATGTTTAATAACGTCATAATAGCTTCTGTGTGGCTATTGGACAGTTAACCGTGTATCAGACACTGTGCCAGTTACTTCTGTGTTCATTATCTTTGGGAATCCTTAGGATTAGCTCCCACTGTTTTACAAGTTCAGAACTGTTCATTTCAGTCCCAAAGTGAGGTGGCGGCAGAGCCCAGGTCTAAACCTAGACCTCTCTCCAAGGCTGGTGCTCATCCCACTCATCACAGCTCTCCACAGTGAAGACAGAGCAATTGAGGAGCTGCTAGTGAGAAATTAGGCAAAAGATGCTGCTCCGTTCATCAGTCTCCCTTAGTAAGTACTGTGATTGCCTGCAGGTGCCTGACACCCAAGTTCCCTTGGTGAGATGGAAAGCAGGGAGACATTGAGTTGACTCATAAGAAACATAAATGTAGTTTGTTTTGTTTTGTTTTCATTCCAGTAGAGAGGGCAGAGTTTAATCCTGAAATACTGATGATCCTAGAGACATTGCCAACAAGAATGAAGCTGTAGCAGAAAATTTTATCATAAGCATAAGTCTTTGAAAGGACATTTTAACTTACAGCATTTTTCTAAATAATTTAGATTATTTAGTAATTAATCTAATTTAGTAATTTAGATTCATTGTGAAAACAAAATGTATAGAAAAATAGGAAGGGTAAAACTTAAAATTGTCCACCGTCTCACTGCTCTATAATAACCATCTTCAACATTTTTGTGTTTTACCTTCTTAGCTCTTATTTTCATATATTTAACACATTCTTTTCAATGTTGTTCTATTTCATTGTATATATAGATATTTATGTTTTTATGTTTATTTTATGTGTATAATTATCTTAATTTTGTATACTTACTCTGTATATGCATATAATTTTTTTGACACTTAGCTGGTTGTATAATTTTGTATTGTTTTTCTCCACTTTTTTAGTTTTTATATTTTCTAGTTGTATTGAGGAATAATTGACATACGTTACTGTATGTTTAAGGCACACAGCAACATGGTTTGATTTAAATGTATTGTAAAATGATTACCACAATAGGTTCAGTTAAATCCATCTTCTCATATAAATACAATAAAAAGAAAAGAAAGAAGGAAAATTTTTCTCCTTGTGACGTGAATTCTTAGAATTTACTCTTTAACATGTTTGCTCTATATCCAACAGCAGTATTAGCTGTAGTCGTCCCCACTTATTTTTAGGGATTGCATAATATTTCCCCTGGTATAGAGGTACCATAATTTATTTGTCCAAACCTTTGTGTTGGAAATTTCAGTTGCTTCTAAGTTTGTTTTTGCAGATGAAACAGCATCTGTTTTTATGCATTTTTGACTAAAACAGTTATTTCCCCAAAATAGGTTCCTGGAAGTAGAATAGCTATGTCTAATGCAAAGAACTGAAACCCCAGCTTAGAGCACTTGCTGTGCACTGGGTGTTGTGTTAAGTGCTTTCCTTATGTCAAGTTGTTAACTCAGAACTCTGAAGTAGGTTCTCCTGTTTTCCCTGCTGCTAAACGAAACCTGAAACACGTGGGTGTGAGGTAATACCACCCAAAGTTACAGAAAAAGAGCATTTTGAAGACCCTTGATGTTACTGCCAATAGTTTTTAAATTTGCTGATTTTTAAGAAAATAGATTCTGTTGAGCATTTGATAGCAGCATTATTAATATAGGAGCTTCCTTTCAGTCTCTCTCCTGTTATTCTCCAAGTCATCCCTGTTTGGGGAAGTTTATTGAGCTTTCTGATGTCCTGATTAAAATCATCAGGGGCAGATCTAACTAATCTTGGTTGCTCAGGGAAATACCTTTTATACTCATGGAATCTGACTTACTTAACAGCCAAGTATTGGACTTTTATCTTCAAACAGTTATGGTTATGGTCTATGGAACTGATGTCTAGTCTAGGCTCTGTGTCTTTCTGTGGCTCTCTTTTTTGGCTTCCTCTTCAGTTGAGTTCTGTCATTGTTTCCCAAATAGACTCAGCTGCATCATTGTTCTAGGAGCCTTTGAGAAATGCATTGTTGTGGGCTCCACTCTGGAGAAACTTTAAACATTTTTTATTTTATGTAAATATAACATATGTAGTTTTATTTTACTTTTTATCACAGAGTCCAAAAAGGTTATAACAAAATTAGCAGCTTGTTCCATACTTCCCAGACTCACTAAAAGAGGCTGCAACTTTCAAATGCTTTGGCTATTTCTTCCAATACCTCTGTAATTCTAAAACTATTTACCCTTCTTTGTGGCCCTGTCAATTTTAATTAATGTTGATTTCTGTTATAGATTAGAGTTTAGCTATCTCAGACTCTACTGTCACTACCTCCCCTCCCCTGCCTCTGCTTTCCCTGTATAATTATATCACAAGTCAACATGATGATGATGAGCCAAAATTCTATGACTTTTTTTGTTCTTTCTTATATGAGTTTTGTATTTTTCCCTGTACCATGAACTCTCTCATATCACCATCATTTTGAACTCACAAATGTATTGGATTATCTGTATTTTTTTCCAGAACTTTCTAAACTCTTATTCCAGTCTGATTTGTTGTACTGCTGTTGTCCTAGAACTTTTGTTCACAAATTTCCCTATACTGAGTCCCCACCTCACCTTAATTTTATTTCCCAAGTCCTGTGACTTCCTATTTCTTGATCTAATCCCTTTTTTTGGATGATATCCAAACTCTAGTAGCTTCCTAAAAAAAAAAAGTGCAAGGGAACTAAATTTTTGAGTTCTTACATACCTGAAATTGTCTTTATTTTGCCCCTTTTCCCAGAGTGTTGCTTTGGCTGGTGTAGAATTCTAAAATGAAAGTTGCTCAATCGTGTCCAACTCTTTGCGACCCCATGGACTGTAGCCCACCAGGCTCCTCTGTGGATTCTCCAGGTGGGAATACTGGAGTGGGTAGTCATTCTCCAAGGGATCGTCCCGACCCAGGGATCGAACCTGTGTCTCCTGCATTGCAGGCAGATTCTTTACCATGAACCACCAGAATTCTAGGTTAATAGTAATTTTCTCTCAGAACTTTGAAGGCAGTCCTCTGATGTCCTTGAGCTTCTAGTGTTACTACTATAAAACCTGTAAAATCTAATGTGTATAAACTGCTCCTCACCTCCTCCTAGATGCTTTTAGCTTCTATTCTTTATCCCCACATTCTAAAATTTCACCATGTTCGCCTTTTGGTCTTTATCATTCATTTTGCTAAGTATTTGACTAGGTCTTTAAATCTGGAGACTCATATTCTTCTGTTCTGAGAGATTTTCTCTCATATTTTTGGACAGCTGCTTTTCCTTCATCCTCTGCTCTCCCTTATACCCCTACCATTATTTGAGTGTTTATGATGTGCCAGGTAGTGGAGTAAACACATCCTACATGTCCCATTAATCCCTCAAACAAAGAAAGTATTACCAGTCGTCTTCTGCGGACGAGGAGACCGAGGTTCTAATTTAGTCCCCTTGCTTAAATTCCTCAAGTTAACCTGTAAAATTGGGATTCAAGTCCAGGTCTCCTCACCTAGTGGCTGTGCTTTAACCACTGCATAATGCCAGTCACTCTCCAGTTGCAGAAAGGGAGAGGGTTGATTCTCAAAGACTTTCAATATAAGGAAGCTCAGGAAGGCAACTGCAAGATTTTTTACAATCTATTGAAGATCTAAAAAGCCTCCAGAGAGCTCAGTGGAGCCAAACCAGTAGATGCCAGAGAACAGATTTCAGTACTCTTAGGGAACAGTTGGCTTGCAGAGGGAGGGGAGCTGTAAGGAGCTAAGGAAATCTTTCCTTGGGGAAGCAGTGTGGTTGGTGGTGTGGTTGAAAAAACAGAGAGATGATCCTAAGTTCAGATCCTGGCCCTGGCACTCATTAGCTGTGTGATTTCCATATGTAAAATAGGGATGTAGATTGTACAGGGTTCTTACAGAGATTAGCTGGGATAAAATATGTTAAAGCATCAGCATGCAATCAATCCATAAATGTTAACCCCCTTCATTTTTAGAAAATGTTCACGAATACAAAGGAAATCTCTACATAAGGGTGAATGGGACATAGGTAAAGAAAGTGTGTGGAGATGAGATATAAACAGGATGGTGAGCTGCTCCACCAGGCTGGCCGTGTGCCAACAAAGACTGTGCAGGCAGCATGCACGCAGGTCATTCTGAGCGCTCCACAGGAAGAATCTGGATCACTGTGAATGAGAAAGTTTGAGCTTTTCTCAAACTGTTCTCCTCTCACCATTCCCTGACTTGTTGGGATTATTTATCCTCAAGATAGCCCAAGAAGATACGTGCTTCTTCAAGCATTAAAGTGATTTGGTTCTTGAAACATAATTGAAGAGTCCATGAACTGAAAGAATGTATGCCTGTTTTTTCTCTCTTGCTCGCCTCAGCTCTGTGTATGTGTGTGACTGTGTGTGCACGCGTGTGCTTGTGCATGGGTATAATGTGCAGGAGGGCATGTCATGGTGCAGCTTTTCACGGGCAGTTCTTTTGCAGTTAGCTCTGAGGGCAGCTCCATCCTATGAAGATTTTGTGGCTGCATTAACCATTAAGGAAGGCGACCACCAGAAGGCAGCTTTCAGTGTTGGGATGCAGAGGGACCTCAGCCTTTACCTCCCCGCCATGGAGAAGCAGCTGGCGATACTGGACACTTTATACGAGGTCCACGGACTGGAGTCTGACGAGGTGGTATGACATCTGCAGGGTAGCGCTGCCTCCTCACTTCAGGGAATAAAGTTTGCTAAAGTGTTTTGTTGCCCGACTTAAATTTCCAGCAGCAGCTCCAGCCCTCTCCAATCTCTTACTTGGGGAATGGAGAGGGGAAGGCAAAGCCTAGTGCTTTTATATATAATTTTTTCAATGTTGTATGTTTTGTGTGTTTAAAAATCAAGGTGCTATATATTTAGTTCAAAAGGTCTCATGGAAAACCAAATCGTAGCTGTTATGTAGATGTGAACAGCAAGTTATAAGAGCAGATTTGACAAATGAATTTGTTAGTATTATGTTTTGTTTTTAGCTTTTAGTTTTAATGGATCACCCAAACCCAAGCTGAAAATGAGCAATTTTCTGTATCAAGGACTATAACTCATAGCCAGTATTTCAGTCAACTTAGAATTGGTCTAAAATTTTCAAGGGAGTTAAGCCCCTCTGTTGAAGCTATTGAAATTGTAGAGTTTGCTATTCCTAGATGTTCTGCAGAGAATTCTCTTCTCCGTGGCTCCGTGGGCCAGAAGAACCTGTGTATTCAACACATCCGGTACACTGGTGTGACCAAGCAGTACCATCTCATTTACAGGTGGGGAAACTGGCCCTGAAGAGATGAGTGGTGTGTCCTTGCCCCGAGCCGTAGGATAGTACGGGAGAGGTGGGTGGGTCATCTGAGGTGACCCCTGTGCAGTACACACCCTTTGCCACCTGCTTTCCCCTGCATCATCTCAATTGGACATCACAGCTAAACCATGGTATTCAGGGATTATTATTAAACTTCATAAGTAAGATTTAGAGGTCAAGGGATAGGCTCAGTCACATAGCCGCAAAATGGAGGAACCACGTGATTTCCATGTGTGACCTCTGCATCAAAATCACATGGAGAGCTTGTTTGAAAATTAAATTCCCAGGCCTTACCTTGACATGAAGAACCAGAATTGTGGGAGTAGGACTCAGGATAATAAACCTTGAATTTGAATAAATTTTACAAGGTATTCTTGTGCAACAGGGTTGAAGAACTACAAGATTAAATTCTAGTTTATGGAATTCCCAGTTTTGTGCATGAACTAAATGTTATATCCTTTCTTGCAAAGAGGAGGAGGCTATCATTGAAGTGAAGTAGTTAAAAGGAGAGTGAGAAGTGGAGCGAGTTTACTCAGCAGCTTTCTTAACTGAACCAGCAGGCCTTGGTGGTGTCCCTGGGGGCCGCAGTTCCGCATGTGCTCTCTGACCAGTCTTGGCTTACTCACCAATGGTGCAGAGTGAGCTAAATGCAGCTGCTTATCTGTCTCAATAATTTTGGGACCATGTCACAGTTTTAAAGTGGGATTTTTAAGTCTTTCATGAAACAACCTGAAGAGTGTGATGTGATGCCAGGACTGTGGCCTCAGTCCCTCAGTAAGCCAGCCTTCCAGGAGTGGGCATGGGGGAGAGGCCATGGGTGTCTTCTGTGCCAGAGGCTACTCACGTAAAGTCGCTGGAAGGAAAGGTCCAGCACGAGGTAGCTCCCCGGCTGGAAGTGGTGTTCATTTGAGGGGTCCAGGGGATGCTGCTCTGAGGGTAAAGAGAACCCTCTCCTTGGGTGAGAGGTTGCTATGGGGAAGGGTACTGATTTGGTCTTTTTGTTTGTTTTTAAACAAGTGACTGGGCAGTTAACACAACTCAAATTATTGAATTGGGTACTCTGCACAATAAGGACTTGTGGAAAATGCTTAAACTTTAGAAAAACAGCATCAGTTATTTTAAGGCTGGAGAGAGAAAAAGTGCTGAAGTGGCATTGATTCTTTCATATCTTAGCACTTGCTGTTGGCAGCTGCCAAGGTGTGCGTGTTGTCTCCTCCACTCCCACAAGTAATTAGTGCGCATCTCCTTCTCTGGCTAGTGTGGGCATGATGGCAGGACTCGGGGACAATTTATTCTTCCTGCCCTTCACAGAGCCTCCTAAAGGGGAGAAAAAAGCCACCCGCCTTTGCTTTACGTTGAGTGAATGCACATTAGCTATCGTGCCATCAGGTGGGGAGGCTACCTGGAGATTGTAAGTGTTGTGAAGCATGACCATTTTGAGCAAATGCTGGTGCTTCCTGTCACCTCAGGTGAACTGCTGTGGTCCCTGGCAGAGGTGGGCCCATGGAATATACCTCAGATTTTCCACTGAGGCTCTGAATACACACAAAAAGAAAGCTGCTCAACATAACCATTTCACATTTATATAGGTACTGCCTTGGTATATATGACCCAGTTTTCTGGAGATTTCATATTATCTGGGATCTTATTGGTCAGAGAAGCTTGAGTAACTTGAATAAGTCACATTATCTACTCAGTACTTTTCCAGCCCCACAGAAAGAGGGTAATGTTTTTTAATAGATATTTTCCTTACTGGAGCATGTTAAGTTTACCTGAGATGCATAAAGTTCTGGGAATTGAACTATCATCATACTAGATGATAAATTCAATTTGACCTGAAGCTTGGCACAGTCAGAGCTTTATCCTGGACCTATACTATTTGCTTCTCCATTTTACTTAAAGTCACAATTTGTGCTAATTTGCATTTACTATCTAAGAAGAGGACAAAGAGGAAAGAGAGTTAAGGCTTTCTCTCCAGAAGCCTCCCAAGATTCCTGGGGCTTCCAAGCTTTCTTTCATTCTGACAGTGAGAGAAGATGGGAAAATGGTATTATGTTTGTTGGTGGAGTAATCACCTTGCTCAAACATTTTTAGGATTCCCTTTCTAGATTAACCTTTAGAGGGATCTTGAAGGAAAATAGAAGGTAATGTGTCTTCTAGGTATCATTAGAAGCTAATAAGTAGCATTTGAACAATCTCTCACAAGGTACTTTCATACATATAATTTCATTCATGTCTATACTTCTTCCCATGGCAGAAGTCAGGCCTTGCACTTAGGAGGGATTAACATGTGTTTGTCTAACTGAACAAAACAAAATCCTTTCAATGATGGCAATTTTTTGTCCTTTGAAAGCAAATTTGATTCATTATATCTAATCTTGGCAAAAATGCTAAGTTAGAGGGGGTACCTTTTGGGGAAGAAACCACCTTGTGTCTATGAAGTGCAGATGATTTTCTCATCACCTCTTGATCCAGCTCTACAGGAAGTTTAGAAGTGGGACTCTTGGAATGTTGAGCACATCTATCCCCAGGAAATTGATTTTGAAAGGCCGCATTTGTTAGGATGTATAAGTAGTGACTTCAGGGGCCTTGTCATCATTATTTGTGTGTCATTCTGAATATAAATCCTCCCCAAATGTCATATTCCATGATGAGTGATATCTGAACTCCATAGTTCAGTCTTGCTGCTTCTCTCTCCTCTTCTGTTACTAATTGTTGTGAATAGTACCCTCATCAGAGTACCAAATCCATCCCCCTTTTTAACTGTTTTGCTCCATTCCTCAGCAGCAGCTTTCTAGCACATATGTGAAGCATCTGGCACAGGCCTAGCTAGGGTCAGGTGCCCAGCCAATGAGCATTCTCTCTTAGTCTGCAAGAGCTTCTTAAAGAACCCCTGTCCTAGTGGATAGCTGTGAAGCAGGTGACCATATGGTATGTACCATCTAGGAAAAGTGATATATTATTAGATAAATGCTGCTGGAAAGATATGCAGTCTTCTCTTTTTGATTATTAATTGCACACACACACACACATATCCATCCCTAAAGTTAATGCTTTTAGTTTTCTATTTGAGGAAAAGTGTTTTTAATTAGGAAAAGCTTGTGGTAGGGACCAATAAATAAATTACACTTTTCTTTATTAAATTTGAAGTAAACTAAAAGAGCTGAAGCAAGAGGTATCTTATTAAAGAAACCAAATCTGATGGTGAAAAATCAGAAGAAATATAATCTAAGTCAGTAAGGAAAGTCAGAGGGTTATGAGCAATACAAGATGTGATTTTGGGAGCTTTCTGTAAGAAAACTGTTCTTACACGTTTTTTTTCCTACTAAATGACCATGTACTAGAAGAAGTTGGTTACTTGATGGTACATTTCTGAATCACTTGCTTCTGATTTTAGTTTTGTTCTTTTTGTAATTATTCAGCTTTCCTGCCCTCATGTTTGATTTCTTTTTTTTAAGTGAAGTGTCAACCTTTAAAAATTTTTTTTAGATTTAGAATTTATGAGTACAGTACATTCTAAGCCATTGTTTTGTTAGCTGAGCTAATGTGTTTCATCTTGGAATGCCTGACTTCCATGCTCTTTGTGATCTGGTGGAGTCTGTACATGAGCTTCAGTGTCAACAGCAGCCCATGTCCCTATGACATACATATAGAGTGCTTTACTTAGAAACACACTCTGCTTCCTCTGCTTCTGGGCGGGCCTTCATTGTCTGCAGGTGTTTACTCAGGAGTTCATAAAAATGACATAAAAATCCCCACTAGCTGTCTAACAGTATTTTAAGACTGCTTATCTATTAATAGGGTGTAAGGGTCCTTTCAGCAATTGCCTGAGCATACTGTTCACTGGACCTCCTCTGGAAATGCCCCCAAACCTGTCCCGGCACAGGCAGTAGCCTGCGTACCCAGGCCGTTTGCACGATTTCTCATCGCACTTGCTGCCTCAGGGCACTTGGAAGTGACCCTCAGCAGTACAGTTGACACAGGCGTTGATCTTCTGCACTGTTTCTGTATAACCTTTCATTTCAAAAGGAAAAAACATAGCACTACTTTGCAGAGCAGAAGTTTTCCAAATTCTTTAGTAACCCTTTTTAATCTCTTCTCTTTCAGAGTAAACACATGTTCTCAGCTACACTGTGTGAGAACACAAGAAAGAGACCTTGCTTGTTCTAAGCACTAGACTTTCTATTTTATGTATTTTAAAGTCCGATCAGTATTTCCTCCCAGACTTTGTAAACAGAAACCACTCTGGGATGGTTGGTACCCCTAGCAAAGCTGATCTCATCCACAGATTCCCATATATCTGTGTCTATTTATAGGTGTATTATGGAGTCAGTTGTGACAAGAAGGGTGATCTGGAAGTAATTCTGTTGCTTCCCAGAAGGCTAATGAGCTAGTCTCGTGGCATGTTTGATGCGTGAGTCCCCGGTGTCATGACAATTTCACTAGAATGTCAGTAAGCAGCCCAACTACCTCATGTGAAATTGGTTGTGGACAATCTGTGTCAGATGAAACACGTGTTAAGGTTGATTTAATCTGGTAAATAGATTGGACAACATATTGTCTCTGTAAAGAAGAAACACATTAGACCAGATGCCAAAGGCTACTATGTACATAGATTTCCTTTGATTGCTTTTTAAAGTCAGTGTTTGATTCTGCCCCCAGTATTCTCATCTCGGTTGTTGTGATTTCACAGATCCATGCACTTTGAATATCTGTCACATGCAGTCCTATGTTACTTGTTCTTGTCCTTCAGCATTTTAAATGAGCATCATAATGACAGTGGAAAGCAAGTGTCCGGTGGTTTGTTGATTCCTTAATTTTAATGGACATTTACTTAGAATATAATGTGTTGGAGCCTTTAAGGATCAACTGGATAAATGAGAATTTCATGTTTACGTTTCATGTAAAACTCTGTCCAAGTTCATACTCTGTATTTTGTGGGGAGGGGGAACAAGGGAGGGATTTACTTTTTTTGCAAAAGTATTTGAAAACATTTGTCAGATTTTATATTCATTAGTTATAATAAACTTATTTTTCAAGTGAATTTTATCAAGTGCTTCTCTGGAAGATTTTTGTGTGGGGTTTTGTTTAGTGAATATACCAGTAATAAATATCATTTACTGGAACACATCCTACTTGCTGGGCATCATCCCAAGCTCTTTACAGATATTAATACATTTAATCCTCCTAATCAGCCTTTAGGGCCAGTACTGTTATTAGCCTCAAGTTACAGATGAGAAAACTGAGGCACAGATTGGGGAAGCCCCTGGTCTTAGATCCCACAGCTGATGAGTAGAGCCACGCTACACACTCAGGCAGCCTAGCTCCAAAATCTTTATAACAAACTACTTAGACCTAAACAAAAAATAATTTTGAAGCATCAAATGGCCACTGCAATGGCATTGCCCAGGGTATTCTAAGCAGGCTAGAAAGACCAGCTGCTGTCAAAGGTGACCGTGTTCTTCGGCCTGGTTTGATTCTGTTTTCAGAGAAACCACAAATGCAGAACAAAGAGATGAATTTGCTATGCACAATGTTTGAGTTGCTGTTTGGTTAATAAGTTTACATTCAAAGCAGATAATTCTTTTTGTCTAAATCAGTTGGTGCTGAGGTAAGGTTGAACTTGTCAGGTTTTCACTCATATACTTGCTGGTGGATGTGAGGATGCCTGCAGATAGATAGGTATACGTGTAACTGGCATTGGAGTGCAACCCTGTCCACACCACCTCCTCAGGGAAGCTTCCCGCCTGTGCCCACTTGAGGCCTCCTCTCCAGCCACCTCGTTACATGAGCTGGGCTCCTTAGAATTGGGACAGGGAGGTTTGAAGGCAGAGAGAGAAACCAGTGAAGTGTGGTAGTGTTGGAGCAAAAGGGTCCTGTGGAGTCTGAGCTGGGGTGGCCATGTTGGGTCCCGTGGAAGAGAAGGGAGAAGAGAAAGCCAGTGGGGAAGGAAAGGATAATGCAGGCACACTAGAAGCAGGGACAAGGAATTAGGTAGTCGCCAGGCACCAGCAAAACTTTCTTGAAGGCCAACTTTCCCTTTCCCACTTCTACTTCCTGCTCCAGAAGTCCTCCCCTTGAGAACTGTGTGGCTTTACAATAAGACCCCAGCCCTTTTTCTTACACTGCTTTTAGCAGCTGTATCTAAAAGCACATGTGTATCTTTGTTCCAAGCATGTGTGCCTTTGTTCCACACCGAATATGGGGAAAACCACAAAAACCCAAGTAGCATACATTGAAGAACCATCACCACTATCATTATTTTCACTTTGTAAAATGGAAATGCCCATCCAGACCTGAAGTCAGTTTATGTGGGTTCTGCTTATTCCAAGTTTTGTGCAATTCCCCTACAAAACTCCAGGAGCCTTTCTTAATAGCTTTGTTCTTATCATAAGCATCAGTTCTGCCAAAGATGGTGGTATAACCAGGTGACCACCTCCTGCCTTCTCCCATACCTGCTGCTCAGAGAGTTTGAAGAATCAACTGCTGACCCTCAGCTCCACCCTGGATACTTGGAAACCATGAAAACACAAACTTCCTGGAGGACGAACCAGGGTGGGTTCAAGAGACCATGTTTGGACATCTGTCCTGATTTCTAGCAGGCAGGGGAGTAAAGCTTCCCTGTGCTAATTTTAGGAACCGGCTGAGGAAAAGCAACAACTGCTGCTTCCTGTTCTTCCAGAACCTGTGAATATGGGTACGTTTTCTACCTGTTTTATTACCTTCTGCAAGAATGCGAATACACTTGCAAGATCTGTGTTTAGTGGCTGCAGTGGGGAAACTCAAAGAGCAAGAAGGAAGGGAACCATCCTACAGTTAGTATTTTTATTGTCACCTTCTCATGGGTAGCTTAGAGATGTCCAAGACCCTTTTTATGAGCATACGTACACATGTGTCTGTATGCATTCACACAGACACATCTGACCCTCATCATCACCATCATTCCAGAAGCACACAGAGGAGAGGTGTGTTAGGAGCAGGGATGCTTGCTTTGATGAGAATTGATGAGCGCTGATGGTCCAACATCAGCATTGAGATCACAGTGAATGGTTTACTCTGTAAACACATTTCTTTCCTCAGCTAACAGGGCTGTCACTTCTATGCAAACACTGAGTATGACCAGTGTGAGGGCTTTTTTGCTTTGACTTGACAGTCCAAGTTGTTTTTGGATGTTTTAAGGGTCAAATCCTGGTTCAGAGGCTTTCATGACATTCCCCTGACCTTTGTGCTTCATTGACCAAATCTCTTCCCCTGGCTTTTATGAGTCACTAGGGGAGATGGATGATTCTCTGCCTAGTTCCTCCTAATATTAGACCTAGCTGTCTACTCATTTCCCTTGCTAAATTAACTCATCTCCAGGCTTCAGAGAGCAGCCTCCATGCAGACAGCCCTGAAATTATACTTCAGGTGCAGGGTGCTCACATGGGTTGTGGCCTTGGAGCTCCTATCCAGACCCACCTACCTCCTGATCATTAACCCTTAGATATCCTACCTTCATCTGAAACCTCAGTTCCAAATGTGGTTGCTCCTTAAGCTTTGTCATCTAAGTCAGTGACACTACCATTATTCTAGTCTCTCAGGCAAAAAATTCAAACACCCTAAACTCCTCCCTCACTTCTGGACTCAATTTGTTACACGCCCAGTGGCTACAGCCTTGATCTCTGAATTCTGTGCTCCTTCAAACTGTTACTGTCTTCTAAACCTGATCCTTGATGACTCCATGCCACGGTTCAGGTTCCTTTACAGACTTGAAGTGCCCTTTCCCCTTCCTGAAAACCCAGATTGAGTCTCTTCAGAAACTATCCAGACACAGTAAATCCCAACCATCAATTTCACCTCTAAACACATCCTGCACTTCTAGATACTACTGCATAAATTAGAACTTTAAAAGGATGGGAAGTGTGACTACATGGGAACGGGACTAGTTATTGCTGTAGCCGCCTCCCTCACCAAATCATGAACTTCGCCTTCTTCACGTTAGTGTGCCCAGCACCCAGCAGTGCTTTCCTGTCCATGGAGGATCCCGGAACTGTCTTAGAAGTTGGGCGTTACCTGCAATGGTGCTCCCTGTTTTCTTCGGGTGTGTTAGTTCTGTTATCCAGTTAGATAAAAATACTTTTAAGCGAAGTCATACACATATCTTCAATTCCTTCCTGCTTCCTTGGCTGCTCAAGTAATACTCTGACCACTCAGAGTATAAATAAAGTATGTTTTTTTTTTTAATATTTTGCCTTTGTTAATACAGGTATAAAATGTTTTGTATATGGTACTTATGTGTATCAAATTATGAACAATCAGAAGGCAAAATCTGGCTCATGGTTTTCAACCCTGTTTAGTCCTTCCATCTGAATCATTAAAAAGAATTTAAAAACAAATAACTAAAAACACTGATGTATAGGCCCCTCCCAGACCACTGAAATCAATCTGTGGCATGCAGCCTTTCGCTTGTATTGCTAAAACCTCCCCAATGATTCTAATAGGCAGCCAGATTGAGAACTCCAGAACTGCTGGTGTAGGCCTTTAAAATTGTGCTTTGGGGTCTTTTAGGATAAATAAGGCCAGATCACAGAACCTCCATCCCCTAAAGCCTAACAAAATGAACTACCAAAATAAAAATTTAACCAGTAAAAAATTTAACCAGTGATGAAACGAAAGGAGCCCAACCTTGTCACTGTGCCCTAAACTTCAAAATACAATTGCCAAAGAAAAAGACCAAGTTTTCTCGCAAGAATGAGAAGAGTTCCTGATGCTGCCCCTATTGGAGAAATTTGCAAAATCCAGAATTTTCCTTAAAATCTCAGGTTTTGGAAAGAAGATTGGAGAGTCGGGCACTTCCTCTGAGTGGGGCTAGTCTGTGTGTGTGTTTTTAGGGAGAGGGGGTTTTGCTGAGGAAAGATGGGTGAACAAGGGACAGGAGCAACCAGCCCATTCCTAATTTAAGGAAAAAACCCACATCCCAAGGGTCCTTTGTCTCCCATGATAGAGTAGATAACCTCTCCTCTCCATTTGGAGTTCACAGTGCTGCAGGACTTACTGTAACCATCAGAGGGCAGAATAGAGCACAGCTCCTCCAACAAAAGCCTGTCTGCACAGCTCTTCCCTCCCCCATGCAGGTGCACACAGACAGGCAGGGCTCGGGTTTGGCTGGTACACACTGGTGTGACTGTGCTGACTGTTATAGTATCAGAATGCTTCTATACCAGGAAGTAAATAATCACTATCTGAAGTGTCTCAGCTTTGAGCCCAGCCCCTCTCATGAGAACCATCCAACTCCAGACCACCCCACAGGCTACTATCTAAAGGGGCAACGTGGCCTAACAAGGCCCCTGCTGCAGAACTGTGGTCAACCTCTTTCCTGCTTATTCAGTGTCTGTGTCATGCTAGTTATGAAATATTTTTAATATCATCCATGCAGAAAAGTATATAGAATACAAACACACAGGGGAAGAGAAAGAGTTGTCAGATGAGATGGAAACATGCCAAGTAGAATACACCAACACTGTGACAGAGCAAATAAGTGGTCTGAAGAGACCTGCCTACCTTAAGCATGAGCATATTTAAATAAAATGACCTGGTAACCACATAATATGCTACAGGCAGCAAAGGCAGCAGAGTGGGGAGCAGAGGAAACTAATAAGGAAGGATTTACCTAAGAAACAAAAGTTCCTACAGGTGTATTGTATTCTCAGAGAATATGAATTCAGTAAAATGGTTCAGCTACTCAGTTGTGTCTGACTCTTTGCAACTCCATGGACTGCAGCACGCCAGGCTTCCCTGTCCTTCACCACCTCCCGGAGCTTGCTCAAACTCATGTCCATCAAGTTGGTGATGCCATCCAATCGTCTCATCCCTTCTCCTAACTTCAGTCTTTCCCAGCATCAGGGTCTTTTCCAATGAGTCAGTTCTTCACATCAGATGGCCAAAGTCTTAGAGCTTCAGCATTAGTCCTTTCAATGAATATTCAGGACTGGTTTCCTTTAGGATTGACTGGTTTGATCTCTTTGCAGTTCAAGAGACTCTCAAGAGTCTTCTCCAACACAGTTCAAAAGCATCAATTCTTCAGTGCTCAGCTGTATGGTACAACTCTCACATCCGTACATGACCACTGGAAAAACCGTAGCTTTGACTAGATGGACATTTGTTGGCAAAGTAATGTCTCTGCTTTTCAATATGCTGTCTAGGTTGGTATAGCTTTACTGCCAAGGAGCAAGTGTCTTTTAATTTCATGGCTGTAGTCACCATCTGCAGTGATTTTGGAGCCCAAAATATAAAGTCTCTCACTGTTTCCATTGGTTCCCCATCTATTTGCCATGATGTGATGGGACCAGAATGTTGAGTTTTAAGCCAGCTTTTCCACTCTTCTCTTTCACTTTCATCAAGAGGTTCTTTAGTTCCTCTTCGCTTTCTGCCATAAGGGTGGTGTAATCTGCATATCTGAGGTTATTGATATTTCTCCTGGCAATCTTGATTCCAGCTTATGCTTTATCCAGCTGGAATTTTGCATGATGAACTCTGCATATAAGTTAAATAAGCAGGGTGACAATATACAGCCTTGATGTACTACTCCTTTCCCAACTTGGCACCAGTCCGTTGCTCTATTCTGGTTCTAACTGTTGCTTCTTGACCTGCATACAGATTTCTCAAGAATGAGATAAAAAGTAAGATTGCAGAGTTAAGGAAACAATTTGGCCAAAATAGCATTATTATAGAACACATAAGTAAATTAGAAATAGCAAGAAACATGGCTGAAAATGGAATTGGTAGCGTGCAAGAAAAGGCTTGAGATGATTTCAAGTGAATGAAGAATTTAAAAACAAAGATTAATTCTTGAGTGGACAATTATAGAAAGACAAAGATATTCGAACACTGATGTCAAAAAAAAGAAACAAAAAGTTACTGAAAGATATAATACAGAAATTTTTTCCTGAAATGAAGGAATGAATCTTCAGCTCGAAAAACTACACTATGTTTTAGAGAATCTTACAGAAAGCACTTGACCCCAAAACATAGCTTGATGAAATTAATGAACATCAAGAATGAAGAAATAACTCTTCACTGATTAGGAAGGAAATCCAAAGGGTCTCAAACTTCTTTACTGCCAGATTCAGTGGCCGGAGGCAATGGAGAAATGTTTCCAAAGTTCTGAATGGAAAAAAAAGAGTGACTTGGTATAATTTTTAATTTATTTTTTTAAACTGAAGTATTTACAGTATTGTGTTCATTTCCGCTATATAGCACAGTGGCTCAATTATACTTGTATACATTCTTTTTTGTATTATTTTCCATTATGGTTTGTCCCAGGATATTGAATATAGTTCCCTCTGCTATGCAGTAGGACCTTGTTTATCCATCCTGTATGTAATAGCTTGCATCTGCTAACCCCAAACTTGCATCTGCTAATCCCTCCCCCACATCCCTTCCCTCTTAGCAACCACAAGTCTGTTCTCTAATGTCTCTGGGTCTGTTTCTGTTTCATAAATAGGTTCATTTGTGTCATAGTTTAGATTCCACCTATAAGTGATGTCATGTGGTATTTGTCTTTCTCTTTCTGATTAGCTTCACTTACTGTGAGAATCTCTTGTTGTATCCATGTTGCTGTAAATGGCATTATTTCATTCTTTTTTAATAGCTGAGTAATACTCCATTATATCTGTGTATCACATCTTTATCCTTTCATCTGTTGATGGACATTTGGGTTGTTTCCATGTCTTAGCTATTGTGAATAGTGCTGCTATGACCATAGGGGCACATGTATTTGCTGCTGCTGGGGCTAAGTTGCTTCAGTCATGTCCGACTCTGTGCGACCCCATAGATGGCAGTCCACCAACCTCCTCCGTCCCTGAGATTCTACAGGCAAGAATACTGGAGTGGGTTGCCAGGTCCTTCTCCATTGCATGCATGCATGCTAAGTCACTTCAGTCGCATGCGACTCTATGTGACCCCATGGACATCAGCCCACCAGGCTCCTCTGTCCATGGGATTCTCTAGGCAAGAATACTGGAGTGGGTTGCCATTGCCTTCTCCAGGGATCTTTTTTAATTATAGTTTTATCTAGATTTATGCCCAGGAGTGGGATTGTTGGATCATATGATAGTTCTATTTTTAGTTTTCTGAGGATTAAGTGTATTATTGCCAACCAAGTTGTCAAATCAAGTACTGTTAAGCATGCAGGAACTCAAAGAATGCAATACCCATGAGCCCTTTTTATGGGGTATATATCTATGTTTATAAACATGTCCTCTATTTTCTGTAAAATCTGTGTCTGTGTTAAAAAAAAAAAGTCAGGAATGATATTTAACTAAAGTTAATGATGGTTAGTTTTAAGTGGGTACTGATTTAGTTTTATTTTTTTCTTTATAGTTTATTATATTGCTTTTTTTTTTTTTTTTGAACAGAGGAAAATTTATGCGTCGAACCTGGACTGGTCACTTATGATAATATACATGCTACAATTCCATTCTCTCCAATCATTCCACCTTCACCCTCTCCCACAGACTTTTTTTATTGCTTGACTTTTGTTTAATAACTATGCTATCCTTTTATTTTAAAAATAGGGGGCAGGAGGCCTATTCTAAAACAAGACTTATACAATCTAAAGCATTGTATAATGTGGGTGGACCCCTGGTATATCGTTTGCTTTGTAACTCCAAGCAAGGAACTTTAAATTTTTCACTTAATCACCACACTTCCTTTTTTCCCACTGGTTATTTTTCATGCATAAGCTGCTGTTTCTTTACTCACATATTACTCATCTAAATATCCCATCTTATACAACTCCTGAGTGTTATATTCTTTGGGGCTAAGGGGGGAAAAAATGGAACAGCAGGATGGTACCTACTGACTTGCCCAGTGCATCTGAAACATGAAAAAATAGAAAAAGAAGCCATTTGGAGTAGCTGACAGTCATCTTACAGGAGAAAGCCAAAAAGACTCAGCAACTTGGGAATTTTGCACATGAATTGGCTGCAGTCCATTGGAGATGCTGAAAGATTTCTTTCTTTGTGCTTCTGAGCTTGGAAATAAAATGTCAACCCTTTCTCTGCCCAAGTGAAATTGCTGGGCAGTAGAGTTGTAGTTCAATATTAGCTTGTGCTGATCAAATTCAGCTGCCAGGGATGGCAGATGGGAGAATGCAGCAGTCACCTGTCTTCAGTAAGCATTTGTTTTCAGGACCATTCAACATTATGTTAGTGGAAATTCACGGGAGCCTGATATTCTACTATGGCTTGTGTGAGAGCAGGACCCTTTTCAGTTCAGTTCAGTTCAGTCGCTCAGTCGTGTCCGACTCTCCGCGACCCCATGAATCACAGCATGCCAGGCCTCCCTGTCCATCACCAACTCCCCAAACCCCAAATCCTTGACTTGATTAGTATAGAAAGATAATCACTAGATTGTAGAACCGGAAGACTCCTTCATCTGTAGTGGTCATAATCACTACCCCAAAAGGTTGTTATCAGGATCAAATCAGGAATTGTGCATAATGTCAGGTCGCACAGTGTCTAGGTGAGGGTAAGAGCTCCAAAAGTGGTGGTGGTGATAGTAATAGTTGTTATTATTACTGTTTCAACAGGAGGTAGAACTTTAAAGGCCATCTTGGAACTTCCCTGGTGGTCCTGTGGCTAAGATTCTATGCTCCCAATGCTTCAGGGGCCCAGGTTCAATCTGTGGTCAGGGAACTAGATCCTGCATGCTGCAACTAAGATCTGGTACAGCCAAATAAATATTGAAAAAAAAGGTCATCATGCCTGGAGTTTTCCTGGCCAAATACACCTTTTCTTACTTGGGCCACTTGTCCCTGCTGTCACAAAGGATCCAATGCTGCCTCTAGGGCAGGTCCCCTCCCTGCAGTGAATGTCTCGCCACTTTCGAAAAGGAGACTTTCACCTATTCCCGTTTCCATGGAGACCGTGGCATATCCTCCTCCTAGCCTGAGCTCCAGAGCCAGCTGTGATGCTTCATAGCTATATCCCGGTTGGAGGATTCTGGAAGAGCTCACAGGGCATTAGGGTGGACCTGACACTTTCTATAGGATATTCCCCCTCCCTCCAGAGGACATCTAATGTATTTTTCTGCCCTAATCTCCTCTCCCCTTGCTCTGGAACACTTATTTCTTTGAGTGACAGCTCCTTCACTGCTGTGAGTTCTGCTTTGGCCCCCAATCCCAGTACCCAGCCCCCTGGCCACAGCAGAGTGCATGTGGTCCAGAATGGGCCCATCGTGGGACTTCTCCAGGACAATGTATTTGGACACTGGGAGAGAGTATCCCTGTTATGGACTGCATGTTTGTGTCCCCCCAAGTTTATATATTAAAACCCCTAACCCCCAGTGGGATGATATTAGGAGGTGGGGTCTTTTGGAGGTAATTAGGGTTAGATTATGTCATGAGGGTGGGGCCTTCATGATAGGATGGGTGCTCTTATAAGAGAAAGGCAAGGAGTCTCTGCCAAGAAAGCCCATGGAAGGAGAGGACCCCCACCAAGAATCAACCAGGCTGCCCCCCAATCTCAGACTAACAGCCTCCAGAACTGGGAGAAATAAGCATCTATTGTTTAAGCCAGAGTATGGCATTTTAGAATAGCAGTCCCAGCTGACTAAGACATCCGTTTTCTCTAGAGTTACCAACCTGGGGTGGGTGGCAGAAGACTGACCCATTGGCAGCCTGCCTCCTTTGGCTGTGTGGAGGCCTGTGACAGGAGGGGATGGGGGCAGCAGAGAGCTGAGGATGGCCGCGCAGAGGGTAGACAGTGAGAAGATGCGGACAGTTGCTGCTAAGTGCTGGGTCAGACCCGGTCTGGGGCCGGTTCACGGCCATCTCTGCCAGCCCTACAAATCAACATACAAATCATCACTTCCCTCTTCATTTGGAGCTAACTGGAGTTGGGTTTCTGTCACCTGTAACTGTGGGAGGCCTGAGAAATTTTCAAATGAGTCCAAGACTTTTGTTAGATGACCATATTCTCTCTCAGTGCTTTTAGTCTCCACATAATATAAGGACATGATCTTTTGTGGTTAATAGAAGGAAAATGAGCAATGTGCCTGAAATGAGGGCCAGTCGGAGGTCCGATTAAGTCATAACTATTTTGTTCTGCAGCAGCACCAGCATGCTGGGCTGAGTTTTTGCTTTCTGTCAGCCTTTCTCCTTCCTCAATTACAAGCAATGAATTTTTGTGTACCACCCAGAACTGTGCCAAGAATTTCATACATAGTATCTCATTTAACCCTCAGAATAACCAGGAAGTATGTGCTAAATCTTTTGCCACCTGATGCAAAGAACTGACTCATTGGTAAAGACCCTGATGCTGGGAAAGACTGAAGGCAGGAGGAGAAGGGGATGATAAAGGATAAGATGGTTGGATGGCATCACCAACTCAATAGACACCAATTTGAGCAAGCTCCAGGATTTGGTAATGGACAGGGAAGCCTGGTGTGCTGCAGTCCATGAGGTCACAAACAGTCAGACACGACTGAGTGACTGAACTGAACTGAATGTGCCCAATCGCTTCAGTCGTGTCTGACTCTTTGCAACACCATGCACTGTACCCTGCCAGGCTCCTCTGTCCTTGGGATTCTCCAGGCAAGAATACTGGAGTGGGTTGCCAGTTCCTTCTTGATGGGATCTTCCCAATCCAGGGATTTAATCGCTTTCTTAAGTCTCCTTGCATTGCAGGCAGGCCAGTTCTTTACCACTAGTGCCACCTGCGAAGCCCTAACTAGGAAGTACATACTATTATTAACACCATTTATATATGAGGAAATAAGCTTAGAAATGCTGCTCCATCTGTCCAGGGAGCATGTGTGTGAGAGGTGGAACTGAGCTGTGAAGCCCAGACAGGCAGACTCTAGAGCCCACATCCTGGGTGCTCAGTGACTGATGTCATTTACAGAAGACACCTGAAGTTGGATCCCAGCTCTGCTGCACCCTGCCTGTGGGGCTCTGCACAAGTTACTTTCTCTGAGCTTCACTTTCTGCTCTGTAAACCAGAGAATGAGGGGACACTCCCTGCTTTTAAGCTCCTTGGAGGGATTCAGTGATGGGGCATATGACAGTCCCCTGGTGTGTTGCCTTACTCACCTGGACAGGTACAAGCTTGTAGGTGTTTCCATTGTGGCCCACGTTTGAATCTCCTGAACAAGTGGTGGGAACTCACATTTTGTGCACATCCTTCTGTGCCCTTACCTTCCTGGGCGTGAAGGTGGAGACAGCGTGGGACTGGAGTAGACAGATCTGGATTCTCATTCTGCTCTTGTAATTTATTTTCTGGGTCACTTAACCTCTTGAATCTTTTGTTTCCTCATCTTTAAGACTGATATGGTGTTGTTATGAGGATTATGTATGATGAACATACTTATATGCATAACACTGTGCCCAGCACATGACAAGACTAGTTAAGTGGTGGTTAGAGAGGTACCTGAATCTAACGGGTACTTACTTCCTTCTCAGCTCACTCCAGCTGCCCGTGGACACAAAGGAAGTAAAATTTTCAGGAAGGGCATCTTTTGACTGTCCATAAATGTCTTCACTTAATCCTTTTTCTTTTAAGTTCCTTTTAGTTATTTGTTTTAATCTGCTAAATATTCAGGACTGGGAGGAGAGGAAATTTCTTTTAAAAGAAACATTTAAAATAACTTATGTTTTAGAAAATAAGATGTTTAGTCACACACCAAAACTAAGATCTATCTAACAGAGCCCCTTGCTGGTCCCTGGATTGTAAAACTGAGTTCTTTTGGCAGAAGTGTCTCCACAGCCAGGCAAGAAGCAGAATACTGCAAACAAATGCGAGCCTGTGGTGTGCAGGACACTGTGACAGGTGCCTTGCAGACATACAAATGAATCAGAGACACACCCTGCTCTCCAGGAATTTTCAATTGAGGAATGGAGATAAGACGTGTTCTTGAATTACTGTGTTATAAATCAGAGTGTAATACAAGCTCTACAAAAAGTATAAACAAAATGCTTTATGATCCCAGAGGGGAGAGTGTGTCCTTTTAGTTGAGGGCACTTCACAAAGGCTCCCTAGAGAATATGGAAATGAAGTGGGAGCATAAGGAATGTTGTGCCAGTTAGCACTCTTGGTTGCAAGTGACCAAAGACCTAATAAGCACTGTCAATCAACTCAACTTCATTGACACTTGTAGAAAACTATATCCATTTACAAAATACAAGTTCTTTTCAAGTACACATAGAACATTCACCAAGCTGAACCATGTACTAACCATAAAACAAGTTTAAAGTCATTGACTTAAAGATTCTGTGAAAACAGGAATGGCAACAGTATAAGTTTTTAGTCTCTGTTCAGTTCAGTTCAGTTCAGTTCAATTGCTCAGTCGTGTCCGACTCTTTGTGACCCCATGAATCACAGCACGCCAGGCCTCCCTGTCCATCACCAACTCCCGGAGTTCACTCAAACTCATGTCCACAGAGTCGGTGATGCCATCCAGCCATCTCATTCTCTGTCGTCCCCGTCTCCTCCCACCCCCAATCCCTCCTAGCATCAGACTCTTTTCCAGTGAGTCAACTCGTCGTATTTCCACATAAAAACAGACAGAAGAGCAAGAGAGCAAATCCAAAAATTCATGAACATCTTTTACTACAAAACTAGGTATAATAGTTCCCTGGGACAATAGCAAATTACCGCAAACTAGTTGGTTTCGAACAACGGAAATTTATCCTCTCAGTTCTGGAGGCTAGGAGTTTGAAATTGAGATGTCAGCATGGTCATGCTCCCTCTGAAGGCTCTAGGGAAGAATCTTTCTTTACCTGAGCTTCTGGTTGTTATTGTTCAGTCACTAAATTATGTCCGACTCTTTGCAGCCCCATGGACTATAGCATGCCAAGCTCTCCTTTTCTTCACCGCCTCCCAGAGCTTGTTCAAACTCATGTCCGTTGAGTCGGTGATGCCATCCAACCACCTCATCCTCTGTTACCCCCTGCTCCTCCTGCCTGCAATCTTTCCCAGAATCAGAGTCTTTTGCAATGAGTCAGTTCTTCGCATCAGGTGGCCAATATTGGAGCTACAGCTTCAGCATCAGTCCTTCCTATGAATTTCAGGGTTGATTTTCTTTAGGATTGACTGGTTTGAACTCCTTGCAGTCCAAGGGACTCTCAAGAGTCTTCTCTAGCACCACAGTTCTAAAGCATCAGTTCTTCGGCGTTCAGCCTTCTCTATGGCACAGCTCTCACATCCATATATGACTACTGAAAAAGCCATAGCTTTGACTAGACAGAACTTTGTTGACAAAGTGATGTCTCTGCTTGTTAATATGCTATCTGGCTGTCATAGCTTTTCTTCCAAGGAGCAAGGGTCTTTTAATTTCATGGCTGCCGTCACTGTCCGCAGTGATTTTGGAGCCCAAGAAAATGAAATCTGTCACTGTTTCCACTTTTCCCCATCTATTTGCCATGTAGTGATGGGACAGGATGCCATAATCTTAGTTTTTTGAATGTTGAGTTTTAAGCCAGCTTTTTCAGTTTCCTCTTGCACCCTCGTCAAGAGGCTCTTCTGTTCCTCTTCGCTTTCTGCCATTCCACTTCGCTATCTTCTTGTGGTCGTCAGCAATCTTGGTGTTTCTTGGTTTGAGGCAGCATAACACCAATATTTGCATTTTTCTTTACATGACTGTTTTCTCCTTGGGTCTCCAAATATCTCTCTCTCCTGATAATAATACCAGTCATTGGATTTAGGGCCCATCCTAACTTTGTATAACCTCATCTTGATTATATCTACAAAGGCCCTATTTTCAAATAAGGTCAAATTCACAGCTGCCCAGAATTAAGATTTAAACCTATGATTTGGAGGGACACAGGCTTCCCTGGTGACTCAGCAATGCAGGAGACCTGGGTTTGATCCCTGGATTGGGAAGATTCCCCTAGCGAAGGCCATTATGCTGGCCAGGAGAATTCCATGGACAGAGGAGCCTGACAGGCTACAGTCCATGGGATAGCAAAGAGTCGGACACAACTGAGCAACTTTCACTTTTTCACTTTTGGAGGGACACAATTCAGCCTATAACAGTAGGTGGCATTATACCTAACAGTGTGAAGAGTGAGTACCCTCCACCCCCCAAAGATGAGGAAGAAGGTAAGGATGTTTGCTGTTATTATTGCTTCATTATTGAAGTCGAGGTTCTAGCCAGTACAGTAAGGCGATGAAAGTAATAGAAGGTATACGGATTGAAAAGAGAAGTAAAACCTTTTATTTGCAAATAATTTATACAGAAAACACTAAGGACTCTACACAGACAACTAGAGCTGATAGCTGAATATATGATGTTTGTAGGATACAAGATCAATGTAGGAAAATAAGCTATATTTCTATATACTTGCAAAAAACAATTAGAAAATTAAATTTAAGAAACAGTGCCATTTAAAATCAGATGACTCAGTGGTAAAGAATCCGCCTCCAAGGCAGGAGATGCAAGAGATGTGGGTTCAATTCCTGGGTCAGGAAGATCCCCTGGAGAAGGAAATGGCTACCCACTCCAGTATTCTTGCCTGGAGAATTCCGTGGACAGAGGAGCCTGGTGGGCTACAGTCCGTGGGGCCACAAAGAGTCGAACGTGACTGAGCACATGAGCCACATACCATTTAAAATATCATAAAATAATCAAGAATAAATTTAATAAAGTGTCTAAAACCTCTACATTGACTCACTGGAAAAGACTCTGATGCTGGGAGGGATTGGGGGCAGGAGGAGACTGGGACGACAGAAAATGAGATGGCTGGATGGCATCACCGACTCGATGGACATGGGTTTGAGTGGACTCCAGGAGTTGGTGATGGACAGGGAGACCTGGAGTGCTGTGATTCATGGGGTCGCAAAGAGTCGGACACGACTGAGCGACTGAACTGAACTGAAAACCTCTACATTGAAAACTATAAAAAAAACTGAGACAATATATAGAAGACTTAAATTTTAAAGGTTATACCATGTTTATGGGCTGGAAGACGTGATATTGATTGGATGCTTCCAACAAGTATGTATGTGTGTTTCACAGCAGAAACCACTTCTTTGACATCAGCCAGGTTTCCTGCAATTCAGCTCAATTCATTTTAGTTTTGATCCTGTCTACCTAGAGAAAACATCTAATTTTTTTGAAAAAAAAATTGAAAACAAATAAAGAAATACAAATGTCTAAAAAAAGAGGGTTGGTGGGCATGCATTCATAGGTTTGCTGGAGATTCAGGGCTGCTTCTCTGGATACTGCTTATTCATACTTATCATTTTTCTCTTAGGGTGTTATCTGTTATTTTTAATGCGTACTATATTGGTCATATGAGTAGCAAATATTTTCTCTTGGTTAGTAGCTTGTCCTTTCATGTTGTATCTCATGCCTTTTGTTATAAAATACGTTTTTAATTTTAACTTAATCAAATGTATCATCTTCCTCTATGATTAGTGTTTGTTGTATTTGGTTTAGAAAATAATTCTGCCTACAGATAACAACAGAACATCATTGATAGTTTTTCCCAATAATTGTATAGTTTTTCACCTTTATGCCTTTTAAAACCATCTGGAACTTGTGTATGGATTGTATGTTGTTGTTATTCAGTTGCTAAGTTGTGTCTGACTCTGCAACCCCATGGACTGCGGCACTGCGGGCTTCCCTGTCCTCCACTATCTCCCAGAGTTTGCTCAGATTCATGACCATTGAGCCAGTGATGCTTTCTAACCATCTCATCTTCTGTCACCCCCTTCTCCTCCTGTCCTCAATCTTTCCCAGCATCAAGGTCTTTTCCAGTGAGTTGGCTCTTCGCATCAGGTGGCCAAAATATTGGAGCTTCTTATAGTTTGGATAATGTTATCTTTTCCTTGTGGATAGCCACTTGTCTCAGTGCCATTGGGGTTATCTTTTTCCTATAATTTACATGCCACCACTGTCATATACAAATGAGTTTAATATTAGACTCTGTTCTATTCCATGTGCTTAATTGTCTCTCTCTGGACCAATACCACACTGTTCTCTAAAGAAAGTGATGATGAAAAAAAAAAGAAAGTGATGATGTCTATTTGAATCAGTTCCCTCCACTAGACACACACACACATCTTATGTTTCCTCTTAAGAAGAGTTTTGGCTATTCTTCATCTTTTAATCTTTTGTGTGAATTTAAGGATCATCTTCTCAAGTTCTGAAAAATATCTTGTTAGAATTTTTATTCTGATCATACTGAATTGATTAGACTGATCTGGGGAAAAATTGGTGTACTACAAAGTAGCATTTTCCCATCAATAGATATGTTTCTATTTCTATCTATTTAGGTATTCTACTATGTTCTTCAATGAAGTTTTATAATTTTATTGATAAAAATCTTGCCCATCATTTGTTATATTTATTCCTACTACTTTATATTTTAGAGTTTTCATTGAAAAAAAATTTTTTAATTACATTTTTTTTCATTTTTGTTACTGGTGAACATCAGTGTTACTGATTTTAAATATCTGTTTTATCTTCAACAACCTTGATAAACCCTATTTCTAGTAGTTTATAGATTCTTTTCTATTTCTTAGTTTTTCCTTTTCAATTGTCATAATTTTTATTTCTTTTTCTTGTGTTATCACAAGAAAAAAGAATTTCACACTAGTGAAAAACCCCAGTACAATGTTGAGTAGAGGTGGTGATAGAACAAAGCTTCATTGTGTTCCTGATCTGAAAGGGAATGCTTTCAGCATTTCACAATTATTTGTAATTTTTACTGTGTAATTTTGAAAATTTCTATAATTTTTGTAGTTACTATTTACCAGGCTAAGAAATTTGCTTTCTACTCTAGTTTGCTATGGGTATTAATTGTGAAACAAGGTTAAATATTGTCAAAATTTTTCTACATTTATTGAGATGATCATATGGTTTTCTCCTTTAACCAGTTAATATGATAAATCCTCTTAATAGACTTTCTCATTTTAACCATTTTGCATCCCTAAGATGAATAATATTTGGTAATGATATGTATTTAATAGGCTTTTCTGGATTCATGTGACTAACATTTTATTCAGGATTTTTGCATCTCTCTTTGAAAGGGAGATTAGATTGGATTCTCATACTGTCCTTATCTGATTTTGCCATCAGAATTATTTTACTTCCTAGAATGAGGTGGGCAGTGTTTCCTCATTTTATATTCACTGGAACAATTTATTTAAGAAAACAATTATCTGTTCTTTGAAGTTTGGGTCTGGATGGTAAAATCTTCTGGGCTTAATGGGCTGTTTTATTTTTTCTTTCTTCCTTCCTTTCTTTGTTTTAAGAGAAGAAGGTGGACTTTAAAATTCTTGGTTCAAGTTATAAATCTAACCCTAAATTATATTTCCCCTTGAGTGGTTTTATTAAGCTGTATTTTTCTAAGAAACCATGGTTTTGTGTATATTTTCAATTGAATGTCAAGTACAACTGTGCAAAAGGAACCCTGAGAGCTTACTCTGGGCAGACTGGACAAGAAGCCAGGACTGTCCCCACCTTCTCTTAGAGGGAGGGAGTTACACCCAAAATCAGCTTCCCAGAGGATCAGTAGCTTGCCTCCTTTAGCAGGAGCAGCTGCAACTTCCCACAGCCTCCACCTTCACCCCCAGGTCTCCAGGTGCTGGGCAACTGGTTTCTCAGCAGCTGCTACAACCATCAAGCGTTTGAACCCAGATCACTCTGCCAAGAGTCTGTTTGCCTCCCGCTGACAAACACATCACTCAGGTCCTAACATGACTCTCCATGCGGTGATGGAAAGATAGTGAAGCACGTTTCTCATCCCTTCTTGCTGACCCTTGTGTTGTAGTTTCCCCCCAATAGGCTTGTTCCTCATCTCAAACTGTGTCACATTATGGAATTCATCCTGGGCCCAGAGACCTGACAAGTGGTGACAGTGCAGGAAGCTACCTTGCATAGCACCAGTACACAATTTTTCTTAATATTAGGATTACATCTCCACTGTTTATATGCCAAGTGTCACTCCTCATTATTTATTTATGCCTCCTCTACACTCCACCCTCCGTATCTCTAGATCAAGTGCACCAAAGGATCTGCTTTACTTTTATTTAAGAATAATTTCAGATTTATAGGAAAGTTGCAAAGATAATACAGAATTCCTGTATTACTATCACCTATCATCCCTAATGTTACTACAAAGATTATTTAGATTTTACCATTTTTTCCAAAATGTTTCTTTTCTGTTCCAGGATCCAATCCAGGATCTTAATCTCATCTTATTTAATTTTTCAAAATGTAATCTAACTGAGTAAAATTTACATCAGTTCAGTTCAGTTGCTCAGTTGTGTCCAACTCTTTGCAACCCCATGAACTGCAGCACGCCAGGCTTCCCTGTCCATCACCAACTCCCAGAGATTGCTCAAACTCACATCCATTAAGTTGGTGATGCCATCCAACCATCTCATCCTCAGTTGTCCCCTTCTCCTCCTACCTTCATTCTTTCCCAGCATCAGGGTCTTTTACAGTGAGCCAGCTCTTTGCATCAGGTGGCCAAAGGATTGGAGTTTCAGCCTCAGCATCAGTCCTTCCAAAGAATATTCAGGACTGATTTCCTTTAGGATGGTCTGGTTGGATCTCCTTGCAGTCCAAGGGACTCTCAAGAGTCTTCTCCAACACCACAGTTCAAAAACATCAGTTCTTTAGTGCTCAGCTTTCTGTATAGTCCAACTCTCTCATTCATACACGATGACTGGAAAAACCATAGCTTTGACTAGACGGACCTTTGTTGGCAAAGTCTCTCCTTTTCCATATGCTGTCTAGGTTTGTCATAGCTTTTCTTCCAAGAATGGTCTTTTCATTTCATGGCTGCAGTCACCATCCGCAGTGATTTTGGAGCCCAAAAAAATAAAGTCAGCCACTGTTTCCATTGTTTCCCCATCTATTTGCCATGAAATGCACAACTGGGACTTCCCTGGCAGACCAGTGGTTAAGACTCTGTTCTTCCAATGCAGGGGTCTCAAGTTCAATTCCTGGTTAGGGAACTAAGATCCCACATACTGTGTGGTATGGCAAAAAAAAATAGTGCACAATTAAATGGTTTTGATCACATTTACAGAGTTATGCAGTTCTCACCATAATCTAATTTTAAAATATTTTCATAACCCTGAAAAGTAACCCTGCGCCCGTTAAGCAATCATCCCCCATTCTTCCCTCCTACAGCCCTAGGCAGCAAGTAATCTTTTTGTCTCCATGGATTTTCCCATTCTGAATCTTTCATATAAACAGAATTATACAATATGTGGTCATGAGACTAGCTTCTTTCACTTAGCCATGTTTTTGAGATTCATCCACATTATAGTACATATCAGTACTTCATTTTCCTTTATTGCTGAAAAGTATTATATAGATATGCCACATTTTGTTTATCCATTCACCAGTTGATGGTCATTTGGATTGTTTCTATTTTGGGGCTGTTATGAATATTTGTATGCCAGTATTTGTGTGGACGTATGTTTTCATTTCTCTTGGATATATATCTAGGAGCAGAATTGCTTTGTCAGATAACTAAAGTGAAGTCACTCAGTCGTGTCTGATTCTTTGTGACCCCATGGACTGTAGCCTACGATGCTCCTCCATCCATGGGATTTTCCAGGTAAGAGTACTGAAGTGGCTTGCCAATTTCCTTCTCCAGAGAAGATCTTCCCAACCCAGGGATCGAACTGGGTCTCCCACATTGTAGGCAGACACTTTACCATCTAAGCCACCAGTGAAGTCGTGTAACTGGTAACTCTAAATTTAACCTTTGGAGGAACTGTCAAACTCTTTCTGAAAGTGGTTGCATCATTTTATAATCTACCAGCCATGAACAAAGTTTCCAGTTTCTCCACATCCTCACCAATATTTGTTATTATTTTTTTATTACTATAACCATCTTAGTGGGTGTGAAGTGGTATTTCACCATTTTGATTTGCATTTCCCTAATGGCTAATGATGTTGAGCATCTTTTCATGTACTTACTGGCTATTTGTATATCTTCACTAGAGAAATATCTATTCAAATCCTTTGCCCAGTTTTAACTGAATTATTTATTTTCATATTACTGAGTTGTAAGAATTCTTTATATATTCTGGGTATGTCTTTTTTTTTTCAGACATGATTTTCAAGTGTTTTCTTGTAGTCTGTGGATTTTTTCACTTTTTAAGATTGTGAAGATTTACTCTTATGCCTTCTTCTAAAAACTTTATATTTTTAGATCTCTGATCCATTTTTCAGATCTCTGATCCATTTTGAGTTATTCTTTATATATAATGTAAGACAGGGGTCCACTTTCATCATTTTTCTTGTGGATTTCTAGTTGCCCCAGCACTGTTTGTGGAAAAAACTATTCTTTCCCTATTGATTTTCTTGGCATGTTTGTTAAAAGTTCATTAACCATTAATATAACAGTTTATTAATGCCACACTATCTTTATTTCCATAGCTTTGTAGTAAATTTTGAAACTGGAAAGAGTAAGTCCTCCACCTTCACTGTTTTTCAAGATTGCTTTGGTTATTCAGTGTCATCTTATTTTAACTTTTTTAAAACAACTTTTGGTTTTGTGGGTTTTCCTATTGTTTCTTAGTTTTCTATTTGATTCAGTTCTGTTTTGATTTTTACTACTTCCGAGCTTTTACTTTTTGGAGTTTGTCCTATTTTATAACTGGAAAATGGACATTTGTCTTATTCCTTTTGGGGCTTTCTTTCTTTCTAATTTATACAGTTAAGACATAAGTGACTCAAGTTCTACTTTGGCTGCATCCCACATTTTTATTATGTGTTGTTGTCATTGTTTTTTAGTGATAAATATATACTTATTTCCCTTAAGTTTCTTTTTTTAAAATGTTTTCTGAGGGATTATCTTGTTATTAATAACTAATTTCAAATTGTAGTACAATAACTAATTTCAAAAAAACTTGATTTTTTTTTATGTACTGAGCCATGTAAATTGCATTATTCAAAACTTCCATATTCTACTTTTGTCTGCCACAGTCTGCATGTGATTTTTTTCCTTTTTACCCTGTCATTCTGTTAATTATATTATATTATTTGGTGCATAGAACATCAGAGCTGTCGACTATTCTTGGTGAATGGTTCATGTTTCCATTTTGTAGTGACCTCTTCATCTCAAAAAAAAAATTTTTTTTAATTTCAAAGTCTTTTTTGTCTAATATTAACATAATTACTTTCTTCTGGCCTCTGTTGTTGCTACTGAGTAATGTGCTATCAATTTTTTAATGTATATTTACCTGGGGTTTTTTAGCTATTTCGTTATTTTTAGTCTTTCTGAATTATTAGATTTTAAGTATGCCTGTTATGAACAGTATATGGCTGAGCTTTTCTGCCTGATATATGAATCTATTTTTAAATTCATGGATTTAGTATATATGCCTTTGGAATATATATATTATATATACTGATGCATATATGACTCTATGTCTGTATCTACTTTCATCTCTATTATATATGTAGATAGTGATATAGTTTGATAGGCAGTCTTTTAAGCAGCTTACATATATTAACACATTTAATCCTCACAATACCCCATTGATAAAAGTACCATTAATATTCCCACTTTACAGATGAGGGAACTGAGGCACAGAAATATTGTGACTCACCCCAGTTGACATAAGGATTGTGGAAAGCAAATTAAACATGACAGAGGAGATAATCCTGGAAATTCTAAGAGGCAGACAGGGTGAAAAGATGGAACGCATTCTTGGGAGACCAGGGTTTTTAGCTCCTAGTAATCAAGAAATCAAGCAAATAAGTGGTACCATCCAGCTGATGAATGATAGAGCTGAGATTTCAACCAGCAATTTAGCTCCAGATTCTGTGCTCATAACTGTCATGCCAAGTGCCTTTCATAGAACCTGGTTTTCTTTTTCTTTTTTCCTTTTGGTGTTTTAGTTACATCATTTAAGCCTTTAAGACGTCCCAGGGTGATCATGTTACATTCTCTCTCCAATCGCCTCTTCCATGTTCAGTTTTAGGGAACCTCTTGGTGTTGTTGACTCTTCTGTCTGTTGACTCTCTTGGAGGACTTTGTCCTTCTGCATTTCATCATTTTTGTTCCTGAGCTCACCTTTAGAGATAGCAGTTTCTCTGTGAGAATCCCCTGGGTTTAGGGTGTATCCTTCAAGAGCTATTTTGCTTTTGCTACAGAGAGATCACCATACATGGACCAACTTTTCGGTCATTTAATCACTTTGGAGGTCATTTACCATCACAGTTCCTGGATCATCTACAAATTTGGTGGTGGTGGTAGTTTAGTCAATACGACATGTCCGATTCTTTGCGACCCAGGAACTGTAGCTCACCAGGCTCCTGTGTCCATGGCATTTCCCGGGCAAGAATACTGGAGTAGGTTGCCATTTCCTTGTCCAGGGGATCTTCCCAATCCAAGGATCGAACCCACGTTTCCTGAATTGCAAGTGGATTCTTTACTAAGTCACCAGAGAAGCCCCTCTGCAAATTTACACCTCTGAATTTGAGGTAAAAACAAACCTGGAGATTTTGTTTCTCAAATGGGCAATTTTCCCACCCAGGCCGAGACATACAGATACGTTTTTGTGTCTGTGCCAGTGGACTGATATTTTTCCTAATCTGCTCTTACAGTGAGAGTACAACCCTTTAAAAACTGCTTTACTCAGATTCTGGGATCTAATCCCGGTTTGCAGCAGCCTCTCACATCCTTGTCACACTATCCTATTTCTTACTGACGCACTTGGCCCTTCCCTTCTTTCTTACCAGTTCACTCACATATTTAAAATAATTTTTTGCTGTATTTCATCAAGCATTTCTATGTGGCAGGAGAACTTTCAGATTATCTTTTCCTCTCATCTTATGAGAATTGGAAGTCCCATTTCACCCCTTAAAAAAGTATAATATTAATTATTTTCTCTTGATAAGAATAATGAAAAATGTGAGACATGTTAAAGAGTTAGGAGGAAAATGTAAACTACTCATGATACCACTACCTGGAAGTGATCACTGTTTATTGCTTCCATTTTTTATTCTTATATGTGTCCAGATGCATGTAGTTACATGTATGTTTACATCTGTTCATGTGTGTTCATCTGTTTACTACTTTTTCCACCTGATATTATATTTTTATTATATCACTAAACGAAATTTACTTTTCTATACACCATGACCTAGAAGTAACAAAGGGAGTACTTACTTTAAGAGCCCTACAATCCTAACTAACTGATAGATGCCTTACATTTAAAGCAAGACAATGTTGTGTCTCTCCCATAGAGCTGATTTTCACTGACTATTCTAAATAAGCTGATTAGTGAAAGTAATCAAAGAGGACACTAATAGATGGAGAAATATACCGTGTTCGTGGATTGGATGAATAAATATTGTGAAAATGAGTATACTACCCAAAGTAATTTATACATTCAATGCAATCCCTATCAAGCTACCAACGATATTTTTCACAGAGCTAGAACAAATAATCTCACAGTTTATATGGAAATACAAAAAACCTTGAATAGCCAAAGCAATCTTGAGGAAGAAGAATGGAACTGGGGGAATCAACCTGCCGGACTTCAGGCTCTACTACAAAGCCACAGTCATCAAGACAGTATGGTACTGGCATAAAGACAGAAATATAGATCATTGGAACAAAATAGAAAGCCCAGAGATAAATCCACGCACTTATGGAAACCTTATCTTTGACAAAGGAGGCAAGAATATAAAATGGAGAAAAGACAGTTTCTTTAACAAGTGGTGCTGGGAAAACTGGTCAGCCACTTGTAAAAGAATGAAACTAGAACACTTCCTAACACCATACACCAAAATAAACTCAAAATGGATTAAAGATCTAAATGTAAGACCAGAAACTATAAAACTCCTAGAAGAGAACATAGCCAAAACATTCTCCGACATAAATCATAGCAGGATCCTCCATGACCCACCTCCCAGAATATTGGAAATAAAAGCAAAAATAAATGGGACCTAATTAAAATCAAAAGCTTCTGCACAGCAAAGGAAACTATAAGCAAGGTGAAAAGACAGCCTTCAGAATGGAAGAAAATAATAGCAAATGAAACAACTGACAAAGAATTAATCCCCAAAATGTACAGGCAGCTCCTTCAGCTCAACTCCAGAAAAATAAATGACCCAATCAAAAAATGGGCCAAAGAACTAAACAGACATTTCTCCAAAGAAGACATACAGATAGCTAACAAACACATGAAAAAATGCTCAACATCCCTCATAATCAGAGAGATGCAAATCAAAACCACAATGAGATACCATTTCACACCAGTCAGAATGGCTGCTATCCAAAAGTCTACATGCAATAAATGCTGGAGAGGGTGTGGAGAGAAGGGAACCCTCTTACACTGTTGGTGGGAATGCATACTAGTACAGCCACTATGGAGAACAGTGTGGAGATTCCTTAAAACCTGGAAATAGAACTGTCATATGATCCAGCAATCCCACTCCTGGGCATACACACCAAGGAAACCAGAATTGAAAGAGACACATGTACTCCAATGTTCATCACAGCACTGTTTATAATAGCGAGGACATGGAAGCAACCTAGATGCCCATCTGCAGACGAATGGATAAGAAAGCTTTGGTACATTTACACAATGGAGTATTACTCAGCCATTAAAAAGAATGCATTTGAATCAGTTCTAATGAGGTGGATGTCTCTGCAAGTCCGTCTAGTCAAGGCTATGGTTTTTCCCGTGGTCATGTATGGAAGTGAGAGTTGGACTGTGAAGAAAGCTGATCGCCGAAGAATTGATGCTTTTGAACTGTGGTGCTGGAGAAGACTCTTGAGAGTCCCTTGGACTGCAAGGAGATCCAACCAGTCCATTCTGGAGGAGATCAATCCTGGGTGTTCATTGGAGGGACTTATGCTAAAGCTGAAACTCCAATACTTTGGCCATCTCATGCGACGAGTTGACTCACTGGAAAAGACTCTGATGCTGGGAGCGATTGGGGGTAGGAGGAGACGGGGACGACAGAGAATGAGGTGGCTGGATGGCATCACCGACTCGATGGACATGAGTTTGAGTGAACTCTGGGAGTTGGTGATGGACAGGGAGGCCTTTCGTGTTGTGGTTCATGGGGTCGCTAAGAGTCGGACACGACTGAGCGACTGAACTGAACTGAACTGAACTGAACTGAATGAGGTGGATGAAACTGGAGCCTATTATACAGAGTGAAGTCAGCCAGAAAGAAAAACACCAATACAGTATACTAACACATATATATGGAATTTAGAAAGATGGAAATGATAACCCTGTATACGAGACAGCAAAAAACACACAGGTGTATAGAACAGTCTTTGGGACTCTGTGGGAGAGGGCGAGGGTGGGATGATCTGGGAGAATGGCATTGAAACATGTATATTATCATATGTGAAACGAATCACCAGTCCAGGTTCGACGCATGATACAGGATGCTCGGGGCTGGTGCACGGGGATGACCCAGAAGGAGGATAAGGGGAGGAGGGAGGTGGGAGGGAGGTTCAGGAAGGGGAACACATGTACACCCGGGGCGGATTCATGTCAATGTATGGCAAAACCAACCAATATAATATTGTAAAATAATTAGCCTCCAATAAAAAAAAGAAAAAAAAAGAAAAATGACAAAAGCAAAATGTAAATAAATAATCTAGAAAAAAAATAAATAAGGTGATTATATTGTCTGGTCTCCAATTTGCTGCGTCTAAATGTTAGATGCCCCCTGCCTCCGTTGTAGTTTTCTTGTTAGAAAATTGCTCTGTTGGTGAAGCTTGGAATTCTGAAGGGGTCCCCCAACACAGTTGCTATCTAAGGGCTATGAGAGAGCAGAATTTGACTGCAGGTTTCTCCAGGGGCCAGGGTATAAAGATGGCTTGAAACCAAAGCTGAGGAATCACAAGCATGCGTGGTGGAATGGCATTCCTCTCCTCCTTCTAAAAGCAGCCTGGACTCAGGAGAACGGGCGTTGTGTTTCACGTAGTCTTGAAAATGCAGGTCTAACTTTGGCACAGCCTTTCCATCTGCCCACCAGCATCCATGCCCCAGTTGACACAAGGATTGTGGAAAGCAGATGGAACACTGCAAAGGAGATAATCCTGGAAATTCAAACAGGCAGACAGGGTCAAAGAATGGAAAGCATTCTTGGGAGGCCAGCGTTTCCAGCTCACAGTAATCAAGGAATCAACTCAAACCCTTGAAGCCTGACAAACCCTTGAAGGCTGACAAAATGTGCATTTCCTGTAAGTTATTCCTCAGTGCTCCCCAGTTAAGTCACCATTATATATATATGTGATGTCTCAGCCAAATGGATTTGACTTCCAAATTAGGTTCTTGAAACTCAGATTAGTTCCAAGTTCAGTTCAGTTCAGTGGCTCAGTCGTGTCCAACTCTTTCCGACCCCATGGACTGCAACATGTGAGGCCTCCCTGTCCATCACCAACTCCCAGAGCTTGCATAAACTCATGTCCATTGAGTTGATGATGCCATCTAACCATCTCATCCTCTGTCATCCCCTTCTCATCCTGCCTTCAAACTTTTCCAGCATCAGGGTCTTTTCCCATGAGTCAGCTCTTCACATCAGGTGGCCAAAGGATTGGAGTTTCAGCTTCAACATCAGTCCTTCCAATGAACACTCAGGACTGATCTCCTTTAGGATGGACTGGTTGGATCTCCTTGCAGTCCAAAGGACTCTCAAGAGTCTTCTCCAACACCACAGTTCAGAAGCATCAATTCTTCTGTTCTCAGCTTTCTTTATAGTCCAACTCTCACATCCATACATGACTACTGGAAAAACCATAGCCTTGACTAGACAGACATTTGTTGGCAAAGTAATGTCTCTGCTTTTTAATATGAAGTCTGGGTTGATCATAGCTTTCCTTCCAAGGAGTAAGCATCTTTTAATTTCATGGCTGCAGTTATCATCTGCAGTGATTTTGGAGCCCAAAAACATAAAGTCAGCCACTGTTTCCACTGTTTCCCCATCTATTTGAAATGAAGTGATGTGACCAGATGCCATGATCTTACTTTTCTGAATGTGGAGCTTTAAGCCAACTTTTTCACTCTCCTCTTTCACTTTCATTAAGAGGTTCTTTAGTTCTTCACTTTCTGCCATAAGGGTGGTATCATCTGCATATCTGAGTTTATTGATATTTTTCCCGGCAATCCTGATTCTAGTTTGTGTTTCATCCAGCCCAGCATTTCTCATGATGTATTCTGCATATAAGTTAAATAAGCAGGGTGACAATATACAGCCTTGACATACTCCTTTTCCTATTTGGAAACAGTCTGTTGTTCCATGTCCAGTTCTAACTGTTGCTTCTTGACCTGCATACAGATTTCTCAAGAGGCAGGTCAGGTGGTCTGGTATTCCCATCTCTTTCAGAATTTTCCACAGTTTATTGTGATCCACACAGTCAAAGGCTTTGCCACAGTCAATAAAGCAGAAATAGATGTTTTTCTGGAACTCTCTTGCTTTTTCAGTGATCCAGCAGATGTTAGAAATTTGATCACTGGTTCCTCTGCCTTTTCTAAAACCAGCTTGAACATCTGAAGTTCACAGTTCACGTATTGCTGAAGCCTGTCTTGGAGAATTTTGAGCATTACTTTATGAGCATGTGAGATGAGTGCAATTGTGCGATAGTTTGAGCATTCTTTGGCATTGGTTTTCTTTGGGATTGGGATGAAAACTGACCTTTTCCAGTCCTGTGGCCACTGTTGAGTTTTCCAAATTTGCTGGCATATTGAGTTCAGCACTTTCACAGCAACATCTTTCAGGATTTGAAATAGCTCAACTGGAATTCCATCACCTCCACTAGCTTAGTTCATAGTGATGCTTCCTAAGGCCCTCTTGACTTCACATTCCAGGATGTCTGGCTCTAGGTGAGTGATCACACCATCGTGATTATCTGGGTTGTGAAGATCTTTTTTGTACAGTTCTTCTGTGTATTCTTGCCACGTCTTCTTAATATCTTCTGCTTCTGTTAGGTCCATACCATTTCTGTCCTTTATTGAGCCCATCTTTGCATGAAATGTTCCCTTGGTATCTCTAATTTTCTTGAAGAGATCTCTAGTCTTTCCCATTCTATTGTTTTCCTGTTTCTTTGCATTGATCGCTGAGGAAGGCTTTCTTATCTCTCCTTGCTATTCTTTGGAACTCTGCATTCGAATGGGTATATCTTTCCTTTTCTCCTTTGCCTTTTGCTTCTCTTCTTTTCACAGTTATTTGTAAGGCCTCCTCAGACAGCCATTTTGCTTTTTTGCATTTCTTTTTCTTGGAGATGGTGTTGATCCCTGTCTCCTGTACAATGTCACGAACCTCCATCCATAGTTCATCAGGCATCTGTCTATCAGATCTAGTCCCTTAAATCTATTTATCACTTCTACTATATAATCATAAGGGATTTGATTTAGGTCATATCTGAATGGTCTAGTGGTTTTCCTACTTTCTTCAATTTAAGTCTAAACTTGGCAATAAGGAGTCATGATCTGAGCCACAGTGAGCTCCCAGTCTTGCTTTTGCTGACTGTATAGAGCTTCTCCATCTTTGGCTGCAAAGAATATAATCAATTTGATTTCAGTATTGACCATCTGGTGATGTCCATGTGTAGAGTCTTCTCTTGTGTTGTTGGAAGAGGGTGTTTGCTATGACCACTGCGTTCTCTTGGCAAAACTCTGTTAGCCTTTGCCCTGCTTCATTCTGTACTCCAAGGCCAAATTTGCCTGTTACTCCAGGTGTTTCTTGAGTTCCTACTTTTGCATCCAGTCCCCTATAATGAAAAAGACATCTTTTTTGGGTGTTAGTTCTAAAAGGTCTTGTAGGTCTTCATAGAACCATTCAACCTCAGTTTCTTCAGCATTACTGGTCGGGGCATAGACTTGGATTACCGTGATATTGAATGATTTGCCTTGGAAATGAACAGAGATCATTCTGTCATTTTTGAGATTGCATCCAAGTACTGCATTTCGGGCTCTTTTGTTGACTGTGATGGCTACTCCATTTCTTCTAAGGGATTCTTGCCCACAGTAGTATATATAAAGGTCATCTGAGTTAAATTCACCCATTCCAGTCCATTTTAGTTCGCTGATTCCTAAAATGTCAACATTCACTCTTGTCATCTCCTGTTTGACCACTTCCAATTTGCCTTGATTCATGGACCTAACATTCCAGGTTCCTATGCAATATTGCTCTTTACAGCATCGGACCTTGCTACCATCACCAGTTACATCTGCAGCTAAGTGTTGTTTTTGCTTTGGCTCCATCTCTTCATTCTTTCTGGAGTTATTTCTCCACCAATCTCCGGTAGCATATTGGGCACCTACCAACCTGGGGAGTTCATCTTTCAGTATCCTATCTTTTTGCCTTTTCATACTGTTCATGGGGTTCTCAAGGCAAGAATACTGAGGTGGTTTGCCATTCCCTTATCCAGTGGACCACATTCTGTCACCTCTCCACCATGACCTGCCCATCTTGGGTGGCCCCACACTGCATGGCTTAGTTTCATTGAGTTAGACAGGGCTGTGGTCCGTGTGATCAGATTGGTTAGTCCTCTGTGACTGTGGTTTCAGTCCGTCTGCCCTCTCTCAGTGCCTACCATCTTACTGGAGTTTCTCTGACCTTGTATGTGGGGTGTCTCCTCTCGGCCCCTCGCCACTCCAGTGCCGCCATTTATAGTAGAAACAATGGTCTTAAAATCCAGCACTTTTGATTTACAGCAGCCAGGATTTTTGAGAGAAAAGGGAATTTGAAGTTTCAAAAGACTCTTCCCCTCAAGAGATCAATGCACAAAGTTTATGTTTTAAACAAGGTATTAGAAATGAGAAGAATAACGAAAAGGCTCTACTTCCTGCAGATTAAAGATTGCTGAGATTTTGTCAAATATATATATTTTTTAATAAAAAAAGATATAAAAATATTTAGAGGCTAATGAGTTCTTAAAAGGGGCACAGAAACCTCTGGTAGTGAGCAAAGAGCTGTCAAAGGGATTTTGTGCAAAATCAGGTAGTTGGAGAGTGGTTGCAAGGACATGATGACCCTGGAGCAGATGGAATGCCTCTCTCCAAGGGGGTCAGCATGGGCTAAATGGCTCCTCAGAGGGCAAGAAGGATGCTGAAGAAATCTTGAGGTGACATGATGGTGAGAGGAACTACCCGCCCCCCCCAAAAAAACAATGCTGAAATGACTGAGTTTGCCTGGAGCTGAACTTGATTGCTTTTCTGCCGTCGGGTGGAATTGAAAACTCAAATGTAATTTTATCACAGAAAAATAAGGTTCAGTCACTTACCTGTTAAGAGTTTTGTGGGCGATGAAAATCTTGCCCACCAAACTCTGAGAAGCAACATGAGAAAATTTGTTATAAGTCTATAGGTAAGTGTCTCATGGCATCCAAGAGAAGAATATGTGAGCCAGGTTCATAAAAGACTATAACCAAGTACTGGAAACCCTCTTCTCGGCTCTCATTGCTGCTTCTTTATGCACACCCATTTCTGTCTTCTCTGAGGATCAACTGTCTGTACTCCCTAATCCATATTCCAGAATATAGTGGCACCGAGATCGTAAATTATGTGACAGTTCTAGCCACATACAGATTCTAACTTTCTGTCTCTTAATCTCAATTCCGAATTCTTACAGAAGAATCTGATTGGCCCCCTTTAATCCCATGTCTGTCTCCCTCAGTTCAGTTGGCAGTGACCTGAAAAGCCATGGCCTATGGCACAAACATGACTGCTGTGGTCCCTCATCCTGTTTCAGGGCATGGTCCTCAGGGAGTTGGAAATGGCTAGGAGCTGGGAAGACAAGATGATGACTCATTCACTGTGAGCCTTATGCCTTGCTTCTGCCATTTACAAAGTAAGAGGAATAATATCTATAAATCCCTACTTCTAAATGAAGACAAAGAGAACTAACATTATTAAACTTCTCTCCCAGATACTAGACATTGTAGTAAAGTTAGCCAGGTTATCCTAACTCATCCTATAAACAACCTAAGATATGGGCATTTTAATTTCCATCTTTACAAATAACAAATTGGTGTTTACAGAGGTTAAATCTCAGCGCTTGTAAGGGGCAGAGCTCAGATCTGAACCCAGACAGAACCAGTGCTGCCGCAGAGGAAAGAGCTATTAAGATTGAGATAATGTCTGAAAGCAGCACATTACATTCTCAGCTATGAGTAAATTGCCTGGGACAGGATCTTGCATGGAGCAAATGCTCAGAATTAAAAGTCTCATTAATAAGAGCACCTGACTCTTCAATTACAGTGGCAGTCTTACCATCATGAAGTGTTTGGCTCACATTAATCCACCAAACACCTCTACGAAGTGGCCAACCATCTGCTTTAAGGGGTTTCTGCCAAGACACGTTGTATTAAAAATGAAAAAGGATATTAAAACAGCTGCCTATACCGATTTTAACTGTGATTGACCTTCAGCCACTGTTTGGTGCGATGGAACAGAGAGCTTTTAAAGCTTCCTGTGCTGCTTCATGTTGAGGTGTGATTTGCCAGCTTAGGGGCCTGTTGTCATGGTGTCTTTAGAATCTATCCATGTGCTCTGATCTTCTGACCTCCCAAAGCTAAATATAACTCTTTATGATTGGTGCTGAGCTCACACAAAGTCCAGACTGTAAACTTTTGCCAAATGAAATATTTGTCAACAGGTAATGATTAATCACCTACTGTATTCTTAGCCCTGAGAATATTAAATCTCTAAGATACAATCCATGCCTCTGAGAGGCACAATCTTTTCTGTGCAATCAAAACCCCAAGAGCTTAGTAACTAGGGAAATGCAACTCTAAACCACCTTGAGATCTGTCTTCATACTCACCAGGTTCAGTTCAGTTCAGTTCAGTCGCTCAGTCATGTCCGACTTTTTGCGACCCCATGAATCACAGCACGCCAGGCCTCCCTGTCCATCACGAACTCCTGGAGCTCACTCAAACTCATGTCCACAGAGTCAGTGATGCCATCCAGCCATCTCATCCTCTGTTGTCCCCTTCTCCTCCTGCCCCCAATCCCTCCCAGCATCAGAGTCTTTTCCAGTGAGTCAACTCATCGCATGAGGTGGCCAATGTATTGGAGTTTCAGCTTTAGCATCAGTCCTTCCAATGAACACCCAGGATTGATCTCCTTTAGAATGGACTGGTTGGATCTCCTTGCAGTCCAAGGGACTCTCAAGAGTCTTCTCCAACACCACAGTTCAAAAGCATCAATTCTTCGGCGATCTGCTTTCTAAGTTAGCTATAGTCAAAAGACAGAGGGGCACGATTTGGAGAAATCATAATCCTCGCACATTGCTGAGGAGAACGTGAAATGTGCAGCCGCTATGGAAACAGCATGGCAGTTTCTTCATAAGTTAAACATCGAATTATCATATGACCCAGTAATTCCATTCCTGAGTGTATACCCAAAAGAGTTGAACACAGGTGTTCAAACAAGAGCTCATACGCAAGTATTCACAGCAGCACTATTTACAATAGCCAAAATGTAGAAAAAACCCAAATGTCCATCAGCTGATGAGTGGATGAACAAAATGGGGTATATCTGTATGTGTGTGTGTGTGTGTGTGTGTGTTCAGTCTTGTCCAACTCTTTGTGATCCCATGGACTGTAGTCCGCCAGGCTTCTCTGTCCATGGAAGTTTTCAGGCGAGAATACTGGAGTGGGTTGCTATTTCCTCCTCCAGGGAATCTTCCCAAATGAAGGACAGAACCCATGTCTCTTGAGTCTCCTGCACTGGCAGGCAGATTCTTTACCACTGAACCACCTGGGAAGCCTAGCATATCTTCATAATGGAATACTATTTAGTAATAAAAAGTGATTAAGTGCTGATGAAACACTGGATCAATACTAAATGGAAGAAGCCAGACCTGAAAGACCACACATATCATATGATTCCATATTTATGAAAAGTCTAGGTTTCTCTATATATGTAATATATGCGTGCATGCTAAGTTACTTCAGTCATGTCCAGCTCTTTGAAACCTTATGGACTGTAGCCCTCCAGGCTTCTCTGTCCATGGGATTTTCTAGGCAAGAATACTGGAGTTGATTGCCATTTCCTTATCTAATATGTAACATATATGTACATAAATAACTGTAAGAGCTATGACCAGAGATGAGCATATCAACATGAAATGCCTTGTGATTCCACCTGGCATTCTGTCAGATGGCCTTTCTTCTAAGGGGTGGAGTGAAAACATACTGACCTGGGAGCAGCTATTGGAAATTGGCCCATCTGGTTTCCTAATTTAGTTCAGAAAGCAAATACCAATGGACTCATATACTGATCTATCAGTATCCTCATTGCTGAGTATATATAAATCATACAAGACCCTAAAACTATATATTTATATATTAAACTTTTGTTTACACTTCCCACTGTTTTTCCCCCTATTGTGTTTTTTAAATGGTGTTACTGTGGCTCATGTTCAGGGTCTTATACTCTGAATCCATCCCCTTCCAAGAAGTTTTGTAAAATCATGTTAATCTAAAAGTCTTATAGTTGTGAAGTTCATTTTACCCATTTAAAAATTATTGAGATATAGTTGACTTGTAACATTATATTAGTTTTCAGTGTACAACATGATTATTTGGGCTTCCCCAGTGGCTCAGCAGTAAAGAATCCGTCTGCAATGCAGGAGATATGGGTTCGATCCCTGGGCCAAAAGATCCCCTGGAGGAAGGCATGGCAACCCTTCTCCAGTATTCTTGCCTGGAGGACCCCATAGACAAAGGAGCCTGGTGGGCTACAGTCCATAGGGTTGCAAAGAGTCAGACATGACTGAAGTGACTGAGCATGATGGCACAGCACATAATATGATATCTATATATGTAAGTATCATGAAATGATCACCTCAATAAGTCTAGTTAATATCCTTCACCACACATAGCTACAATTTTTTGTGTGTAACAAATACTTTTAAGATCTTCTCTCTTGACAACTTTTAAATATACAGTATTGTTAACTGTAGCCCCTATGCTGTACATCCCCAGGACTTACTTATTTTATAGCCGGAAGTTTGTACTCTTGACCACACTTTTACCCATCACACTCACTCCCTGCCCCCCATCCACCTCTGGCAACCACCACTCTGCTCTCAGTATCTACGAGCCATTTTATTTATTTATTTTATTCTTCATATTAGTGAAGTTCTTTTTACCCCTTTAAAAATTATTGAAATATAATTGACTTGTAACATTATATTAGTGTTCGGTGTACAACATAATTATCTGGGCATCCCCAGTGGCTCCATGATCTTCCCTTATAGCTCAGTTGGTAAAGAATCTGCCTGCAGTGCAGGAGACTTGAGTTCAATTCCTGGGTTGGGACGATCCCCTGGAGAAAGAAATGGCAACCCACTCCAGTATATACTTGCCTGGAGAATCCCATGGATAGAGGAACATGGCAGGCTACAGTCCATGGGGTCGCAAGAGTTGGACACGACTTAGCGACCAAACCACCACCACCAGTGGCTCCATAGTGAGATACTATGGAATTTGTCTTTCTCTGAATTATTACACATTGCATAATGCCCTTGGGGTCTATCCATGTTGTCACAGATGGCAAAGATTCCCTTTTCATGGTTGAATAATATTCCATTGTGTGTGTATGTGTATGACGTTTTCTTTTCCCATTCATCTATTGGTGAACACCTTGATTGCCTCCATGTCTTACCTACTACAAATAATGTTACAATGAACATGAGGGTTCATATATCTTTTCAAGTTAGCGTTTTTATTTCCTTCACATAAATAGCCCCAAATGGAGATGCAGGATCATGTGATAGTTCTATTTTTAATTTTTTAAGGAAACTGCATGCTGTTTTCCTCAATGGCTGCACCATTTTACATTTCCACCTACAAAGCACAAAAGTTCCTTTTTCTCCACATCATCTCCAACATTTGTTTTTTCTTCTTTTTTTTAAACAATAGTACCTTGCACTGATCTGTATTAAAAAATTACCCTTAGTGTTAAAATACGTACATTTGGGGTGTCTTCCCATTTTAATGGGCTTATGTGGTAGCTCAGCTGATAAAGAATCCACCTGCCGTTCAGGAGACCCTGGTTCAATTGCTGTGTTGGTAAGATCCCCTGGAGAAGGGATAGGCTACCCACTCCAGTATTCTTGCCTGGAAAATGCCCATGGACAAAGGAGCCTGTGGGCTACAATTCATGGGGTCGCGAAGAGTCAGACATGACTGAGCGACTCTAAATGTTTAAATAGGTACATTTTGGGGTGTCTTCCCAGTTTAGTACTCCCATTTCATTGAGAGCATCTCTATCTCCATGAGACAGCCATGTTCAGGATTGATGACCCTGCTTTGCTGGTGCCATGAATAGATACCTAACCTGAGGTGAGGCAATCAGACCAGAGTGGAACTTGGGGATGACTGACTATGCCTTTCAGCTGGAAAGAGGGTTACGGAAAATGAAGAGCAGAAACTGCCATCATGGAAAACCATTCTCATCCACATGCCAGGAGAAACAAAGAAAGTAGATATTTATAGAGAAGAGCTGATTTTTTGAATTGATGTGCATAATGAAGGAAAAAGGGGGGAAATAGTCTGGCTAGAGAGAGAAAGAGGAAGGTAGGCAGGGAGAGGGAAAGACACAGAGAAAAAAAACAGTAGTTCTTGTTAGTTTTCTAGTTCCTTGTTCTTGGTTTTCATGATGTCCATTCCTGTCCTTGGGTTCTGCGAGATACCCTGAAATTTTGTACAAAGTTCTCCTGATTTTTTTTTTTGCCTAAGATAGCTTGAATGAGTTTCTGTTATTGACTCAGACTACCAGAACCTACTTCTCCATCTTGTTTTGAGCCCCTAAACAAACAAATAAACTTTGACTCTTTCTGATTTATAGGCATTTATATCTGTAATCATCTAATCCAAACCATTCATTTTATACAACAAAACATTGGTGTCCAAGGAAGTGAAATCCCCTGCTCAAGGTCTCACAGTTAGGAGATGGCAGAGCCAGTAACAAAACCAAGGTCTCTTGAGTATCAGCCTAGTGTTCTTTCTGCTAAACAAGGCTACCTTTTCATGAAAACAGTTAGCATCATGCTTGGGGCACAGACGCCTACTCCCTATTCTGAATGACCACTGGAGTGGTCAGTTGGTCCAGGCTGAGCATTTGAAGTATCCCAGACCTCTGGAGTCAGCTATGAGCTCCAGCTATTGGCCCAGAGATGAGCTCCTGCCCCAAGTAGAGATACCTAGGGACTTTTCAGGGAGAATAATCAGGTACTTAGAGAAAAAGGGATGATCTGACTCTCCATTTTCTGAGCTCTACTACACTAGGGATCATGTGAGCTTAGTGCTTCTAGGGATTTTCTTTTTAGCATGAGAAGACATACAGCTCTGAAGAACAATGCCAACTCAGAGGAAAACAGAACCAAGAGATGAAAAGAGACAGCTGCCCAATGACTTTATTTGAGTAGCTAGAGTCAACCATGCCAAAGTTTTCAACTCCTAAATTCTCAGTTACCTGACCCAGTGTGTTTTCTCTTTGCTTAAGCTGGTTTGGCCTTCTGGTGCCTACAACCAAGTAAGTTAGAATACCAAAATGTTGACTACTAACCACAGTTTAATTTATGTACTTTGCTTCTTATTCTCATATACTACATAGAGGATACATCTTTGGGTCATAATAAAGGGAAGTTAATTTTTGTGATTTAAAATTTAATTAATATGAGTTATTAAGACTTCCCCGGTAGTCCAGTGCTCCCTAGTCAAGGAACTAAGAGGCTGCGTGCCACACAACATGGCCAAAATAAATAACTAAACGAGTTATTGAGGCTACACTAAGAACAATAATGACAAATAAATATAACTGTGTATGTGCTTTTTAGAAATTGAGGTATAGTTGATTTATGATAGTACATGTTACAGATGCCTAACATAGTGATTCACAGTTTTTAAAGGTTATACTCCATTTAGAGTTATTATAAAACTTTGACTATATTCCCTGTGCTGCACAATACATACTTACAGCTTACTTATTTTATACATGGTAAGTGGTACCTCTTAGCCCCCTATCTCTCTCTTGCCCCTCCACTCTTTCCTCTCCCCACTGATGGTAACCACTAGTTCTCTTATCTGTGAGTCTGTTTCTTTTGTGTTGTGTTCACTAGATCATTTATTTTTTAGCTCCCACATATAAATAATATCATTACAGTATTTGCCTTTGTCTGACTTATCTCACTAAGAATAATACCACTAGGCCCATCCATGTTGCTGCTAATGGCAAAATTTCATTCTTTTTTGTGGTTGAGTAGTATCCCATCATCTTTATCCAATCATCTGTTGATGGATACTTAGGTTGCTTCCATATCTTGGCAATTGTAAATAATGCTGCTATGAACATTGGGGTGCTTGTATCTTTTGGAATTAGTGTTTTTGTTTCCTTCAGATATATATGCAGGAGTGGAGTGCTAGGTCATATGGTAGTTCTGGCTTTAGTTTTTTTGAAGAACTTCCATAATGTTGGTGACTGCACCAATTTCCTTTCCTGCCAGCAGAATTCTAGGGTTCCCTTTTCTCCACATCCTCACCAACTTTGGTTATTTGTAGACTTTTTAATGGTAACCATTGTGATGGATGTGAGGCGGTATCTCACTGTGGTTTTGATTGGCATTCCTCTGTTGATATGTGATATTGAGCAGTTTTTCATGTGCCTGTTGGCCATCTGTATGTCTTTTTTAAAATTTTATTTATCCGGCTGTGTTGAATCTTGTGGTACACGGGCTCTTTGTTGCAGCACATGGGCTTAGGTGCCCCATGGCATGTGGGATCTTAGTTCCCTGCGGGCATGTGCATGCTCAATCATGTCCGCCTCTGCACTCCAAGGACTGTAGCCCACCAGGCTCCTCTGTCCATGGGGATTCTCCACGCAAGAATACTGGCGAATGGGTTACCATTTCCTCCTCCAGGGGATCTTCCTGACCCAGGGATTGAATCTGAATCTCCTATGTCTCCTGCATTACAGGTAGATTCTTTACTGCTGAGCCACCAGGGAAATCTTTATTTCCCTGACCAGAGATCAAACCCTTCTCCCTTGCACTTCAAGGTGGATTCTTAACCACTGGACCACAGGGAAGTCCCTATCTGTATGTCTTATTTGCAAAAATATCTATTCAGGTCTTCTGTCCATTTTTAGATCAGGTTGTTTTTCAATGTTAGGTTGTATGAGGTGTTTATATATTTGGGTTATACGTATTGGTCATATTTGCAAATACTTTCTCCTACTCAGTAGATTGTCTTTTAATTTTGTCAATGGATTCCTTTGCTGTGCAAATGGTTTCAAGTTTAATTAGGCCCCATTTTTAAAATTTTGATTTTATTTCCTTTGCCTTACATGACAAGTTGAAAAACATTGCTACAAATTATGTCAAAGAGTTTTATACCTATGTTTCCTTCTAGGAATTTCATGGTTTCTGGTCTCACATTTAGATCTGTAACCTGTTTTTAGTTTATTTTTGTATATGTTGTTAGAAACTATTCTAATTTTGTTATTTTATGTGTCCAGTTTTTCCAGCACCACTTATTGAAGAGACTGTCTTTTCTCCATTGTATGTTCTTGCCTCCTTTCTTATAGCTTAATTGACCAAAAGTATCTGGGTTGAACACAGTATATCTTTCCATCTGCTTGTGTCATCTTCAATTTCTTTCATTAGTGTCTTACAGTTTTCCAAGTACAGATCTTTTACCTCCTTAGGCAGGTTTATTCTTAGATATTTTATTCTTTTTGATGCAGTTGTAAATGAGATTGTTTCCTTAACTTCTCTTTTTGATAATTCTGTTAGTGTATAGAAATGCAACAGATTTCTGTATATTGATTTTGTATCCTGAAACTCTACTCAATTCATTGATGAGCTCTAGTAGTTTTTATGGTGGAGTATTTAGGATTTTCCATGTATAGTCTCATGTAATCTGCTTTTTGCAATTTGTATTCCTTTTATTTCTTTCTTATCTCATTGTTGTAACTAGGACTTCTAATACTATGTTGAATAAAAATGGTAGGAGTGGGTATCCTTGTCTTGTTCCTGATCTTAGAAGAAATGCTTTCAGCTTTTCACCATTGAGTATGATGTTAGCTGTGGGCTTGGCATACATGACCTTTATTGTGTTGAGGTATGTTCCCTCTGGGGCTCCCAGGTGGCTCAGTGGGAAAGAACATGCCTGCCAATGCAGGAGACATGGGTTCAGTCGCTGGGTCAGGAAGATCCCCTGGAGAAGGAAGTGGCAACCCACTCCAGTATTCTTGCCTGGGAAATCCCATGGATAGAGAAGCCTGGAGGGCTACAGTCCACGGGGTGGCAAAAGAGTCAGACACGACTTAGTGACTAAAACAACAATGATTTTCCCTCTATGCCCACTTTCTAGAGAGTTTCTATCATAAATAGATGTACAACTGTTAAGTAAGCTTTTGTTTTCCAAGGAAAATGAATAAATTTAAATTTATCCTAAGGTAATACTTCTTGGAGTTTTTTTGTTAGGTTCTGGACCCCTTTACACTCACAATTTATTGAGGACTCCAAAGATATTCTGTTTATGTGGGGTATAATTATCAACATTTACTGTATTAAAAGTGGAAGTGAAAATCACTCAGTCATGTCCAACTCTTTGTGACCCCATGGACTGTAGCCCACCAGGCTACTCTGTTCATGGTTTTCTTCAGGCATGAATACTGGAGTGGATTGCCATTTCCTTCTCCAGGGGATCTTCCAGACCCAGCGATCAGACCTGGGTTTCCTGCATTGCAGGCAGTTTCTTTACTGTCTGAGCTCCCAGGGAAACCCATTAAAAGTGGAAACTAAGAAGTTTGTTTTTTAATTAAAAGTGGAAACTGAGAACTTTCAAAAATATATACTGATTTATTTGCCAATAGCCATGATTAATGCATTATATGTTAATATAGATAACATCTTACTGTTATAATAAAACAAGTTTTGACCCTGCAACCCCTGAAGATGTGTTCTAAGGTAAAATATTAGATTGTTTCAGAATGGGAAAAAGGATAGTGAAGAACAAAACTTGGCAAGTACATTTTGTTTGCATTAGTTTATAATACTTGAGTCTGAAAAGTAGCTCTGTAATGTGTTAAAATCTTAGCAAATTTGCCCAATTTTGGTAAGCTTGTTGCCTTGATTTACTGAGTAATACCTCAGCCTACAGCCTAAAAGGTTATCATTATCTGCTATGTAACCTGCCTGGGTAGCAAAGATTCTGGGTTTTACTAGAATAATTACCTGTGCTTTACGTTGACTTTTCTATATCCTTGATTATTTAAGGAAAAAAAGAATCAAGGTTCTTCACTTGTGAAAGAGCATAGACTTTTTGAAAAATCCTGTTACCATCTATGTTTTTCAGTGCTTTATTTTAACTCTAATTAAATAGGTAGTCAGTTATTTTTTCTTAGGCATCCATGATCCCCTCTTAAGTATGCAAATATCTTCTGACAAGTTTCTTTTATTTTCACTTTCCCAAAAAAATTGCTTGTAGATGACAGAGACTTAAAGTGGCTATGTTTAATTTATAACTAGTAATCTTCAAATGCTAAAGTTCTGATGAGGGAGTGCCTACTACAAGGAAATTTGGTTGTCCATTTACATCGATTATGATTACACATGCTCTGGAATCATTTACTCCATCTTATTTTGTGTATATCATTCTTTAGAATGATTTTTCTTGGCTTCTGTTTTTTCCATTCCTGCTGTCTGTTGAATTGGTGGACTTTCTTTGGTCCCCATTTTCCTGTCTATCTGTTTGGAAGTTTCTCCTCCTTTCTCTAGTATTTAGTGGTTACCTTTATGGCAGAACCTGCTAGATGTCTCTGCCATAGCCATTTTCCCTTTTTTTCCTTAGCAATAAAACTGGGAAATAAATCTTGCTGAGAAACTGCATTTCTGAGTTTCTCTCATAGATAGAAGGGACACAGTATGTGAGAAGTTGGTTGGCTGGAACATCTGGGAAGGCTCAATGAAAGGGTAGTGACAGGGGCTTCCCTGGTGGTCCACTGGTTGGGAATCTGCCTACCAATGCAGTAGACACGGGTTTGATCCCTGGTCCAGGAAGATCCCACATGCCACAGGGCAACTGAGCCGATATACCACAACTACTGAAGTCCCCATGCCCTAGAGCCCATGTTCTGCAACAAGAGAAGTCTCTGCAGTGAGAAGCCCACACACTCAGAGAAAGCCAGAGCAGCAATAAAGACCCAGCACAGCCGAAAATAAACTAATTAACACATTTAAAAAGGAAAAGAGTAATGACAGTTGGCCTATGTTCCTTTATTCTTTCTTCCTTTATCCTGCCTGGAATGTGGGTATGATAACTGAAACTCCAGAAACCATCATGCACCCTGAGGCAACTTTAAGGATGGAAGCTACACCCTCAGGATAGTAGGGCAGAAAGAGCCTGAGCCCCAGTGACCAAGGAGTGGCCAATCTGCCCTGAACTGCCCACCTCCAGATTTTATTCATATGAAATAAAGACCAATTCTGATCTTGTCACTTTAGTCAAGATTTTTATTATTAGCTGAATGCAATTTATAACTGATTCACCTGAAATTTTTAAACATGTATACTTAATGTAACAAGATCCAAACTTAATCAGTACCTCTACACACATTATAGACCAAGGACCACTACTATCAGAACTTTGGATATGCTGTCATTTCTCACTTTTTAAAAAGCTTCCAGCTGATCTTTGCACCATCTTCCCCTACTACACACACACTCACATATTTATTTTCTCAGATTCTTACAAGTTCAACAAGGTATGTACACTTACTCCAGTTTCACAGATGAAGAAACTGTGGTTCACAGGTGTTAGGTAACCTTTCCAAGGTCACACAGTTAATAGGTGGTAAGACTTTGGCCTCATGCGACGAGTTGACTTACTGGAAAAGACTCTGATGCTGGGAAAGGTTGGGGGCGGGAGGAGAAGGGGACGACAGAGAATGAGATGGCTGGATGGCATCACCGACTCTGTGGACATGAGTTTGAGTGAACTCCGGAAGTTGGTGATGAACAGGGAGACCTGGCGTGCTGTGATTCATGGGGTCGCAGAGAGTCGGACACGACTGAGTGACTGAACTGAACTGAACTGAACTGAACTGAAAGTCTTTCTAACACCCAAACTTTTCTATTGTGTCTTAAATCTTGAAAAGTAAAAGTGTTAGTCGCTCAGTCGTGTCTGACTTTGTGATCCCACACACTGTAGCTTGCCAGGCTCCTCTATCCATGGGATTCTCCAGGTAAGAATACTGGAGTGGGTAGCCATTCCCTTCTCCAGTGTATCTTCCCAACCCAGGGATCAAACCTGGGTCTCCTGCATTGCAGGCAGATTATCTGCCGTCTGAGCCTCCAGGGAAGTCACAAATCTTAGCTGTACTCTTTCATCAACTACTTGCTGGTACTGTAGCTGAGGACAAGCACACCGTCTGACTGGGGCAAGGCTGGAGTAAAGCAAGCTATGCTATTACCCAAATCATCATATCTTACTAAATGGACATATATAAGAGATCAGTCTGCTAATTTAAGGACAGCAGCTTCTGGTTTAGCCAATTCCAGGATACAGGACTTTTCCCAGAGGGAAATCTACATCCTTGTAGGAGTTCTCTAGTAATGCTCTTGGGACACCTTGCTAGAGAATGAGCTAATACAACTAGGTCCTAATAAGCCTCAGCAGACAAACAAAATAAAGGCAGAACTATAATCATGATCAGAAAGGGAAAAGAAAATAATATTAAAACAACCATTTTGCCACCATAAAATCTGTGTTTCTTTTTCAGAGCCACCAAAGAGATACCACTGAAAAGGACGTTTTGTGTGTTGTACGGAAAGAAGGCAATGAAAATGTTTAGAAGCAAGGAACTTGAGAAACTATTTTAGTTGAGAGTAAGGGCAAGGACAGGGAGTGACTGAACAGAACAGACTACTGAGGTGTATTAAATGAATTTTAAAAAATAAAATAGAAATAGTTTCTTTTCCTTTGACGTATGTAAAAGGAAAAGGCCTATCAGATAAATCTGATCAGATAGACATGCTTTGAAGACAAATGTAGTCAAATTATGTAACCCAGAGCTTCCTCAAGTTCTAGATGCAAAGCTTTTAGAGGAATAACAAAAAAGAAAAGATTTTGTAGAAATCCAGATCGACAGATTCAGAAACACAATTTGGAATGAATTTTTCTGGCCAGAGGGCAAGAATGCAGAAGAAAATCCTTCTCCTCAGGTTTATGGAGTATTTGGGTCACAATGACCCATTTATGTAGATTTTTAATTTTTGCTGATCTTCCAATTTAATTTTTTTCCAAACTCCAGTTAGAATGAAACATGAACTTTGGCATGGGTTGAACTCAAGAGACTACCCTCTATTTATCTTCCCCATCCCACTGCCCAGGTGTCACCTCTCTTGAGTGTATTGGGAAGGTGCACAGATGGCTCTCATCCCTCTTTTATTTTTAACTGGAGGACAATTGCTTTACAATTGTTTTGTTGGTTTCTGCCTCACAACAATGTGAATCAGCCCTAAATATACACATATCCCCTCCCTCCTGAGCCTCCCTCTCTCTCATCCCTCTTATGGTGACGTCTTGGGGGTTAGGTCTTCAGACCCTGGGGTCCTCTCACCTCTCCCATCACTGCTGTGACAAATCACATACCCCTCTAGTGACCGTCACCTCTTGGAGCTTGCCGTCTGCTGCGTCTCTTGATAACATGCAACTACCCTGAGTTCACAGGGTGAGTGTGGAACCAGCCACACTCCCCGTTCTGTCATTCCTCATACTGCATAGCCACGAGGCTGTGTGGATGAAGCAGATTCACCAGATGGTAGGGTTAGCTAAATGGACTTACAATGTGGGAGTAAATAAAAGGTACAATTATATATTCAAGTCAGCATTGCTCACGCTAGAATAAAAGCCACAGAGGACCTGGGAACGGGGGTGGGTGGAAGAGTTGGCTTGAGTAGGAGAATCTAGGGTGGGTTTTGCAGTTCTGAATTGGGTTCCTGAGAACTCCCAGCCAACGTGGGGTTTGAAGATGCCTTCTCTCCTTAACAACATCTCCAAAAGACAGTGGTTCAACAGGGGAAAAGTCTAGATTCATATTATAAGAAGAGAAAGATTTCTCTAAATGCAATGAAGCCTGCACAACTCTCTGCCCGCTAATGGAGCTACGTTTAATTTTCCTTCTACTTCTGAATAATGGCCAAAGGCAAAACAGGAAAGGGGACTCAGCAGTCCCTGATGTTCCTTCACTCCTGGGCTACACAAAAGACCTGGCTGAAGTTCTGGAATGACCACTGCCCTGTACCTGGAGCCCATATACACCTCTACATGGGATGACTCACAGGGCTCTCCAAGCAGGAGGGAAGCAGAGTGACTTGTCTTCCTATCTAAGAAACTGACTTAGCTGCCTTAAGGAAATCAAGGTCCAAGCAACTTCTGAAGATTCACTTTGCAGGACTAATTTCCACTGCTTTTATGTGATAACCCTCTCCCTTAAAGGTGCAAGACTTCTGTCTCTAAATCTGTGGTTCTCAAGTAGGGGTGATTTTGACTTCCAGGGAACATTTGACAATGTCTGGAGACATTTTGGGGCTTCCCTGATGGCTCAGCGGGTAAAGAATTCACCTACAATGCAGGAAATGCAGGTTCAATTCCTGGGTTGGGAAGATTACCTGAAGGAAGAAATGGCAGCACATTCCAGTATTCTTGCCTGGAGAATCCCGTGGACAGAGGAGCCTGGCAGCCTACAGTCCGAAGTGTCACAAAGAGTCAGATACGACTGAGCAATTAAGACATTTTTGGCTGTCACGTCAGTGAGGAGTGGGGGAAATGCTGCTGGCATCTAGTGGGTATGCCAGGGATGCCACTGAACATCCTACAGTGCAACAGATAACTCCCTACAAGAAAGGAATATCCAGCTCCAAGTACCAGTAGTGCTGCTACTGAGAAACTCTGTTCCAAATGCTTAGAAAATGAGATTTCACGTCATCTGTGACCAGTCCTCATCATGCTACCCTTCTCATGTCATTCCTGAATTTTACTTTTAAAATTCATCAGCTGATCTTCCTACAAAGCATTCCCAAGAAGTAGATTAAGAGTAATCATGGCATTTACTGAGTTCATAATATGTGCCAGGTTCTGGGAAAAGGACTTTATCTCATTTTTTGTCACCATTTTTCAGAAGAGAAAACTGAGGTTCAGGACAATTAAGTTGTAGATGTACATGAAGCTTAAATTCACTGAGGTGGGATTCAATGCAGAGCTCAAGTTTCTGATCTTTAACTCAATGCCTTTCTATGAAAAACAACAGTGTGCATTCAGTTTATTGAACAATTCCTTTATACTCAGAATTCTATTTTTCATCATAAGAATTTTTCATCTTCTGACAAAAAGTATTTGTTAAATACATAAAACTCTGTACTTATGGCCATCCATCACTTGGAGCAAACTTGATAGATGGATTTTGAAACACATGTATTTGTAAAACTCCCTCCTTTCCCCAAAGAAGAAAAACTATCTCTTTTATATATTTTATATATATATTCTCAAATTTAAAGAATCTCTATCTTGGGGTGTCTGTATTTAAAAGAAAGAAAGAAAAAAGCAACATTTTGTAACATTCACCACAGCAGATTGAATTTTCTTATTCATATGCCTGTCTCCTCTGTCCTGTGTATTCCTTTTCTACTGCTGCAGAACAAATTAAAACAAACTTAGCAACTTAAGACAATTCCTATTAATTATCTCACAGTTCTGTAAGTCAGAAGCTCTGTAAGTTTGAAATCAGTTATGCATAGCCGAGGCATAACTGACTTCTCTGCTTAGGCTCTCCCAAGGCTGAAATCATGGAATCAAGTCAGGCTAAGTTCTCCTCTGGAGGCTCTGCAGAAAATTTACTTTCAGGCTCACTGAGGTCACTGCAGTTGTAAGACTAAAATCTCACTTGCTGGCTGATGATCAGGGATTGACCATCTACACTCCTCTCCAATGAAGCAGCTCCCTCCATCATCAAAGCTGTTAGGAATGAATATCACTTGATGATGAATCTACTTCATGGCTTGAATCTCCAAGAAAAGCCCAGTCCCCTGTAAGGGCCCATGTGATTACATGAGGCCCACCAAGGACAATATCCCCATCTTGAGGTCTATTGATTTGACTTCTTAGTTACATGAGCAGAATCCCTCACAGCAGTACCTAGATTCATGTTTGTTTGAATAACTGGGAGAACATCTATGTATAGCAGGAATCTTGGTTTACAAGGAATCTTGAAGATCTTCTTAGAACCCTTCGAGTTCACAGTCTGTAAACTCCTTGATGGCAAAATCTGGGTCTTGTGCATCTTTGTCTGGTACTCAAGAGATGCTCCATGAATGTTCACTGAACTGAATTGTTTTAAAGGGATTGAGAAATTACTGAAGTCATGAAATTGTTACATATAAGCATTAATTTCCAGGTAAGGACAGCTCCCATCAGGGAAAACATCAATGCCCAGGTAGCCTTTAGGGTGATCTCTATCATGACCTCTTCCATGACCTCTTCCCCTATCAAAAGATTAAGTGGACTTTCTATTTTCACTATGGGAATGCAGCTTTGATTTCATTAAGGGAAGTCAAGAGGAAAAGTATTCTTATCCCAGAAATGGCAAGAGAAACAACTTTCCAGAATCGAATTAATTCTATTGAGTAAAGGGTGTTTTCAGTGGGTTCAAGGTGTCATGAGCTTCCCTTGCCGAGTCTGCTAGCTCTTTGAGAGCAGAATTACATATTATTTATATTAAAAAAAACTAAGATAGTGGCATCTGGTCCCATCACTTCATGGCAGATGGGGAAACAATGGAAGCAGTGGCAGATTTTATTTTCTTGGGTTCCAAAATCACTGCAGATGGTGACTGCAGCCATGAAATTCAAAGATGCTTGTTTCTTGAAAAATAAGCTATGACAAACCTAGACAGCATATTAAAAAGCAGAGACATCACTTTCCCAACAAAGGTCTGTATAGTTAAAGCTATGATTTTTCCAGTAGTCATGTATGGATGTGACAGTTGGACCAAAAAGAAAGCTGAGTGCCAAATAATTGATGCGTTCAAACTGTGGTGCTGGGGAAGACTCTTGAGAGTCCCTTGGACAGCAAGGAGATCAAGCCAGTTAATCCTAAAGAAACTCAACCCTGAATATTCATTGGAAGGACTGATGCTGAAGCTGAAACTCCAATACTTTGGCCACCTGATGTGAACAGCTGACTCATTAGAAAAGACCCTGATGCTGGGAAAGATTGAGGGCAGGAGGAGAAGAGGACGATAGAGGATGAGATGGTTGGATAGCATCACAGACTCAATGGACATGAGTTTGAGCACACTCCTGGAAATAGTGCAGGCCAGGGAAGCCTGACATGCTGCAGTCCTTGGAGTCACAAACAGATACTAGCAACTGAACAACCACAACACATTTATATCCCTAGAACTAGCATGGTGCTTGCTTCAGAAGACCAACTTTAAAGATAAAAGCTGACTGAATGTTTGTATTATGGAATGAATACTATTTGGCCTGTCTCTGCTAGTAGTCACTTCCTGTGGGCCAGGGCTCTGTCCAATGCATTTTCTGCAATCCAGCAATGCCTGTCTGGTCCCGGCAGCCATTGAACATTCAACAGGTGCAATGCTTGGACCTTGTTTTAACATGTACTTTCTCCTCTCCTAATTTGAGCAAGCTCAAACTCATGTCCATTGAATCGGGGATGCCATCCAACCATCTAGTCCTCTGTTGTCCCCTTCTCCTCATGCCTTCAGTCTAGACTTATGAGGCTTATTTTTAGAAATACTCAGCTTTATGTTAATGCAAAAAAATCCCAAATCCATAAACTTTCATCTTCTTTTCCAAACGGACATTCATTTCAGTGTCTAGTAAATGTATTTATGGAAAACATTTCATCATTCAGATGACAGAGCTGTGATTTCCGAAAAAGATAAGCTCTGTTTCCCTTTGGTTTTCTCAGCTCCTCCATTCCTAGCCTCAGACAAGGTACACTATGTGCAGTTCCGTGAATTTCTCTACACTTCAGTCTCATTGGGAAAAATGCCTTCTCGGCCTTCAAACTCCAGATAAACGCGATCCAGATAACTCCGCTTCACTGTAACCTGCGAGCTGCCGTTTTCGGGCCCGCGCTGTGACGTCACCCGGCTCACAGAGCTCGGCGTTGGTCTCCGACTCCGGTGATTGGCTGGATCCCATGACGTCACTGGCCGGGGCGGCCCTAGGTTCCTGAGGGCCCCAGGATGCTCCGGGTTCCTTTTTCAAAAAGAGGGCAGGTGGAGACAGGAGAGTCCGCGGAGCACCCTGTACCTCCGGCCGTGCTCCGTCCCGCCCCGCCACGCCCACTGCCAACCTCGCCCGGCCGGGCCGCGCCAGCCTCCGGGGCTGCCCGAAAAGGGGCGGGCGGAGAGGCGGAGCGGGGAGGAGCCGGGCGCGGCGCCGCGCAGTGCCTGGCCGCCGCCCACCCGGTTACACACAGCATGTAAACAGTCCCCGCCGGGAGGAGCCCCGGGACCGGAGGGAGCCCGAGCCGCCCGGCCCCGCCGCCTGCCCGAGAGCCGCAGACCGCGCGCTGCCGGCCCGGGAGGAGGGCGCCGGAGGGGAGGAGGGCGGGCGGCGGAGCGAGCGGGAGGCGCGCGGCGCGCGAGGAGGCTAGGGAGCGGCGGGCGCGGCGGGCCAGGATGGATTTCCAGCAGCTGGCTGACGTTGCGGAGAAATGGTGCTCCAACACGCCCTTCGAGCTCATCGCCACCGAGGAGACCGAGCGCAGGATGGATTTCTACGCCGATCCCGGCGTCTCCTTCTACGTGCTGTGTCCGGACAACGGCTGCGGGGACAATTTTGTGAGTGCTCGGGGGAGGGGCCGCCGCAGCGCGCGGGAGTGTGGACGCGCGGCCGCTACCCTGCGCCCCGGCGCCCGCTGGCCGGGGAGGCGGTGGGGCGGGAGGTGGGGGGGCGTAACCGCCCGCAGGCGCCCCAGTGCCCCGCGCTCCGCCGGGCGAGCCCCTGAGCCTGGCGCGTTGGGGCCAGCACTCCGGGTGAGGCCAGTAGGAGGCAGGCAGGGGCATCCTCAGAATCCGGGAAGCTGGGCTAGGGAGGGCAGTTTCCGGGACGCGACCCCGCGGCTCGAGCGCAGTGCTCGGCTGGAGCATCTCCGAGGATGTCTCCGCCTAGCTCCAGTCCGGGCCGGGGCGCACGCACCCTTCACTCCCGCAGGATCCGGAGTCCGGAGCTTCCTCGACCCAGGCGTCCCGTCCGGGTGAGGAATCTCGTTACCCTCTCAATGCGCAGACACAACTCCTCGAGTTTTCTCGCCCGAGAGAACCTTCATCCCGACCCCTCTCCCCATGTTATTCTCAGTGGTATTAAGACACAAAGCCTCTGTCCACACTAGCGATGCCCCATCTCCTGGACCATCTTTGCGGAATTACACCCCGGATCTTAAAAACGCACACGCGCGTGCGCACACAAACACACACGCTCACACACAGAGGCACGCCTAGCCCCCTTTCCTCTTGTGCTTCCATTGCTCCTCTATGAGCTTCCAACGAGATGTGTGGAGCCCGAAAGGTTCTGTCCAGCTGAGGCGGCAGCTTTGGCCCTGACATAGCCTTTCGGTTTTTCCAGATGGGGGTGAAATTCCCCCTCCCCATCCCACCTCCCCGCCCCGCCCCGGGCTCGGAGGGACTTGGACCTGAAACTGCGGTGTCCAAATTCTCGACTTTGTTTCCTGCCCTCACTTGGGATCTTGGTGCTGGCAGTTAAGGAAGGGGAGGTAGAGGGCCGGGGAGTTGGGGTGCGAAGTGTGGAGACTGGGCGAGGATGGCGTTCCATGAAGTATTTGTAAGGAGGGGGAAAAAATAATGGTCCCTACATGTAAGATGGAGGCGGCTATGGGCTCAGGTTACCGGCCTGAGTTGCCGGCCTGAGCCTGGAGCTGGCGCTGCTAACGCCCCTGGGGACGGAGGTGGGGCAGTGCCGAGGCGCGGCCTGGCGCTGGCTCTTCCGGTGGGGTGAGAAAGCTGGTTCAAAGTCCAGGCTGTCCTGCACCCCAACTACCACAGAAAGTTCGACGAGGAGTTAGCGTGATTGTCTTTCTTGGCCCCAGAGAGATGAAGTCCTCTATGTGACTTAACATGAAGCATGCCCCTCCCACCACCTCCATTCCACTCCACAAAGGTGAGAGACTCACCAGGCCCCAGCCTCCTGACCCTCTAGAAGAGGGATAGCCTTGAGTGACAGTCAGATTTGACTTGTGGCACCGTAACTCTGGTCAAAAGCATTTTAATGTTTTAAAATGCTCAGTGTACACACCTGAAAAATGGGTATAATACCAACCCCCAGGTGATCAAATAGATAATGCACCTGACAGTCTCCACTGCACAGCAAGGGCCCCACAAATTTGGGTCAGAGATCTGGGGTTCCCCAGAGTTTAGAATTTGTCTCTTTAAGAGCCTCAATTTCTCACCTGTAAAATGAGGCTAATCAGAATGCCTCCATCGTAGGTATTTGTGAAGTGCAAGTAAGGTATAAATGTATGTAAGAACACTGTTAACTGTAGTTAAAATAAGTACGTGTTGTTTGTCAATGTGGAAGATCATTAAAAAGGGATTTATCCCATCGTAAAAGTATGAATAAGGGCCAGGGATGTAGTGGAAAGGGCACCAGGATCCAAGTAATTGCAGTGTTAGGGTTTGACTAGGGGTCCTTTCCACCCCTGGGCTTCCTTGGTCTGCCAGTGGCCTTTCCCCTCCTTACTGTGTGAGATGGGGCAGGAATCACTCATGGTTCTGGAACTCATGGTTCCACACAGCCATCCTGCTGTCACTGCAGGAGACATATCCAAAGAGAATAAGTGGGTGAGGAAAAGCACGGCTATTCTCTTGATTTGAATATGTTCAGCAAACCATCATTCAGAAACATGAAGTCTATCAGGCCTTTATAAAGGGCACCCATATTACATTTTAAATCTCCACCTGTATGAGTGAAATACTTGGAAGTATTTCTTTTGAAAGCATTCATTCACTGACAATTAAATGAAATAAATAGGAAAGAAAGTGGTGGTGGGGGGGTGCGAGGAGTAATTCATTGGGCAGACTGGACCTTTTTCAGTTTTTAGAGGGCATAATAAACAAGATGCCAAACACTGGAGTTTTCTTAGCCCAAAACCTTGCCTCAGATTTGCAGGCCAGGTTTGTCAAGATGCTGTTTGCCTCTAGTTAAAGAAACTTAGACATGAAGAAAATGTCCTATCTTTGTTCATTTCTTTTTCCCAGGAAAATCTGCTAAGTATTAGAAGAAATTTGAGATGAATGGAATCCTTGTAATCTGAAGGATTTGTTAACAATAAGAATATTTACATAGCATTTCTCAGTTTATGAAGTGTTTTTATATCATTTATTCATTTAACAAACATTTATTGAGGGCTCATTCTGTACCTGGCCAGGGCTACTTAGAATGGGGCCATTCTCTTCATCTGAGAAACAGTGTGGTATAATGCCTAGGGGCACAGGCTCTGGGGCAGGCTACTCGAGCTTTCACCCCGGCTCCCCACGTCTAACTTTTTGCCTTGGAGGAAGTTGTTTAACCCCTCTCTGTCATGACTTCCACATCTGTAAAATAGAGATGATATTAGTACCTCCCTAGTGGACTTGTTTGAGAACAGTGCCTAAAGTGGGGATGATATTAACAACCCTCAGGCAGAGTTTTCACATAGCAGTCCCTCTGGATCTATTTAAAATGTTGATAAAACGGCAGGTTGTGTTACCACTCCCTCCCTCTCCTAAATTGACTTCCCATCACTTTTGCAATAGAACCTAAGCTTTCCTGGCTTCAAGCCCCCACATGATCTGTCTCTCGCCGCCTCTCTGACCTCATCCTGGCCCATTCTTCCCCCTTGCTTAGTGTGTTCCTGCCACACTGGCCTTTCTGGTCTTTAGAGAAACCAAGCTCATTCTTGCCTTAGGGCCTTTACGTCTGCTGTTCTTTCTGCCTAAAATACTCTTCCCCCACCTCCTTACATAGGTCCTTTCTTTATACCATTGCAGCCTGGGAGGAAACTTCCTGACCACATACTCCCTTACTTCACCCTCTTTTATTCTTACCGTAGCACTCACTAATACTTGATAGTCCATTGCTCATTTTCTGCCTCTCCCACTAGCCTATAAGCTTCATGAGAGCTTGTCTTATTCATCCCTGTATGGCAGCGCTCACAACATACCAGACATGGGATAGATATTCAATCCATGTTTGTAAGAATGAATGAATGAGTGATAGCCTAGTGTAGAAGACATATTAAATGTCAAGAGTGACAGCTTCAAAGACAGCTACCACTTAAGTGTGAATTACCATGTATCAGACTTTGTATGTATGAACCCATTTAATCTTAGTAATCTCAGAAGCCACTCTCTATAATTATCTCCACTTTACAGATGAGAAAACTGAAGCCAAGTGAGGTTTACTAACTTCCCTACACCTAATAGATGGTAGCCCTGTACTGAATACCTGGTTTACCACAGGGGTGACAACAGGGGACCCGATTCAGACTTGGGTTCAAGGGCTACTTCTTATGGAGCCTCACAAAAATTCTGTAAGGTGGGTATTGATATATCCCTATTTTATAGGCGAGGAAACCGAGGCTAGTAACTTTAAGGACTTAGCCAGGACTATGCCAGTAAGAAGTGACAGGGTCAGGACTTGAGCCAAAGCCCAGAGGGCTGTCCCTTCCACCATGCAGAAGGTCTCCTGCACAGGATCAGGCTGGGGCCTAGGAACAAGGACTTCTTTTTGTCTGTCCTCTCTTTGGGAGCTCCTGGGTCCCTTGAGAACTCCTTCCCCTGCTTGCTTTATAAGCTATGTGGTCCCTTTGCAAACTGCTGCTGATTCAAGTCTCTCTCTACGGATGGCTGAGGAGTTCAGGTCCTGGATAAAATGCTGGCAATGCCCTGTGTGTGCTGGGGGTTCAGGGACACGGCTACCCTGCCTGGCTCTTCGGGTGTCACAGAGAGGGTGCCGAGAGCTTAGACAGGCGGCACGCCCATCCTCTGCCAGCTTGAAAGGTCCCCAGGGCTCAGTCAGGCTTGAGGAATGGGGCGTTGGCAGCCACTAACATGCCAGACGGACAGAGGGGCACGTGCTCCTGGGCATGGCAGCACCAGCTGCTTTCCCTCCTCGCCTCGTCCTGGAGAAAAGAGCTCTCTGGAAACAAAGCCCACTGCCCAGCCTCTCCCTGCTGCTGACAGCGGGGGTTGGGGGGGTGCTCCCTTAATTGTCCTGCCATCCATTCACAACATGTTTGGTTCTACATGTATAGTTTAATCCCACCTAAATACAAAACAAAGATAGCCATTGTCATAGTATTAAAGAAACATGTTTTATTTATAGAAGAACTATGTGATTTAATTTTGTATGTGTCCCTGTGACTGTGACTTTATATGTATATATATAGATATAATCCCCATTTTCATTCTAGGCATGTCTCTATTATTAACTGTGTGACTAATAACCTTTTTATTTTGGAGAAAGAAGATACAACTTGTTTGAATGAGGTTGCATCATCATGTTTCCATGGTGGTATAGTGGAGAGAAGGCCCTGTCTTGTTCAATTTAAACCCTATCCTCAGTTTCCTCTTCTGTCTAATGGGGATAATCATACCTATATCACAGTATTTGCAGGTTAAATGAGCAGTAGTGGTAGACTGTAAAGCTTCCTATGGTGGCCATGTATTATTCATCTAGAGAGATTGCATCAGGGAAAAAGATATGTCCTGTATCATTCATGGAGTGGTTATCCCAAAGAGAGTAAATTTCTGCGACGAGTTGACTCACTGGAAAAGACTCTGATGCTGGGAAAGGTTGGGGGCGGGAGGAGAAGGGGACGACCGAGAATGAGATGGCTGGATGGTATCACCGACTCTGTGGACATGAGTTTGAGTGAACTCAGGGAGTTGGTGATGGATAGGGAAGCCTGGCGTGCTGTGATTCATGGGGTCGCGGAGAGTCGGACACAACTGAGCGACTGAACTGAACTGAACTGAAGGGGGAGAAGACATAAGCACTCATACCGGCCTCTGCTAAATGAGAGGCTATCTCTTAGAACCTTTTTTGTTAAGATTTTTTTTTAATGTGGACCATTTTTAAAGTCTTTATTGAATTTGTTACAGTATTGCTTCTGTTTTATGTTTTGGTGTTTTGGCCCTGTGGCATGTGGAATCTTAGGATCTTAGTTCCCCTACAGGGGATCAGACCCACACGTCCCTGCATTGGAAGGCAAAGTCTTAACCACAGGACTGCCAGGGAAGTCCCTCTCATGAAATTTGAAATCTTTATATCCACCCTGCTGTGCTTAGTAGCTCAGTCGTGTCTGACTCTCTGCAACCCTGTGGACTGTAGCCCACCAGGCTCCTCTATCCATGGAGTTCTCCAGGCAAGAATACTGGAGTGGGTTCCCTTGCCCTCTTCCAGGGGATCTTCCCAACCCAGGGATGGAACCTGCGTCTCCTGCAGCTCCTGCTTTAGCAGGTGGGTTCTTTACCACTGTGCCACTTGGGAAGCCCATGTCCGCCCTGGAGGTATTGCTATTTTCTTTGACTTACAAAGGAAGGAGCTGAGGCTCAGGTTGAAAGCGTGACATCTCTCTTGATATCCTGGCTTTGCCCATTACTTCCTGTGTGACCACAGACAAGTTGCTTAAACTTTCTGAGTCTCAGTTTCCTCCTTGATAAACCAGATCAGTGTTTGACACCAAGAGCAGATTGGAGGTATGGTCAGACATGTTCAGAAATAATGTTGGCTGTCATGAGATGGCTTGTCACTCTTCCCTCACCTCTTATGTGGGTAGCAGTCAGTTTTGGGTTAAGCTGTTTTGGGTTAAAATGGACTCCCCAGTACTGCTGGTAGCAGAAAACCCACGTGGTGAGGCTGAGGCGCTTCACAATGGCCCTTTGAAACAGATAACTGACTCCTGGCAGGACAGCGGGTGTGTTCTTAGCTCCCTGCCATCCCCAACTCTGCCTAAGCACCAGGAAGTCAAGCACCATCCCCACAAGTGTTAGAACAGTAGGAGCATACAGACTGTGATCAAAAAGGTGTTTGTCATTTGAATTACTTTAATAATCTAATTCCATTCTTGGACAAGCTAGATATTCTTATCTCTACTACAGAAAACAGAAAGGTGCTCATTTTCCTGTTTGCAGTTGACATTGTTTTATTGTCTTAAACCAGACGAACTTTGATAATAAACTCTGACCCAACTTAATGACAGAAAGAAGGGCCACAGATGACATGTGCTGAAATCAGAGTTCTCACTGGGGATTTTCAGCTCCAAATGGACAGGAATCTGTAGGAAAGAGTAGGCTGATCAGGGCAGGTACAAGTTGGGGCTGCTTCACTGCAACCCATGTTGTCCTGAGAATTGGAAGTAGTTTTAGTCGATAATGACATTTACATTTTTTTTTTTAGTGTAATGAGTGCATGCTACGTTGCTTCAGTTGTATCCAACTCTTTATGATCCCACGGACTGTAACCCTCCAGGCTTCTCTGTCCATGAGATTTTTCAGACAAGAATACTGGGGTGGCTTGCCATGCCTTCCTCTAGAGGATCTTCCTGACCCAGGGATTGAAACTGCATCTTTTGTGTCTCCTCCATTGCAGGTGGATTCTTTACCACTGACCCACCTGGGAAGCCCTTTTAATGTAATTGTTGTTCAGTTGCTCAGTCATATTTGACTCTTCGCAACCCCATGGACTGCAGCACACTAGGCTTCCCTGTCCATCATCATCTCCCAGAGCTTGCTCAGACTCATGTCTATCAAGTCAGTGATGCCAACCAACCATCTCAGCCTCTGTCATCCCCTTCTCCTCCTGCCTTTCCCAGCATCAGGGTCTTTTTTAATGAATCGGCTCTTTGCATCAGGTGGCCAAAGTATTGGAGCTTCAGTTTCAGCATCAGTCCTTCTAATGAATATTTAGGATTGATTTCCTTTAGGATTGACCGGTTTGATCTCCTTACAGTCCAAGGCACTCTCAAGCATCTTTTCCAACACCACAGTTCAAAAGCATCAGTTCTTCAGTGTTCAGCCCTCTTTATGGTCCAACTCTCACATCCATTAATGACTCCTGGAAAAACCGTAGCTTTGACTAGACAGACCTTTGTCAGCAAAGTAATGTAATGCCCATCCTCAAATATGTGGTTAGTCACAGTTCTATTCTATCCTCAAATGGTGGTCCCAGAACCAACAACATAAGCATCACCTGAAACTTGTTGGAAATGCAGTGTCAGAAACTCCTGTGTGGGACCCAGTGATGATGTTTTGATAAGCCTTCAGGTAACTGAGAGGGCTTCCCTGGTGGCTCAGACGGTAAAGAATCTGCCTGCTAAGCGGGAGACCTGGGTTCAATCCCTGGATTGGGAAGATCCCCTGGAGGAGGGCATGACAACCCACTCCCGTATTCTTGTCTGAAGAATCCTATGGATAGAGGAGCCTGGTGGGCTACAGTCCATGGGGCCGTAAAGAGTCAGAAGTGACTCAGCACAGCACAGCACAGGTGACTGAGATGCACTCTAACACTTAAGAACCACCTCTTTCCTGTCCTTTGTGAAGCCTTTTCTTGGCATTTCTAATATTGTAACAGTCCATGTCTGTGATCTGCCTTGGCTCTAACTACCAGATTGGAAGTTCAGTACATTCTGTTCCCAGATGTATATTTGCCAAGGAGTTAACATTGTTCATATCCACAGGTTCTCTGACCCCTTGCTATAGTTTTATTATGACCAGAGTGGGTGTTTGGTTTCTCATGCTTAAGATATTTTCCAAGTGAAAGGCCTTGTGGCCATGCCCTGTGGTGCTGGACTCTGGGTCAAGTTCCTGTTTGTCCTTGTACAAGGCTAGACCCCAGATCTTGCTTTCAGGTGTTTTAGCCCAGCCACCACATACTCTTTCTGCCCTCCCCTGGTTTTGGAATAGGCCTCTCTAATTTCCTTTTTTTTTTCAAAGTTTAACATTATATTTCAATTAAACTGAAGAATGTTAATAAGCTCTGAGTAGGTATACTTAACTTTTAAACTTATACATTTTAAACAAGAGAGGCAAGGCACAGTACATTTTTATTCTGCATTGGTTAATATGCAACATATCCCCACTTCCCTTGAGAAACAGTATCATATCTAAAGCACACTTTGATGAACACTGAATATTAAAATATTACACAGTCATTCCTCAGAATCCTGAGAGGGGTGGCTGGATTTGTCCCAGGATCACCCTCTCCCCTCACACACACAGATACCAAAATTCAAGGATGCTTAAATCTCGTAACAGCAGGCCCTCAGTATCCACAGGTTTTGCATCCACCTAAGGAGGGCCAACAGTCTACAAGTGGCTTGAACAGCAGTGAACACAAACACCCTTCAACTTTTCAATATTCTAAGAATATAGCACTGATAACATGAAGAAAAATGTCTGGATTTATTTTTAAATTCAAAATTCTTCTGGTTGGTCTCCACTGAGAGGCCTCAGAGGCGAAAAGGAAATCAGGTTACCACCAAAGGAAATGTGTTTGGTCTGTTCTTGATGTCTTCTCTCTAATTTTCTAAGAGTAACCCTCCTGCCCCTGGAGAAGGAAATGGTTACCCACTTAGGTGTTCTTGCCTAGAGAATCCTAGGGACAGAGGAGCCTGGCAGGCTACAGTCCATGAGGTCGCAAAGAGTCGGACACGACCTAGTGGCTGAACAACAACTACAGATCTCCTACCCCTAATCCCATTCCTGTTAGTTCAGAAGAGTTGGTCTGTTTTGTATGTGGGCACTGCCTTGGGTCACTGGTTGTTTGTCTTTCTTTGCATAGGGCTCTGCAAAGCAGTGGAAGCCAATCTGTGTTCTATCCATGGCATGTGCCAGGCTTGTTTACCTGGCAGTGTTGTCCTGATCTCACTGGTTTTTATATGATTCTCCTTCTGTTGTTTTCCCTTTGTCTTTTTTTTCCCCAACTACAGACTTATTTTTTAGTTCATCTTACCTTGTATTCTGCAGATTTTCACTGACTGCCGTGATTAGTCTTAGAAGGGGGCAGTTTCAGTAAAACTGAATACCTTTTGTTATGAGATACAATGGATATGAAATAATTAGCATTTAGTAAGTGATGTCTTATAAGTGGCTATGTACACCTGGGTTTGTCTTGTTCCAAACCCCCTGCTCCGTCAGGTTATCATATGGGCAGGAATTCAGTTAAAACTCTTTTCTAAAACAAGAAAACCAACACTGCTGGCAATTTGGGGTAAGTTAGAAAGCCACGTGAAGGAAATTTAGGGAGAATGGACAGAAAGTCCTTTCACAGTGTTCAGTCTTTCTTCTCTAGGGCTTCCCTGGTGGCTCAGCAGTGAAGAATTCACCTGCAATGCAGGAGCTGCAGGAGACCTACGTTCCATCCCTGGGTCAGGAAAATCCCCTGAAGGGAGGGCATGGCAACCCACTCCAGTATTCTTGCCTAAAGAATCCCATGGACAGAGGAGCCTGCTGGGCTACAGTCCATGGTGTCACATAAGAGTCAGACATGACTGAAGTGACTTAGCAGACATGTATGCAAGTCTTTCTTCTCCAGTGTATTTATAAATCAACAACTCCAAAAGTGGAGTAATGAAAATGGTGGCATCGTGAATAACCTCCTCTTCATGAGGCTGTAGATAGCCTAGAAACACTTAAACTGAAGAAACTGATTGCCAGGCGGTGGTGGATACACTGTGATTCTGTTACAGTTTGAGGGATATTGGAGAAGGAAATGGCAACCCACTCCACTATTCTTGGCTGAAGAATCCCGTGGACAGAGGTACCTGATGGGCTACAGTTGATGGGATTGCAAAGAGTTGGACACAACTGAGTAACTAACGCTTTGAGTGATATACTTTTCTTAATTTATTTCCTTAATTTATAACTTCAAATACTTTTTTTTAAAAAAAGATAGTTAAAAAATAGGCTATATTTGTAAAAAGAAATACAAGGTTTTCATAGATACACCTTCTTCTGAATTCTAACCCAAGTTGCCTTGGATAGTGTTCTCAGTGAAATCACATAGGCTGTCTGATTTAGCGTTACTGCAGATGGAAATCCCCCACACTATCCTCCTGCAAATGCAAAAGGGGAAATAGGGGACTTACAGCCACCATTTATTGAATAGCTATTGTACTATCTGCCAGCCAGGCACTGTACTAGGTACTTAATCAACTTTTTACTTTCTCTGTAATCTTCATAACAAGTCTAGGGAAGAAGGCAGGCTTAAGATTTTCCATTGTGTGGTGCTAGGTGTTAATCCCATCTCTGACTTGGATAAGAATTTGAAATATGCCAGAACTTTTAAAAATTTTAGTTTGAAAATAGGTGTTGAGCCAAACTTGTATTAAAGTGGACTTTATTGTTCTTGCTGAATCCCCACCAAGAATCAAGTGCAATAATGGATTTACAGGCACTTCATACTATTATGCTTTTTTTACAGTGCAAGAGACTATTACATGACTGGCATTTCAGTGACTCGACAACTTTAAGGCCCTCCATTTAATAGGGAATCATGTTTGAGCTGTTCTCTAAAGTTAGAGAGTCTAGAAAGTATCTTTATTAGGTCAAGGAGGAAGCTACTCTAGAAGTCTGCTGGAAGTAGAGCAGCATGTATCAGAATTGGACTTTCACATCTGTGAAACACAGATAATTGGGCTGTAAAGATGGCATATTAGAACCATGTTATTCTCTCTTGAACCTGAGCAGCGTTTTCAGTTCTTTCCAGTTCCTGAAGATCCTGCAGTGAAAAGGAAGAAGGGGAAATCTGTTTATTGCATGTTGGGCATATGACTTTCTGGGGGTGATGCTCTTATCATTTGTATTAATAGCAGGGGTAAGTATGTGCTTGACATGGACCATTTCTCCAAGTTGATCTTGTCCCTTGCTTCCCAGTGCCTATTCCTTGCTCTCATTTGCCAAACAGCTTCCTCTCCTGTACACTTATTTCACCAGTGTTGAGCTGTCATTGATCCGGCCCCTGCAAACAGCAATGCTTGGTACCTGACTGACACCCTGATGTCATCCTGGTCTTCAATAACCCCTGCCCCCATCCTGTTGCTCAGATATGCAGAGCAGGGGGCTTCTGCATCTTCATCTCTCAAACCAGTTTCTTGGGCTTATTCCAGATCCTTGAACATTTATGGGAGAAACTAGCCAAGTCTTAAAGATGTGCTAAAATGGATATCCTCATGTGGGAAAGAAAAAAAAAAAAAAAACTTGCCTAGCCTAAGAAAAAATAAAGCCTAAATCAGTTTCCTTCTGGTGCATGTTAACATCGCAAAGTGTTGCTTGGGTACGTTGCCCTCTTATATATATATATATACATATATACACATAATAATTTTACTTTATTTACGTTTATGTTTTTGGTTTTGGTAGGGGAATGTTGATCCCCCTGCCCTTTTACTATGTATGGGATGATGTTTATTTCTTCACTGCTACATGGGCTTTTCTCTAGTTGAGGCAAGTGGGGGCTGCTCTCTAGTTGCATAGGCTTCTCCTGTTGCAGAGCACAGGCTCTAGGTGCAGGGGCTTTGGTAGTTGCTGCACATGGGCTCAAGAGTTGCAGCTCTTGAGCTCCGGAAGATAGGCTTATTAGTTGTGGCACTACTTCACAGCACGTGGGATCTTCCTGACCCAGGAACTGAACCCACATCTTCTGCATTGACAGGTAGATTCTTTACCATTGTTCCTCCAGGGAAGCCCTATGATATCCTCCTAAAGCATTTTAAGGGAAGGTGAGATTTCAGAGAGCCTTTGTTTCCTGGTGAGTAGGGATGACTTTTCCATGTGTCCTCCTAAATTCGTTTCATTTTGAAGTAAATTGACCATCGCCCCCACTCTCAGGCTAATCTGGGTAAAGAATGTTTCTGGGTAAGCAGTTACAAGCTCTGCCTACTTAATCCTTCAGCCATTGCTGAAGGCAGTGGTAAGGATTATGCAAGCTCTTGGTTTCTCCTCCCTCCCGTTTTAAAGCCACCCTTCGCCAGCATCAGGAGAGGGACATTGGAAATCACGGGTAGGGGAATATTGATCCCCCTGCCCTTTTACTATGTGTGGGCAGATCTGATGGAAAATTGAGCAGGTGAGATTATGGACCAGGAGCATGGGGGGTTTCTGCAGGGTATTCATTTTCTGCCTTCGATACAAATCAAGAATAACTATATGGATTTTTACTCTGGAACGGAGGCCTTCTTCAAATTCACATAACTGGAAAAAAAAAAAAATCTTGGTTTTGTGTATTTCAGACTGAGTATAATAACTGTGTGTCTTTGTTTTCTCCTTTCCCTTACCGGTGGGCGCGCAGCATGTGTGGAGTGAGAGTGAAGACTGCCTGCCTTTCTTGCAGCTAGCACAGGATTACATCTCCTCCTGCGGCAAGAAGACGCTCCATGAAGTCTTGGAAAAAGTTTTCAAGTCTTTCAGACCTGTAGGTGCCTGCTTGGCTTCCAAAGCCGTCTTATTGTCCCCAGTGACTGTGCTCTGAATAACACGGATTGTGGGGAAAGTGGGCAAACCTAGAATGACTAATTGTTTTTCTCTTGTCTGCCCTGTGGCTTAAAGATAGCAGTTCGTGGAGGGAGGCTGAAGGCGGAGAGGGAGGGGGGAACGGGATGTGACACAGCTGTTTGTTGCGGGGATGATGGTTATTTCTAGCATCCCTTGAGTCAAGAATCTCTGATTGGGTGGGAAGCACACAGTCTTTTATGAGACAACTGAGTATTCCGGTTCTCATCGAGTAGACTTAAAACCAAAATGCTTGCAAGTGCTATGGAAGTTCTCTTGTAATAGAAAATTGCCGGAAGGCTGTATAGAGGATGTACCTTCATGTGGATGGATATGGAGACGGAAACTGGATAGTTGTTCTTTTCTCTTTTGATAAAGTCTCTTGTAGAGAGCTTGCTTCCCCCCCCCACCCCCTAGCCTTCTTAGTATTTAGGAATCTGGATGTTTGTGGTTAGCTGATGTTTTGTTTCATTCTAGCTGAAAAACTTGTGAAATGAATACTCACACCTATTTTATAAACTACTACTGTCTCTTTATTGGAAGACAAAGTCAGATTGTGTGACATTTCCCCCAAGTTCAGTTCCCTGCCCACTGTAAGCACTCTACAGTTTCAATGTTATTTGCTCTAGAATTTCCATTTTTTTCAAATCTTTTAATATAGTATCTACTTCTTTTTTTATAATTTTATTTTTGGCTGTGCTGGGTCTTTGTTGCTGCTCTGGCTTTTCTCTAGTTGCAGCAAGCAGGGGCTGCTCCTCTAGTTGTGGGAGGAACTAGTCTAGCTCGGGCTTTGCGTTGTGGTGGTCTCTCTTGTTGCGGAGCACAGGCTCTAGTGTGTACGGGCTTTGGTACTTGCAGCACATGGGTTCAGTAGTTGTCGTTCCCGAGCTCTGGAGCACGGCTCAATCCCACACTGGCTTAGTTGCTCCAAGGCCTGTGGGATCTTCCCTGATCAGGTATTGAATCCGTGTCTCCTACATTGGCAGGGGGATTCTTTACCACTGACCCATGACCTACCAGGGAAACCCCTAGTATCTATTTCTTTCTTAGAATCTTCAAAGTTGTTTTTTGTTTCTCTGAACATGGTAGGCTTAGCTGCATAAGAGACTTTGGGATATTCCAGTGTTTCAAAATTTTGAAGTCTGTTTTGTCATCTTTTGTTTTCACTGAGTCCCTCTCCTGGTATCTTGTTTCTTTGTGTGTTGGATTATCTCTGTGTGCTTGAAAATTTGTATATTTGTACTTGAAAATTTATATTTTGGGATAAATTAAGGCCTAAGATAATGGTACTTTCCTCCAGAGAGGATTCAGTTGGAGACCACCTTCAAACAATTTTAGACTTGTAGTTCGTAGAACTCTCCAGGTGATGCAAAGCCAGGTTGCAGGTCTGGTTTCTTCTTGTTCTGAGAGCAGACTCAGTCTGTTCAGGCTGTTATAACAAAACACTAGGTAGCTTATAAACAAGAATTTATTCTTCATTGTTCTAGAGGCTAGAAGTCCAAGACCAGCATGCCAGCAGACTTGGTACCTTGTGAGTGCTCACTTCCTAGACAGGTGGCCATCTTTTCATTGAACCTCATATGGTGGAAGGAGAGAGAGAGAAGCCAAGAGACTCTTTTATAAGGGCACTCGGTCATTTATGAGGGCTCCACCTTCATGATCTGATCACCTCCTTAAGGGCCCACCTTCTAATATCATCACCTGGAGGGTTAGGATTTCAGCATATGACTTTGGAGGGGAGAACATAAATATTCAGACCATAGCATAGGCTTTTGGGGTCCTAGCCTAAGGCAAGGATAGTTTGTCAACAGAAGCTCCTTTGTTGACTTTGGTCTCCCTAGCTCTTAGAGTAGGCCAAGCAGGCAGTAGTTTCTTTGAGAACAGTAGATGAGATGTCCTCAGGACAAAAGCAACTTTTTATGATAGGCTTACGTCTATGGGTACTAATTCTCAATATAATTAAGAAGGCATTTTTCATATTGAATCCAGCTTTTTTTAGTTCTCTATGGAAGAATTGGTCCTGACCAGTATCACTTAATCCACCATTATAAGAAGAGGAATTTTAAATGGCCTTTGTCACTCTGATTAGTATCATTTGTCCAACCAGTTCTTTTTGTTGTTGTTTGTTCATTTTCTAAGCCTGTTTGACTCATCCAAAATAGACTTTTGACTTACAGATACTGGTCTATCCCACTTTCATCCATTCAATTTGTATTTACTGAACACCCAGTAAGCACTTGACACTCTGTACTGCTCTGTCCCTAGCACTTGAACCAGACAGATGAAAATCTTAGATCTCATGGGGCGTGTATTCTAGTGTCTGGGAGACAAGATAAATGAGGACAACACATAGCGTGTTAGTGACAAGTGCCAAGGAGAAAACAGCATGAGTCAGGGAAAGGGGCTGAGAGGTGTCTGAGGCCCTTTCAGCTCTGATTAAGGGAGTAGGCAGTGCTGCACGGAGAAGGTTACTTGAGTGAAACTGAAGTGAGATGTGGGCTGTGAGGAGATCCACAGGAAGGGCTCTCCAGGTAGAGAGGACAGCAGATACCACCCCAGGGGGAGAGAAAGCCAGGGCTCAGGGAGCAAGGGGAGGCTGGTGTGGCCTGAGTGAAGGTGGAAGGCAGGAGGCGTGAGAGATGAATCTGAGGAATTTCCCGGGCTTGTGGGTCACAGAAGGACTTGACCTGGGGAGCCTCTGAAGGGCTTGAGCACCAGAGAGATCCGCCTAGTAGAGAGCAGGCTGTGAGGGGGAGAGGGGGTGCAGGGAGCCCCGTGAGGAGGCTGTCACTGTCATCCAAAAAGAAGATGAGGATGACTCCAGAGTTCCTCAGCTACTCGCTGAAGGGAATGGCGTTCGTTTACTGAAATGGGGACAGTGCAGGAAGAAACTTGGGGAGTAAGGCCACCAAGACTTCAATTGTGGACTTGCCAGTGTGCTCTTGCCTGGAAAATCCCATGGGTGGAGGAGCCTGGTAGGCTGTAGTCCATGGGGTCGCGAAGAGTCGGACACGACTGAGCAACTTCACTTTCACTTTTCACTTTCATGCTTTGGAGAAGGAAATGGCAGCCCACTCCAGTATTCTTGCCTGGAGAATCCCAGAGACGGTGGAGCCTGGTGGGCTACCATCTATGGGGTCACACAGAGTCGGACACGACTGAAGTGACTTAGCAGCAGCAGCAGCAGTGTTTGAAATGCCTGTTAGATATCCAAGTAGAGACATCAAAGCGTGCAAAAGTTAAAGAAAAACCATGGATTCCCTTAAATCGTACCTTCCCCCCTGACCCCCCCGCAAATATCTGATTAGCACATGATACTCACTTTGCAGCTGGTTTCCACAGAGGGTCCACTCATGAGCTGGCCACCTGGCTCTCTCATCTGTGGTGGCCAGCCACAGGTTACCGGCAAAATGTGCTTCACTGGGGAAGGTGAGCTCCCACCGGAGCCCCTTCTGCCATCTTACTTTACCAAGCCTATGGCTGTGCTTAAGCAATCAGGCAGCCTTATGTAAAGGGGAAAAAAATGCAGTCCAAAAAATCCAGATATTTAGCTAAAAGCGATTGACTTGGTTGAATACTTTCTTTCAGATCAAGCTGCTTGTGTAACAGAGACACACAGATTTTATTAATGCTGTTGGGTTTCCTGAGTTCATTTCTCAAGTGGAGCCTTCCGCCAAAGCGGGCAGGATGGTACTTCCAAGGTGGGGCCTTTGCCTGGTACGAGGCCCCTTTTGCTAGGGGAGCTTTTGTGTGCTGGGCGCTCTAGCTGAGTTTTTTGTCTTCAGGAAAGTGCCTTCTCGGGGCTGGTGAGGGTGAAATACACACAGGCTTGGGTTTCTCTTAGTTAGGATGACCCTAGATCAGATGAGAAGGGAGTGTTACAGACCCAGGTGAAGGACTTCTAGAGATCAGGGGGGAAGCTTTCACCCTCTCCCTCTCCACAGAAGAGTGCCTTTCTCCCCACTGCTATTTATCTGTTTTATGTAAAGGACGTTTTATATAAAGGAGGCTTAGGTTATGATTCAGGAAAGGGTCTTGTTGCTGTCGTAGCTTGTAGTATTTGTTGAAGTAACACGTACCCAAATGCTGCAAGGTTATCAAGCAGGTGAACTTGAGTCTGTCATTTCCCTGAAAATTTTTGATAATCTGATCCAATTGTGCAACTGCCTTTTTTTTTTTTAATAGTTGGGGAAACCACAGGAGGAATATTTTTACCTTTCTCTTAGAACAGCCTCATTCATGGCTTTGAATCCTTGTTTTCCCTTGGCAGGCCCGTTGCCAGCCCCTATCCTGTGCAGTGTTTCCAGAAAGATAAGGACCTTTCTATTAACAGCTTTCTGCTGCCTTTGGGGGCAGTAGTCAAGCAGAGTCAATTCACTTTGCTGAACACACACATGCCTGCCTGCCTGGACCAAAAGCATGGAGTCATCTCCTAGCCCTCCCCAGTGTCCTGCCCGAGAGGCTCAGGGTGCTACGGTAGCACTCTTTACCTTTCCATTCAGTTTAGTTCAGTTCGGTTCAGTTGCTCAGTCGTGTCCGACTCTTTGCGACCCCATGAATCGCAACACGCCAGGCCTCCCTGTCCACCAACACCAACTCCCGGAGTTCACTCAAAGTCACGTCCATTGAGTCGGTGATGCCATCCAGCCATCTCATTCTCTGTCGTCCCCTTCGCCTCCCACCCCCAGTCCCTCCCAGCATCAGAGTCTTTTCCAGTGAGTCAACTCGTCGCATGAGGTGGCCAAAGTATTGCAGTTTCAGCTTCAGCATCAGTCCTTCCAATGAACACCCAGGACTGATCTCCTTTAGGATGGACTGGTTGGATCTCCTTGCAGTCCAAGGGACTCTCAAGAGTCTTCTCCAGCACCACAGTTCAAAAGCATCAATTCTTTGGCGATCAGCTTTCTTCACAGTCCAACTCTCACATCCATATATGACCACGGGAAAAACCATAGCCTTGACTAGATGGACCTTTGTTGGCAAAGTAATGTCTCTGCATTTTAATATGCTATCTAGGTTGTTCATAACTTTCCTTCCAAGGAGTAGACCTTCCCATTTCATAGACGGTGTGCTTCTGCCTGCTTTCTGTTTGCCTTCCTGCCCCTCCCTTGCCATAACAATCAATCTCACAAAGTCCGTGCCCTACCAGAGAAATCTGTTGTTGGATCTGACAAGAAAAAATAATTATTCTTTTTCTTATTCACCATCTTACCTTCCTCTTTTTCCTCTGTCTCTTCATAACGTAATTAACAAAATGCAGGAGCATCTGCTATTTGCCAAAGCGCTGCTTTGGCGAGTAAGAGACAGGCATGTGTACTCAGTCGTGTCTGACTCTTTTCGACTCATGGCTGTGGCCCACCAGGCTCCTCTGTCCATGGGATTTGCTAGGCAAGAATACTGGAGTGGGGTGCCATTTCCTTCTCCAGAGGCTCTTCCTGACCCAGGAATCGAACTCTCATCTCTGTGTCTCGTGGCAGGTGCCAGTGGGAAGCCATGCGCCACCTGGGAAGCTCCTGCAGGAGACAGGGCACAGTGCCAGTCCTGGTGCTCTAGGACCTGGCTTTCTGGGAGGAAAGGCAACCACAGGAAAGTACAAAGAAAGCCCAGGTTACATGGCTAAGCACTGATTTTGGTCCAGACACTCTGCCTGACACTGTGCAGATGGAGGGAGGGGGTTCCCTTCCCTGTCTCCTGGCTCCACTCTGCTGGTTCTTTGGGGAAGTGTTTTCCGAGAGGATGTCAGTGAACAGGCACCAACCGCAGCATGATGGCTGTGGTCCCTTGACCTCGTTATGCAGAATCAGGTTACTACAGCGATGAAGAACCCATGCTCTGTGGGGGCAGGCCGCCTGGATTCAAATCCCAGGTCTGCCACTTGCTGGCTGTGTGACCTCAGCTAAATTACTTGACCTTGCTGTTTCTCAGTTTCCTCATTTGTTAAAACTAGGAAACAAATGATGATAGTTACCTTAGGGTTGCTGTGAAGATTAAATGACGCAATTTTTGTTGGGGACTTAGTGCAGGGCAGCACACATGAGAAGCGCTGATTAAAGGCTGGCATTGACGTGGATGGGATGGGGACACTCGGCAAAATAGTGTTGAGAGGTGAGCTCAGTCATGGAAACTTTCGTAGGACTCTTAGGTTTTTGGTAGAGAAAACCATTTGCTAAGTCATTTCGGCACACACTTAACAGAATCATCTGGCTGAGGTAAAGGATCTTCAAGGGGTAGTGTTGAGGTATTATAGCCAGAAGTTTATCAACATTGATTTTGGCAAAATAATAATCATCCATTCAGTACTTCATCCATGCAGCTCACTGGGGTGGAGGCTAGTGCTACAACAGGGACGACCAGATGCTTCTCTCTCCCAGAGGGACACAGGACCAAAGAGCCTCTGGTGACAAGGCCATGAATGATGTTTCTTTTCTTTGCTGGATTTTCTAACTTTTCCATGATGCTACAGAAACCACTTATGATCAGGAACTATGTTGTGATTTTTTTTTTTAATGTTGTCTTGCCCACGATGTGTCCAGAGGACTGGGAATCTCAGATGTGAGTGGGCTCATCGAGGAGTGAGGTATGGGCAGGGCCTTCACAGGGAGGTGAGACTTGAAGAAAGGGCAAGATCCGGATCGGGTCAGCAGGGGAGGAGGGCTGGCCAAGAGCAAAGACCAGGAAAGCCTGCCTTGGCTCCTTTACTGAGAGAACCTTAGAGATGCTCCTACATGGGGCATGGTGGTTCAGCCCCGGCCTGGCCAGCTCCTAGTCTGTGTGGCCTCTAGCAGGTTGTTCAGCCTTAGTGTTCCCATCTTTAAAATGGGGGTCATACATGTTTCACTGTCTTATGGATGCAGGGAGAGCTTCAGAATCAGAACACACACAGGGCTGTCAAAGCCCAGCCACCCTATGAAGGTTAGTCTCCATTTCCAGGGGCTTCCCTGGTGGCTCAGCAGTACAGAATCTGCCTGCCAATGCAAGAGATGCGAGTTCAGTATCTGGGTCAGGAAGATCCCCTGAAGAAGGAAATGGCAACCACTCCAGTATTCTTACCTGGGAAATCACATGGACAGAGGAGCCTGGCAGGTTACAGTCTATGGGGTTGCAAAGAATAGGACATGAGTTAGTGACTAAACAATAACTACAGCTCTATTTCCAGCTCATAACTGCTGTTAGGAAATGCATATTAGGTGGATATGTGACTCCATGGATGGAGCAGGGCAGCCTCCCTCCTGGACTTACCCATACTCTGCTACACGCCAGGGGCCTCCTAGCTTCTACCTAGTTTTTCTCCTTCCTGCCGGATTGTCGTATTCAAATGGTACATGTGTGCAGTGACACCACCAAGCAGGCTGTCACTGCAGTTTGCGAGCAGATGGGTTTCTCTGTGTCCTGAGACCAGTAATGGCTTCAGAGACACCTGTCATTAGCTTCGATAAATGTGAGTAGGAGAATTGGAGTCCTGCATTTTTCTTGTTTAAGTGGTCCTGGATTGATGGTCGCTGGTTATCGCATGAGTGAGCTAGTCAATGAAAGAGTGGTTATGGGTCTAAGTAATATTGACCATACCATTCCTTTTTATCCCCTCCATGTTTTTGTATCTTTTATTTAGTAGTGATTGATAGTCTACCCCCTGGTTAGAGAACAGTTCACAAGAGAAGAGAGAGCTTACCGTTTCCAAGTTAGCTGTAAAACCAAACCTCATCTTTGCCCTTTCAGCTCTCTCAAAGCTTTACTCTATTCTCCTGGAGTGTTATTCTTCCTCCTCTTACCAGCACTGTGGACATTAGGGTCACAAGGCACCTGTTGCTATGACAATTCTCTGTGCTGTTTTGGTTGATGTTGCTTTCATGGCCCTTCATTGAGTGAGAGCCCACGCTTTTCCAGGTTTTCTCATTCAGATTGACCTTTGTCCTCTCCCTGGGGTTGCTATGTGACTCCACGTTTTTTTCTCTTTTGAGAAGCAGAGACATTTCCACAAGAAAAATTTCCTTAATTCTGTCTTACTGACATGAGCAAGATTGGTAATTTTTTTTGCCACTAATGGCTGGAGAGCTGGGGATTAAACCCCACAGGAAAACCCTTTGTGACCCAGAAAAAGTTCATTTTTTGCTTCTAATCTTCTAGTCTGCTCAAGAGTCTGGAAGAAGAGAAAGAATCCACCCTTAGGAAGCTACCCCAGTGGGTCATAAAGTCTGATAGGAAAGATTATGCACAAATGTGGGTTTTAATAAAGACACATTGAATTAACAACATTAGAAATCAGCTATACTTCAAAAATATTGATAAGAAAAACAAACACAAAACAGCCAACCACATCCAGAAGAAAACCACATTGAATGCTGACAATTTAAGTTTATCATGGCATTTGTTGTTTGCTTATGTTTTGAACATTCAGACCCTTGTCATTTAGGGTATGATAGTCGGAGAAGGCAATGGCAAGCCACTCCAGTACTCTTGCCTAGAAAATCCCATGGATGGTGGAGCCTCGTAGGCTGCAGACCATGGGGTCGCTACGAGTCAGACATGACTGAACGACTTCACTTTCACTTTTCACTTTCACACATTGGAGAAGGAAATGGCAACCCACTCCAGTGTTCTTTCCTGGAGAATCCCAGGGACGGGGGAGCCTGGTGGGCTGCCATCTATGGAGTCACACAGAGTCGGACACGACTGAAGTGACTTAGCAGCAGCAGCAGCCCCTAAAGTAAGGGAGTACCTATTGCTCTTGCCCATTTGGGTCTTACATCACTCTTGCCGCCTCACCTTTATTTACTTTTCCTATTATGGAGAAGACAGACTGACCAGGATCCCATCAGAGGTTTATTGGTAGCACCAGCATCATGGCTTAAGGTCATTGTTTTTGTTCAGTGGCTAAGTGGTGTCTTTTTGACCCCATGGACGGCAGCACACCCGGCTTCCCTGTCCTTCACTTTACTACCTTCTGGAGTTTGCCCAAGTTCATGTCCATTGAATCAGTGATGCCATCCAACCATCTCATCCTCTGCCGCTCTCTTTTCCTGGCTTAAGATAAACAGTGACAAATTTCCCAAATGCTTTAGAGTCTCAGTACTCAGACTGTGGTTTCTGGATCAGCAGTATCCCCATCACCTGGGAGCTTGTTAGCAAAGTAGAATCTCGGGTCCCACCTGAGACCCACTGAATCATAATTTCCCTTTTAGGTAGATCCCTAAGTGAGTCATGTACACAGCAAAGTATGAAAAATGCTGCTTCAAAAAGTCCTCTGGAAGGAGCTTACAGGGACCTCAAAAGCCACAGGGCTCTTCCTGGAAGCCCCAGATGCCTAGCTGGTTGACCATGCACTCCAAGGCCTAGATAACTGTCTCCTTTTATAAAGACACTATAGTCTGAGTGCTTGAGTACCACCTTCAGAGATAGCAGATGCTAAATGTCAACTGATTTTAGCCTCAGCTAGTTTATACCATCTTTAAAAAGACCTGGAGTTAGTTTTGCAGATAACTGATACTCTAATGGGTCCAAAGAGCTTTAGTTCTCAAGGATTGACATCTCTGCCCATTAGGTACAACCCTGTTAGGATGGGTGGACTCCAGTAGTCCTTATGTGTTCAGAGAAAGTTCTGAAGGAGCAGGACCCTGGGAATGCTATCAATGTTGTCCAGAGCAATCATGAAGGTTTTTTCCAGGAAAGTGAAAAAATTTTACTAAATAAAAGGGAATGATTGTATCAGGAGTAATTTAAATATACTTGACAGGATTTCTTGGCCTTTTTCCTTATAAGAATGTGTGGGTGCAGTTAAAGCAAGGGCTCAGGATTCTTCCCAGTCTGTTTATACTCCTGTTTCTGATATGTCTTCTTGACTGTTAAAGTTTTGGATCCAGTAATTAAATTTATTTTTTTTCCAGTCTGACTCTTCAATCTATTCTTTTTCCCCCCAGTTTTATTGGGATGTAATTGACATAAAGCATTATATAAGTTTATGGTGTACAGCATAGTGATTTGACTTATATACATTGTGAAAAATAATTATCACAGTCAGTTTCATGAATATCCATCATTTTATATAGATACAAAATGAAATAGAAAATAAAACTTTTCTCTTATAATGAGAACTCTTAGGATTTACAGTTTAAACAACTTTCTTATATAGCATGCAGCAATGTTTAATTATATTTACCATGATGTACATTACACCCCTAGTATTTATTTATTAATAACTTACAACTGAAAGTTTGTACTTTTTGATTGTCTTCATCCAGTTCTCCCTCCCCACCCCACCCCCACCTCTGGTAACCCAGAAGTTAGACTTATCTACCATAGATGAGACTGGATGCAGAGGTGGGAATGCTAGATTTTTACATTTCTGTATGGTGTCCATTCTTGCTCTTGTGCTTCTTTCGTTCTCCTCTGCATGCTTCCAAATTGTACATACTCATAAATGTTGATGTTAACACTGCATATTGAATTTTTTAATGTTTATTACCCAGTTGAAAACACTGAAGCCTCCAGCTATAGAAATAGCATGGACAGCTGGAAGGGAGTCTCCCGGGTAGCCTGGTGGTTAGCCTGGTGGTTGTAAAGTCTACAACCCGGTGGCCTGGTTTTGAATCCTCCTCTGATGCTTCCTGGGTAACACTGGGCAAATTTACTCAACATCTCTTTGTAAAGGAGATAGAATAATAATACCTACCACATAGGATTATTATGAAGATGAAAGGAATTCATGTACAGAAAGCTGCTTATACTGTACCTAGCACAGTAGCCTAACCAATATTAACTCTTATGATTGAATCCGAAGTATGACAGAATTGGTTGGTTCATTGGAATGGAAGCCTGGGAATCAAATGAAGAGGCTGACAGAACTGAGTTTCTTAGTTCTCTTCCTAGGACTGATTAGCCATGAGGGGGTCTAGAAGCAAGCCCAGCAGGAGAGAGAAGAAGAAGCAGAGGATGAAGACAGGCTACTCATGCATCATTAGTCCCCTTGAATCACTGAACTGGCTGTGCTTTAAAATGAGAAACAGACAGTCTTTGTAACTAGATGATTCATATGAGGCTGTATGGTTTGCAGATCATGGCCACATTCACTTTCTCATTTAATCTCCATAGTTTCTCTGGAGTAGAGCAGCTGTCCTTTACAGAGAAGGACGCTGAGGCTCAGCAAAGGTGGGGTTCCCCAACCAGAACCCTGGCTTCCAGCTGCCAGGTCCAGTGCGTTTTCCACAAAAGCTCTCAGTGAAATCTGCAGACCCTTTACTAAGGTATCTGAAATGTCCTGACAACCATTGAGAGCTACTTCTTTTCTCTCTGTCTGTAAGGATTGGGGTACATGCATGCGTGCTAAGTTGGTTCAGGCGTGTCTGACACTTGGCAAACCTTGTGGACTGTAGCCCACCAGGCTCCTCTATCCATGGGATTCTCCAGGCAAGAATACTGGAGTGGGTTATCATGCCTTCCTCCAAGGGATCTTCCCTACCCAGCGATCGAACCTGTGTCTCTTATGTCTCCCGCATTGGCAGTCGGGTTCTTTACCACTAGCACTCCTTGGAAGCCCAAGGATAGGGATGTTGAGCTCTCAAATTAGCATCTGAATATTTCCTGCCAAAGAGAAGGGCCTCCCAGTGTGGCTGATGCTCTGGACCTAGACCTATGTGCTTTGGATTCACACGGATGATAAGGTGGAAAGCTGGGCAGAGGAGAGTGGAAGGGTTTCATGCTTGGCTTGCTGGAACCCCTTCTACAAGCCAGCCTAAGCTGAGGAGAGGGTGAGTATTAAGGGATACATACAGTTTGGGTCCATGTGAATTATGTAAAGTATAATGACAACGGCTAATCAATGACATGTCACTTTAGGACAAGATGGCCAATATATAGATGCATGCGTCAGCTGCACTTTCTGTACCTGTGACAGCCATTGCTAACTGAACAGGATCTTCCCCACTGAGCCTCAGAATCGTCCTGAACCCAGGGCTCCAGGCAGCCAGTCAGATTTGTTAACTGAAAAGGAATCCAGTGACCATTCCTCTTTTAAGGAGCATCCCTTCAGTACAATGAGAAGTTACATTTCTTGTTGAATTCATGAGTCTTCTTTTAGCATTTTGGTGACTCTGAAGTTCTTGGTCACAGCAACAATATTTATGTTTTATCAGCTACTTCAATGGTACCGTTCATTTGATACTTTCACCTTGCTGTGTCATCCAGCAGCTCTTAAAACTGAACACTGAAATATTAGTCAACTGTGTTCATTATAACCAACCATCTTTTTTCCCTCCTTGGAGTCCAACTTTACCTTTTATTCCATCCACTAAGATACAGAAGGGAGACAGTGGTAGGAGAAAGGGGCTTCTCCCTTCTCCCCAGCACACACAAGATAAATGCACACTGTGGAGACAAGATGTACCCTCCCTGCCCTCCTCTGCAGTCAGCAGTGTCTCTGAGACAGCTGTAGCCTTCTGAGCTCATGTCTGCAGCTGGCCGTGGTGCCTTGGCAGACCCCGTGCATCATATAATCCATGATGCCCGACAGATGATTTTTGTCCCAAGTATGTTCAGAGGGCTCTCCGAGACCTGTAAAGAGTTGTGGTCTGAGAACTTCAGGGTAAAGGTGTCCTTTGGTCAGGACTCTGCTTACCCTTTCCTCCTGGAAGTCTTTGAGAGGGAATGTCAAGGGGGCGTATGTCAGGGTGCTGGGAGGCAGTGCAGAGACAATGGAACAGTCCATCTTACTTTGCCCTAATACATTTAGTGTTTGGATCACAGGGCCATTCAGTGAAGTGGCCTGAAAATGGTTGATCCTTGCCTGCAAATGATCAACCAAGGGGCCACATGTGAGAAAGGTTCATCAAGGAGCTGAAGGTTGGCAGCCCTGGATCACAAGACAAGGCCAAGATGCCCACAGCCATGGCTTCCTGCCGGCACCAGAGCATTCATCCATACTGAACCGACGCAGCAAGGGGCATTCACAGTTTCTAACCCAGGACCAGCCAGTGCTTTAAGAAAATGTTTACTGTGTATTTATAGTGAATTTCCCTGATGATAATTATAGAGCATTTGGAAAATACAGAAAGATCAAAAGGAAAAAAATTACCCATAATCACGTTGCCTAAAAAACTACTCTTAAAATTTGGGCTTATTTCATTGAAGTCTTTTTTTCTTTGCATTTGTGTATACTTTATTAAATTGTATCATTAATCATCTTTTTATACACATTAGAACTTTTTGTTTTTTTAATTTTTGGCTGTGCTGGGTCTTCATTGCTGTGCACGGGCTTTCTCTAGTTGCAGTATGTGGGCTTCTCATTGTGGTGGCTTCTTTTGTGGGACCTGGGCTCTAGAGCACAGGCTCAGTAGTTGTGACCTGTGGACTCAGTTGCCCTGAGGTATATGGAATCTAGAGTACAGGCTCAGTAGTTGTGACCTGTGGAATTAGTTGCCCTGAGGCATGTAGAATCTTCCCAGACAAGGGATCGAACCAGTGTCCCCTGCATTGTCAGGTGGATTCTTAATCACTGGACCACCAGGGAAGTCCAGTACATTTTCTTATATCATTAGATTATTCAAAAATATTACTTTAAGTGGATATATAAGATTCCATTTTATGGATGCACCATAATTTATTTTAACCATTTTGTTGAATGTTTTAGTGGTTTCTGTGTTTTTACATGTGTGTTATGAATAATAGCAGCATTCATTTTTATAGGAGAAAATATAGAGGGGAATAGATATTAACATCTCGATGGGATAGTCAGCACTGTTCATTGTACTGCTGCTGACAGCCCAGATATCTGTGTGCATATTTGTTATATGTGTATGATACTTAAAAGTAGAGACTCTCTAGACTCTTTGATAAAACCTACCAGCCCTGTGAGCACCAATCCTTGAGCAATTGACATTTCCATCAAATAAGTTTATGGAAATAATTATAAAGGTAGTTGACTTCCATGAGATATCCAAAGCTGCTGTACTAAGTCTTATTAAGTGCTGTTGAATTTTTTTTAATTGAAATATAGTTTATTTACAACATTTTGTTAGTTTCAGGTATGCAGCGTAGTGTAATGAGTCAATGTTTTTATAATTATATTCCATTTAAGTTATTACATAACGGTAGCTATAATCCCCCATGCTGTACAATGTATTCTTGTTGCTTGTTTACTTTACACATAGTTGTTTGTATCTCTGAATCCCCTACTCCTGTTTTGCCCCTTTCTCCTTCCCTGCCCCTACTGGTTGCCACAAGTCTGTTCTCTATCTGTGAGTCTTTCTGTTTTGTGGTATGCATTCATATGATTTTTTAGATTACACATATAAGTGATAACAGAGTGTTTGTCTTTCTCTATCTGCCTTATTTCACTAAGCATAATACTCTCTAGGTTTATCCATGTTGCAAGTGGCAGAGTTTCATTCTTTATCATGGCTAAGTAATAACTCCAGTGTGTGTGTGATAACAGAGTATTTGTCTTTCTCTGTCTGCCTTATTTCATAAACATAATACTCTCTTCGTTTATCCATGTTGCAAGTGGCAGAGTTTCATTCTTTTTCATGGCTAAGTAATAACTCCAGTGTGTGTGTGTGTGTGTGTGTCTAAGTAATAACTCCAGTGTGTGTGTGTGTGTGTGTGTCTGGCTGAATAATAACTCCAGTGTGTGTGTGTGTGTGGCTGAGTAATAACTCCAGTGTGTGTGTGTGTGTGTCTGGCTGAATAATAACTCCAGTGTGTGTGTGTGTGTGGCTGAGTAATAACTCCAGTGTGTGTGTGTGTGTGTGTGGCTGAGTAATAACTCCAGTGTGTGTGTGTGTGGCTGAGTAATAACTCCAGTGTGTGTGTGTCTGAGTAATAACTCCAGTGTGTGTGTGTGTGTGTGTGTGTGTGTCTAAGTAATAACTCCAGTGTGTGTGTGTGTGTGTGTGTGTCTGGCTGAGTAATAACTCCAGTGTGTGTGTGTGTGTGTGTCTGGCTGAGTAATAACTCCAGTGTGTGTGTGTGTGTGTGTGTGTGTGTCTGGCTGAGTAATAACTCCAGTGTGTGTGTGTGTGGCTGAATAATAACTCCAGTGTGTGTGTGTGTGTGTGTGGCTGAGTAATAACTCCAGTGTGTGTGTGTGTGTGTGTGTGTGTGTGTCTGGCTGAGTAATAACTCCAGTGTGTGTGTGTGTGTGTGTGTCTGGCTGAGTAATAACTCCAGTGTGTGTGTGTGTGTGTGTGTCTGGCTGAGTAATAACTCCAGTGTGTGTGTGTGTCTTACGTCGTCTTTATCCAGTTATTTGTTGGTGGACATTTAGGTTACTTCCATATCTTGGCTGTTGTGAATAATGCTGCTGTGTACATTGGGGTACACGTGTCTTTTTGAGTTAGCATTTTGTTTTCTTCAGATGATACCCAGGAGTGGAATTGCCGGGTCGTATGGTCGTTCTGTTTTTAATTTTTTGAGGAACCTCCATTCTGTTTTCTATGGTGGCTGCACCAATTTACATTCCCACCAACAGTGTAGTGGGCCTTTTTCTCCATATCCTCTCTAATATTTGCTATTTATAGACTTTTTGATAACAGCCATTCTGAAGTTTGAGGTGATATTATTGTGGTTTTGATTTTTATTTCTCTAATAATTAGCAGTGTTGAGCATCTTTTCATGTGCCTGTTGGCCATCTGTATCTCAGCTCTTCTGCCCATTTTTTGATTGGGTTTTTTTTTGATACTGAGTTGTATGAGCTGTTTATGTATTTTGAATATTAACCCCTTATCAGTCATATTATTTGCAAATATTTCTCCTATTCAGTAGGTTGTCTTTTTGTATTGCCAGTGATTTCCTTTGCTGTGCAAAAGCTTTTAAGTTCCATTAGGTCCCATTTGTTTGTTTTTCCTTTTATTTCTTTTACCTTAGGAGATAGATCCAAAAAAATATTGCTACAGTTTATGCTAAAGAGTGTTATGCTTATGTTTGCTTCTAGGAGTTTTATGGTTTCTGGTCTTCCATTTAGATCTTTACTCCATTTCGAGTTTATTTTTGTATATGATGTGAGAGAATGTTCTAATTTCATTCTTCCACATGGAGCTGTCCAGTTTTCTCAGCACGACTTATTGAAGAGAGTGTCTTTTCTCCATTGTGTGTCCTTGCCTCCCTTGTCATCAGTGCTGGTGAATTTCTCTCAGCTGCCTTTGGTTGTCTTCCTGCCTTTTGGCCACTTGGCACTCATAGCTGCTTCTCTTCTCTCCCCTGTAGTTACTGGGGCTTCCAGATGCAGATGACGACGCTTTTGAAGAGTACAGTGCAGACGTGGAAGAGGAGGAGCCAGAAGCGGACCACCCCCAGATGGGGGTCAGTCAGCAGTAGACTTCCAAGGGCTCCCGCCTGAGAAGGAGAGTGAGCCCCGTGTACCTAGGGTGGGGTCGTGAGCTCCTGGGTTAGCATTTTGCATTAGCACTTCGAAAGAGGACGTCTGACTCCCAGCATCCAAATTAATATGAAATACCTTTTTAATGACCACACAATATCTGGGATGAGCTTTGCTCAGAAGTGACCTGAATTTTACTCCCATTTCAGTGGGTCTCTATGGAGTTGTCTCGGTAGCCTTTGCCAGTTTGAATTTAGAGTCCATTCTGTGGCTGACTGTTCTCTCTTGAGTTTATGTTGGAGAACTAACATTTGCTGACTCGAATGTCGAGAACTCTGAATGTATTAAGAATATGCGTTGAGTCATCACAGGTGACATTATTGAGGGAAAGCATGGCAGAGAAGAAATGCAGTCTGCACTTTTTATGTACCTTTTAAGTGTGTGTAAGTGGAAGGTTTTGCTTATAAAGCATGAGTTTTAATATCTAGTCATTAAAACTGCCCAAGTGCAAATACATGGGCAGAAAAGGAGAATTACTTAATTTTGGATTAAGAGGGTAAGAGAAGCAAAGAAGCCTTTGTTTAAGTGTTCTGCCATTACTGGGTTACCTGGATATAGAGCAACTGGTTCATGGTTAGGTAGAAACATTACTTGCATGTTCAATTATTTTAAAACATGCTGATTCCAAAGCTACTTTTAAAGTGGAGAATATAAATGGGGTGACATAAATTATTGATCTCTTGAAAATGTTTATAAGCCACCCCCATATGAAACATTTACCTTCTCTCTTTATAACAAGATGGCAACTTATTAAATTATGAAAACATCCCGAATCCAAGTGCCACTTAAACTTTGAAGCCATAGATGAATTTGAAAGGAAAATAAACCAGGATAAAAAAATTGTTTTTTAATATGATGGAATCCTTACTTCCTTAATTCATCTCTTATTCTTTCCAAAAAAGTCAAGCAAAAGATCCCACTCTATAATTTATTTAAAAACTGTAATCAAGTGCTTTGAAGAACTCAATTGCAGTGAAGTCATAAAGTGATATGAAGGTGGGACTTTTTTAATCATGGGTTAGCTTGGTTCAGTGGGGAAGTTTTAATGATCAAAACAGTCAGACAACTCACAGAAACAACCGTGATAATAACTGGAAACACTGCTGTCACCTTTGGGGAAATTCTTTGCAATGCTAACATGGAATTATTTAAAGCGTTCATTTTTCTTAGACCCTTCTGCGTCTCTGGTTTTAGTAAAGGATGCGGACTGCCTCTTTTACAACACTCGACAGACCGTAACATCTGGGGTGGAGCTGTTGTTAACACGCACACATGTGCCTGTTGGGTTGTCAAAGTTTGAGACTAAGAAAGCAGTGGGAAGAGGCCACAGAGCTTATGGGAGTCTTGTATATCTTCCAGGCATGTCGGTGTAAACTTGATTATCTCAACATTTTCTGTTTAACGGATTGGTGCTGTGAGGAGCACAGCTGCTCGTGGTTAAAATGGTGTCCTGCAGTTTTAAGTCATTGGGTAAAATAATTTCGCGGTTTCCATCCGTGCTTCAGTGCCCACGTTTTGTCTTAATTTTTTTTTTTTCTTGGAAAGACATAGTAAAGGTTAACTTGAAGTGAAATGAATTTCCTTCAGGGTAGCCTGTTAACAAATCTTGAGGTTTCATCCAGTGGGGTGAGCAAACTCCATGCTTTGCTCTCATGCCCGTGTTCTGATTGGCTGTGTACCTGAGCACAGGTGATTGGAATTGTACCTCCCCATAGGTAGCACCCAGATCCATAAGCTCCATTTTCACACAGTAGGCCGGAAGGATGACTTCTGCCACCAAAATGAAGACATTTGACTAGCTTGCTCCATTCAGTGGTTAAATTGGAAATTTTGTAGTTTGAGGCTTGAAAATCTAAATTTACATATGTTTGAAAATTGAATGGACATTGATATAAAATGTATTTTATGAAAAAAGTGTTTAGGCTTTGACCAGGTACATTTTGGTATTATTATGCGAATGTTCTCTGTCTATAAAAATTGAGCTGAGATAAACTCAGCCATTCCATGCCGGGGAGAAATCTGGTCTTTGTTCTGCCCCCAGGGGTTGGGGGGAACATCGCTGTCTGTTTCTTATTTTTGTGGCAAAACCCCAAGGAACTTTGCGAATCAGATTGTTTCCTTAAAGCTTCGTTTTCTCTGATTGTGCGTATCTGCTCCAGTGCACGCTGACACACGTGCACACCCACACACACACACCAGCGCTGTGGATTCTCTGTTCAGGTGGCACTAGAGCTTGCTCACTGTGGAGCCTCACCTGGCTGGTCAGGGAGGCAGGCAGCCTGTGGTTCTCATTATGGAAGTGGCTCCCTGGCTAGCCTCTCATAAACACACTGACCAGAGAGGCACTGTGGCGCCACAGGAGGAGCGGAGACCCAGGAGTTAGGAGAGAGACCTGGATTTAGTCCTGACTCTGCCAGTGACCTTGGGCCAGTCACTTCACTCACCTAAAGCAGGTGGTATTTGCCTTCCTGCTTGAACCACTGCCCTTCCTTAACTGTCTTATTGTGTGTGTGTATAAAGAGCTACAGTCAAGGAAGCTCTTCGAGAAACGCAAAGGAAATACCTTATGAATCTTGTTTGTGTTGGTCTGTGAGTGTTCGCAGCCCTGTAGCCCCGATGCTAAGGGGCTGATGAGATTTTGTTCCTTGGGTGAGAAGGTGAAGGAGGGCCCCAGAAATGTGGAAAACATACTTATTCCAGTTGGCATGCTTTGGTGTGGAAGTCAAGGGTTTTCCTGGTGCCCTGACAGACTGGGGCTTTGGAAATAGAATGAGTTTAACTTAACTGAGAAGGGGAATTGACATGAGGAATAGCTTTGAGTGAAAGATGAGTACTTTGTTGCCATGTCATCCAGGGAGAGAGAAAGAAATAATAGGAAGTGACTGAGTATGTATGCGCAGGCATGCGTGTGAGTGTGGGTGGGTGTGTGAACAGGGGGATGGTTGATTGCTTATTGATCACTGTGGGCTAACTGTGAAGTCATGCCTGTGGTAACATTACAAAACCTGGATCCCAGGTTCGAGTGACTCACAGAAACATTTTTCTGATGGTGACACAGTTACTTTCCCTGCCTGATAATCATACTGAAGAGACTTTGGGGAGTCAAAGAACAGATTCTGGAGGGAGGTGAGACCCCATAGTATGCCTGTCATCACCCTGGAGATCCCAGTGTCCACCCAAGTCTTCCAGGCTCCCAGCAGCACATACTGCTTTTCCCCCATGCCTAGAACATGAAAAGTCTCTTATTTAGGAATTCTCCTTGTGTCCTAGTGCCGGAATCAAGGTTTCTAGTGTCTGCGAGTGAAACCTCTCTCCTCTCACAGTCCGCGTCCACACAGGAGCAGAAACCTTTCCCCAGCACAAGTACATCTCTAAATACTGCTTCTGGTTCGTGAGAGCACAGAGTGTTTGGACCCAGGGAGCTGTGATACTAGAGCATTGTCAGAATTTATATTTTGGAAATCTTGCATATTAAAGTGTACGGGTGGGGAAGCTGTGGTATGAACAGACCTGATTTCCCATGGTTTGAGTGAAGACACATAAGAATAGGCAGGACTTAACCTGTGGTAGGAGGAGATGAGTGAAGTGTTCAACAGGATGACAGGGTTAGGGTCTGACTCTTTAAATAAATAAAGCCAAGAGGCAGTTATTCTATAAAGTACAAGAGAACTATTTTCCTGGCTATCTCACCAGGGGCCTGCTTTCCTGAAAAGGGACTGACTGCTTGCCTGTTGAGAGGCCAGGCCTGAGTGGGGGGTGGCTTTGTGGCTTTAAAAATCCACCCCCACCCCAGCCAAGGAGACAGTGGATGTCCTGCAAATTGGTGGAGTTCTGTTCCTCATTAAACCACCTGCCAGAGAAGCCTGTATTTCCAAAGTGCTGTCAGATCTGAGAGGAGCCTCTGATCACCTGGCAGGCAGGAGAACCAAAATTGACCTCGCTGCCTGCTGCAGAGAAGGGTCTGTATCAGAAATGTCCCCGCTGGCCAGAGGGCAGAGCCCGCCTCCTCCACCACGCTTCCGGATTGTAGAAAGCACAACTGAAACTCAAGTGGATCCCAGATCCCTCTTCCCTCTAGTGAGTGTTAACTCCAAAGAGATGCCATTGCCTGATTGGTTAGTCTTTACAGTGCCAGAGAAGCCTCAAATGTTTTGCATTAAAAACGAATCTTCTTCCATAAAGACACAATCAGTTATCTTGGTGATACCAGGTATGAAGTGAAAGGCTGAAATCTTCTGGATTTTATGCAGACGAATTCTCAGACTTGCCAGAATGCCAGTAGCCACTGGTATCCGTGGCAGCGTGGTATCTGTGGTAAAATATATTGCTAAAGCTCATGTTCATTGGGCAGGTTGTTAAATAAGTTGTTGTCTTTGATATCACATTTGGATTACACACATTTGGCTATCACTCACATTTGGCTATCACTCACATTTGGATTACAAAAACAGAGGACCCGTGAGCATTTCATGTTGTAGAAAGTCCATTTAAAGCACGGTATGGTTGAATAGGCACAAGTAGTTAAAAGCAGGCGCCAGGCCACACACAAATGAACATTTAATTTGCTGAGAACTGTGCGCTCAAGTTGTTTAGTACCACGGAGAAAGCTGACGGTCTGTTCTTTGTAAAAACTGCCTTTGCCTGTTTTTTCCTTTTGTTTTTGTTTCTTCAGATTCATTTTTTACTTTAAATACCTTCTGATAGCTAGGCAGATAAGATACAGAGCAGTGCTTTGTATCTCCTCAGCTTTTTAGAGGAGAGAGTAAACCGTCAGTTCTAGGGAAAACCTGAAACCATCTGTGAACCAGTCTTCATTTGTGTAAGAGAGCAACATTGAGCTGTCCGCGTAAGAAGCAAAATGAAGAAGCAAGGAATGGTTTGGGGCTTTTGTTTTTTAGGTGAGAAATGTTTCATGCAGGGTGTGTATGCTTTCTTTGCCTTTGTATTTCTTTTTGAATAAGTCTCTTGTAAATTACGGAACTGTGAAATGGGTTGCCAAAAACTGTTGCCCCTCGTTCGATGCTTCAGCAGTGTAAACCCCAAATTGAACCCTGTCTGCACCTGCTCCTTCCTCACTCCCCCGCGGGTGAGCATCTCATCCAACGATGTAATTATCATACGCTTGCTATTAAAGAGCCTTTCGATCTCTGGTGACATGTGCCTCTTGTTTACTGTCTCCACCACGTTTGGTCCTAAAGGACACCTTACTTGATCCAAAGGGGGCCGGGAACTGGGGATCATCAGCCAGCTCTGTGGTTGCTGTTGTTGGGGTCTGACTGGGGTGGGAGTGGGCGAGTGAGGATGTGATTGCAACAACCACTGATACGATTCAGATGTTAGTAATTGATGTATTTGGAAACATTAATCTATTCTGATGCTGCAGCTGGTGTTTAGTAATTTTCCAGTCTTCCTTTGAACCTTAGATTTTTTTTCTTTCTTGTCCTAATCAGGAATCCATTATGGCACCAATTAGAAACCCGTGGTCATTCTGTGATGACAGGACACTATTTCCCACTACTTTCCCCCCACTTGTTATTCAGCAACAGTGGCATTTAAAGAATAAATCTGAAAGTTGGTAATAAGTCCCATTATTTAAGAGCAAGTTTCTATCCCCAAATGAATAGGTCTCCATAGATTGTAAATTAGATTTGCGATTGCCTGAAATAGACACAGCCTAGAAGCTCATGTGTGTGTTTCAGGTAACTTAATTTGTGCTTCTTCGTTTTAACACGGCTGTTGTCAGAGACTGTACTGAGTGGTAGGCAGTGTGCAAGCTTGCAGACCTCACTAAGTGGCAGTGATGTGGTCTTCCGAGACAAAGCCTTTCTCACAAGAGAATTCCCTTGTTACTGTTAGTAGAGCACTCTCACAGATAGACCTTTTGGTTTTTAATATTTATTTATTTGGCTACATCGGATCTTAGTTGTGGCACATGGGATCTAGTTCCCTGACCAGAGAGTGAACCTGGACTCCCTGCATTGGGAACGTGGAGTTTTAGCCACTGGACCACAAGGGCAGTCCCTCACAGATGGACTTTTAAAAATGTTAACCTGCTACTCTATCCAAGTGCAGGGCTTCGTGTTCCCTTAGCAGAGACTCTTTCTCTACTTGGTTGTCCTAGGACAAGGCTCTAACCCTGACTGGCTATGTGATCATAGACTTGTCACCTCCCTGTCCCTCATCTCTGTTTCCTCATCTGTAAAGACAAGAGTATGGATTCATTTCTAAGTTCCCTCCGGGCACTAGTGTTGTGAGGACATGTCTTGGCCAGTGAGATTAGGGCAGGAGGGAAGCAAAGTTTATAAGGAAAGTGCTTTCTCAGGAAACCAGGGCTGGACAACCAACAACGGCAACACTAGTTCTCCGTTTTGAGCCCATATTCTCTAAGGCCCCTTTTAGAAATAGAGTCCAAAAGAGAGGGATTAATAGTTGGAGCAGAGGGGATTTTTAGTAGGGAAACTACTCTGTGATACTGTAATGGTGAATCCATATCATTATAAATCTGTCCAAACCCATAGAATATACAACACCAAGTGAACTCTGATGTAAATTGTGAACTCTGGGTGATAAGGTATGTCAGTGTAGGCTTCAAATGCATCACTCTGTGGGGGATGTTGAAATGGGAGAAGTGACACATGTGTATGGACCGGGGATCAATGGGAAATCTGTCATCTGCTCATATTTGCTGTGATTCTAAAGCTACTATAATAAGTAAGCACTAATAAAACGACAAAAAAAGAAGGACCCCAGCCAAAATAGTAGATGTGTATTAGCTCCAGTGCTGACATCCCTGGATACTTTCTCCTGCCTTCCTATATCTCCCTTCTTTTTGTGATCAAGAATACAGGATAGGGGACTTCCCTGGTGGCCCAGTGACTCAGGCTGTGTGCTCCCAGTGCAGGGGTCCTGGGTTCAATACCTGGTCAAGGAACTAGATCCCACATGCTACAACTAAGAATTCGCTTGCCACAACTAAAAAACAAAAATATCCCACATGCCACAAGTAAGGAACCAATATGCAGCAACGAGGATCAAAGAGGCTGTGTGCCACAACTTAGACCTGGTGCAGCCAAGTAAATAAATACTAAAAACAGAATAAAAACCTACAACAAGATGGGAAAATTTGGGGTGATTTGCTTAGGGAGGTCAAGAATAGCCTTCTTTCCTTTAGAAACGAATCTTGTTTTCATAATAAAGTCAGGTCAAGTGGGACCTCCAATGTCCCTAGTTTTCATTGTGAATGTAAGTGGGTTGAAATAAAATAAGCAAAACCCAGTGTTTGTACCCTGCACCAGAACTAGAGCCAGTGGGCTGGCACATGTGTGCAGGAGGGGCTGGCAGATAGTGCCCCCCCCACCACTGTGCTGTCCTGCTGAACTGGGGTGAGGGGTGATGGGTGAGGAGCAAACATTTCCTGTCTTCCTTAGTGGGTTTGGCCACCTGATACTTTGGAAACTCCAGAAATAAATCCCAAAATAGCTGGCCCTCTGCTTTTCCTTTTAGTTTCGTAGTAGGCAAACACTAACTTTGAAATACTTTCCCGATTTCTAACCTTCCTTTTTCCCTTTTCTGGAGCAAAAAGCAATGATGTTCTCAAAAATCTGAGGAGGCTGTAATTAGGCAGTCAAAGAATAAAGTCGGCATTTCCTATTAGGCAGCATTTAAAGGAGCAGAGAAATTTTCTCCTTGTTTTCCAGGAAAATATGGCAACCGTGCAGGATGTAAAAAACAGGCCGTAAAACAAAGTTGGTCCTTTGGGATGCTTTTTAATTGGAAGCCTCTAGAGGTCAGCACCACACAAAGAAAGGGTTTCCTAGAGCTGGCGAGGCTTTCACCCATTTCCTTGTGGAGCCTTTGGGAGAGGCGAGAAAGCAGACCCCCAGTGTGGCACGAAAGGAGCGAGCAGCCCAGCTACGCATAGGAGGGAAAGGTGTAGAGTCCTTTCTTTATACATGAATCCTAGCATTTGACCCCAGTTGGCTTTATTCCTTCCTCATCCATCTTTCTCTGCAGCTCCCCCACCCCCATACGTACACACTGTCAGCTCAATAAACACAACTTATTGACCGATCAATGAAGCGTGGCATTTAGCTCCCTCTGAGAAGGGCTGGGGAAGTGCCAGAGAGGAGATGGATGGCATATTTCATTTTATTCTGAGCAAGGTGAAAGACCGCTCTGTGTTCTGAGGTTGCCCGGGCCTTTCTGGTGATCAGCTGGCAGGCTTTGTGAAGCCCTGTTGCTTCCAACCCAACTTCTGAGCCGAGGACAGTGCTGGGTCCCAGCAGGTCTCAAGTCAGGCTCCCTGAGGCCTGCACAGACCAGTGGTGGGTGGGGAAGGATTTGCGTGTCTGTAGGACATCTGGCCAGAAGGTACTTAGGAGCCCCTAAAAACTGGTCGAGATTCCTGGGAGCCCCAGGACACAAGATGCAGTAGCAGCATAGAACGTCACAGGCCACCGGAGGACAAAGCCAAAACCAGGGCAGCCTTGGGGGTTCCCAGTGGCTCCCAGAGTTGCCCCAGGGTTTCCTTTTAGCCCAAGAAGGAACAGGAAGTCCTTTCCTTCCCTCTCCCCATTTCCCCCTCTGTTCAGGTTTTTTATTGTTTCTACAGCGTTAGGTCTAACTCACTTCACGGTCGTGGGATGGACAGCTGTCCTTTGCTGGGTGACTTTGAGCTGGGACTCCCTTCCTGAGGAGGGATATTGGTAGAAAGGACACAAAACATGTCATAAGCATAGTGGAAGCCCCTACTGCCCTGAGAAACATTTTAACAGTGGCTTAACAGCAGTCTCGCTACTACCAGTAGATCTCAGAATGGTGTTCTTTGATTCTGTTGAGTGCGAACAAGGTTTGAGGTTACCTGGCTCCCCAGTGTCGCTGCATCTTTTGTGAGTATGGCATAGCCCGAGGAGGTTTCGATCATTCTCCTATCAAGCAAATAGTTCTAAATGAATATTACCCAGCCGCGTGCACTGTTACGTGTGATAGTGCCCTTTCTAAGTCCTGGGCACTGTACTAAGCTCCTTTAGACTCCTACAATCCTTCCAACAAAAGGTAGATGTTATGATTGATATCCCTCCTTTTTTAATCTTTCTGTATCTCAAGGTTTGCTCTTTTTAAATTTTATTGAAGTATAGTTGATTTACAATATCGTGTTTAATTCCTGCTTACAGCAAAATGACTCAGTTATATACACACACATATATATGACTCAATGGACAGGACTTTGAGTAAACTCCGGGAGACAGTGAAGGACGGGGAAGCTTGGTGTGCTGCAGCCCTTGGGGTCAAAGAGTCAGATCCGACTTAGCAACTAAATAACAACAACAACAATAATACACACATAAAGTCTTTTTCATATTCTTTTCCATTATGGTTTATCCCAGGATAATAAATATAGTTCCCTGTGCTGTGCCGTAGGACCTTGTTTATCCATGCTATATATATACTAGCTTGCATCTGCTGATGCCAAACTCCCAATACTTCCCTTTCCCACACGCCCTCAGTAACCCCAGCTCCTCTGCGTGCTTCTCAGGTGTGCGGATTGGAACACTTCCAAGGCAAATTCCATCGACTCTGAGTCTCACTTGCTAGTCTGGATGATCTCTGCCGTTGTTTCCTCCACTAATGTGGGGAAAGAAAAGCCAGCCACATCACATCCCTAGAAATGTTGGTGCCCCAAACCTGCTTTCCCTGCTTCTGAGGTCCCCAGTATCCTACATAATTCCTCATGGTTGGGATCCTGTGGGACCCAGCAAGCGTGGGCTCGCTGGCGAGGGGCTCTAGAGAAATGGTGCTGAATCCCGGGAGCTGTGCTTTTCTGTTTTCCAGATGATACTGGGATCAGATGAAGGAGAGCAGAAAAGCTGAGTCAAAACCAAACCTTTGAGCGTAGGAATTCTCCAGGGAGCATGAAACTGCATGGGATCAGAAAGACAAGGGGACAGACAGTGTCACATGGCGATGAAGAAAAGAGGGGATTTGGGTGTGAATCTTGATTCCCACATAGCCTTGGTCTTTTCAATCTTGAGTTTCTTCTGCTGAGAAATGGTGCAGGCCCCTTGGGCTGCAAGGGGCTATAAAAAGACAAACTCTTGAGGAGAATCAGCTTTAAATCAGGTCTGGAAAATGAACTACTGAAGACACACAGACTACACCGCCTCCGCCGACATCGCTCTGCAATGGGGTTTCAGGTTGGACTTGCACTTGACCAGGGGCCCCCTGCTGAGGACTTCCCTCCCACCCCCACCCTCACCGCTCCCAGGCCTGGCTTTGCCACCACACCCTCCGGGCCTCCATTCCTCACCTGCCATTGGGCCCTGTATCATTCAAGTGAAAGTGTTAGTCGCTCAGTTGCATCCAATTCTTGGCCATCCCATAGACTATAGCCCACCAGGCTCCTCTGTCCAAGGGATTTCCCAGGCAAGAATACATGCCCCAATCTGCCACGGCACAGCCTAATTACCTAGCTGCATCCCACCCTGCCACACACCACTTGCCTCACATAATCCCACCCTGCAACATGCCTGGCCACCTTGGCTTGTACCTGTGCACCCACACACCTACCCAGCTCCCCTCAACCCACACGACATATGCCTAGAGCCGTTACAGTAACCCTGTCCTAACAACAACCACCTCATCCCAGTCCATCCAGTGACATGATTACCCTTCTAGCCACAACGTGCCTGACCAAGCATCTACACATCTCACTCAGAGATGCACTGGAGTGGGTAGCAATTCCGTTTTCCAGAGGATGTTCCTTACCCAGGGATCGAAACCAGGTATCCCTCAATGCAAGCCAGATTCTTTACCGTCTGAGCCACCAGGGAAGCCCTTTATCGTTCAAACTTCATCTAAATTTAACAAGGGGATATAATGCCGTCCTTTAATAGACAACATTACTACTTCAGAAATATGTCCTTCATCTTTGCAAGTGGTCTTAACTCACAGGAAAATTTGTGCAGCAAAGTGTTATTTATATTGAACCCATGCCATTTCATAGCTTTCTTTACAGTATGGTTAAAACTGGTGATTTGGGGGACTTCCTGGCGTTCCAGGGCTTAAGACTATGCTTCCACTGCAGAGGGCATAGGTTCCATCCCTGGTTAGGGAACTAAGATCCCACATGCAATGCAACCAAAAAAAAAAAAAAATGCAGCAAAAAGAAATTTGGTGATTTGGCAATACTTGTGATAGAGCTAAACTCTCCATTTCTCTTGATTTCCTCCTTCCTTCAAAGACTATTTCTGACTCTGGCCAGCTCCCAAATGACTCCTGTAACTGGTTACAAGAAGTGCTTAGTGAGGGAATATGAGTGGCTTGGTGTAAAGCTCTTGTGAAGGAAACACAAACCAGCACCCTTCTTGTGGTGAGTGAGAAGCATCTTCTCTACCGCCACCTCCCAAGATTTTGAAAAAAGGTCTGTTACCCATCAGTGAGCCAGAACCATCATCCAGCTCAGTGCTAATGAACTCATCCAGCCCAGCCACACAGTCCAGTCCCTTCAGAACTCTGGCCAAACCTTTACTTAATGCACAAAAGCTGACTCCCTGGGGTGCATTTCAAACCTTGCTCTGACTCCACACTCTCTAACTCTGGAAAAGCATAAACAAAGTTGGCCACATGCTCTTGAAAATCCCATTTGAAAGCTAGTGTTGGTGATTCCAGACAGAATTTTGACACAAGACAACAAACACTGAGTTAGGAATGCTGTTTGCTGCTTGGACCTCCTCTCCCGGGGACGGTCCTGCCTGCTGCCCAGGGACAGCATTACAGATGTGGAGTTGGGCAGAGCAGCTGCTGGGAGATACAATGACCTTGGTGTGTTAGTTCATCATCAAGACAATGGCACTGTTGTGGATTTTCTAGAAATAGAACTTTTCATCTGGTGCCAGAATGTGCTATGCTTTGGAGCAGTGATGTCACAAGGAGGCAGAAACTAGGGAATTGATCCTCTTGGCAGAGTGACTGATTCTGTTTCCCAACCTCTGGACATTTACTGATGTCATTCATCTTCCCCAAACCTGCCAGCCTGCGGGTGAGGAGAGACCCACAGCTACAGACACAAGTTCTCATTTCTCTGGCTCTGATGCTCACTTTAGCGGTACTCAGCCCTCCACAGATTCCCCCAAATATTCTGAGGTTGGCCTCTAGGGTGTCTCTTATGTGTTTGACAAGCTCATCTTTGGTGACACCAGGTGTTCTCCTTTCTGTGTGACCTCGCAGCCATCCCTGCTAATGCTGCAAGACTCCCAAGTGGGAGCTGGTGGGCCAGTGTCCACAGACAGGCCCAGTTGTCCACCAAAGGTGTCCACTTTGCTGCCACCACCTGCCAGTGTTGGCCCGAGGCTGCCAGCGCGAGGTAGTGAGACCCTGGGTATGTGGTCCAGGGTGCTGACCCCAGGGAGGGTGCCACCCAGGTGACAGCCCTGTTTTTATTTATTTTTTGTTCCAGCCATTTGCCGAAGGGGCATAAGTCCAAAGAGTTGGACATTGCTTTGAATGACAGATTAGGAATCAGCTTTTCATCCAGCCTTTCCTGTGTCATCCTGGAACCCAGTTTGTGAGCCTGACACACTTCCCAGGAGTGGATGCATGGCACAGGTCTCATTACTTTTACCCCATGATCCCTGAATGATCCTCCAGGAAGTATCATCAGTAGATAAGACAGTCGTGAAGCAGCCCTGGCCCCAGATACCTCCTGGTGGGAAGGCAAGGATATATGCTGTGGCCCCTTCTACTTTCTGTGCAATTTCCATGTCAGGAGAGAAGCTACCCCCCAACACAAGACACTCACTTTCTGGTGGCTGGTGTTGCTCTCCAAGGCTGCCTGGCTACACACCATCTCTGGGAAGACTCAGAAATGGCCACATTTGAGCAGGAAGGCTGGAGAGTAGGAAAATGGCTCATGTGCCTCCAAGCCAGTGGTGAGAGATTGATGTGACATTGTTCTATTAAAGTTTCTTAATCAGTTTCCACCTGCTATAATAGGAGGCTGTAGACTGAGTAGCTTATAAACAACAGACATTAATTTTTTACAGTTCTGGAGACTGGAAGTCCAAGCAGATTCAGTGTCTGAAGATGATCTGCTTGGTTCATGTGTCCTCACGTGGTGAAAGGGGTGAGGAAGCTCTCTGGTCTCCTTTTAATGGCACTAATCCCACATGTGAGGGCTTTACCCTCACAGTCTAATCACCTTCCAGAAGCCACACCTCCAAATACCATCACATTGGGATTAGGTATCTACATGTGAATTTGGAAGAACACAAACATTCAATCTATAGCATAAAGTCACCCAGGTTTCTACATCTAGAACTATATATATTCAGCCCCCATCACCTGATTTCAGAGTCATAGGAACCCTGGAACTCTAAGACCTCTTTTTCCAACACTCTCTCTTTAAAAGAATCTTCCATGAATCTGCACCATTCCCCACCCCCTAGCCCCACAACTTAGTCTTCACCAAGGGGGTAGGGCACATTCCTGAAGTCCTCATTTTGGCCAGTCCATCAATGCTGGGTGACTGAGTCTATGAAAGCTCTTAGCACAACTGGCCTTTGTTTGTTCCTTGTTCCATTTTCCTTTCCAATTGGTTCTCATTTTCTGCTCCTAGGATTGCACCCCCTTCTCAGGGCTACACAGACATGCTCTCCTGCTGCAGACCTGTCCTCCTGCCTGTGGCTATTGGATCAGGCTTTGGTTCCCAGGAACGGTCACTCCAGTCATAGACTTGACCCTTCTGCTTTAGATCCTGTAGAAAATTGGGTGGCATTTCCCTGCTATGTTCAAAGATGCGGAACAGGGATTTTGGTTTGAGAGAGCTGTATTAGAGCTCTGACATCTTCTCAAAGCCAGGCCACTGGGTGGCAGAACTGGGTTCTGATTGGGACCAGGTCCACGGATAGCATCTTCTTCCAGCAGGGTCTGTGTTGACCTCAGGTAGCCCCCAAGTCATGGTAACTTGTTTAGAAAGACCCAACTGGAATCTCTGTCCACGGAGATAAGTGAGTCTGAAGTGATAAAAGAATCAGGTTCATTACTTACCAGTCCGACTTCTATGCTGCCTGGCCTCGCTGTGAAACTCAGCACAGCTGCCTGCAGCAAGGGTCTGCCCCCAGTGCTAGTCCGTGATGGCCCCAGGCTAGGGAGTTTGAACAGCTGCCCGCTGACAGCACAGACTCCTCTCCCAAGATTATCTTTCCCACTAGGCCCGCAGCTGGTTCTGTGCAGAAGGTATAACATGGTACAGATGCTGTTCAGGCTGCCAAGCAGTGGAAACCCTGCAAAGGACTTCTATTTATAGACAAGGCATTCCTGGGGGCACTCAGAGGCTCTCGGGCCTGCTGAGAAGTAGCCAGATTCCCAGCAGGCACTGATGGGTGGGGCTGCAAACCTCTGCCAAAGAAAGGCCTTGTTCTGCCACAGACAATGGTAGGGTGGCCCTGGCGTGATGTCAGACGAGTTGGCAGCAGCAGCTTGTGCGTTCCCACTCCGACTTTACAGTTGAGCTCTGCCAGATTCAGGGAACTATCTTGGGTTTGGATTTAGGAGAATGAATTGCACCAAAAACCAAGGACTGTCTAGCTCCAATTGACTTAAGTAAGGAAATGGCCATAAACCACAGGTAGCTACTGAGTTCTGGCTGTGCCTGATTCTTAAAGGCGCAATGTAATTGCCCTCCAGCTAAGTGCTATAGCATGGTGACCAGGGCCAGTGCAGGACAACAATTGCGGTGGTTTATCAGGTAGCCTGATGGCTTTCCCCAAGACCTTCCTGAAGGCCCAGCTCCTGCAGGGAGCTGCAGCATGCAGCTGGGATGTTTCTGGTCGAAGCAGCAAGGCTTCCTTAGGCAACATTCAGGATTTCATTCATTAGCTGTTGTTGTTTAGTTGCTAAGTCATGTCCGACTCCTCTGTGACCCCAGGGACTATAGCCCACCAGGCTCCTCTGTCTGTGGGATTTCCCAGGCAAGAATACTGGAGTGGGATGCCGTTTCCTTCACCAGGGGATCTTCCTGACCTAGGGATCTAAACAGCCTAACTATCCCTTCCCCCTGCCTCACCAGTAACCATATATTCATCCTCTCAGTCTGAATAAGTTAGTTTGTGTCATTTCTTTTTAGATTTCACATATAAGGGGACATCCTGTCTTTAGATCCGTGTGCTCCAAGAGCCTCAGGGCTGAGGGGAAGTCCTTCCCACTCCTGAGTAACTCCAACCACTCCACGCGCCCCTTTCCTCAAATGCCAGCCCAGACAGAGCCCAGATCCCTTATTCATTCAGGAGATTTCAACATGTGCACCCTTTGAGGCACAGTTTCTCGTTTACTTCCCCAAAGGCAGACATATTATCATTTTATTATTGTCTGTGCCTTCTTGACAGATGAGAAAACTGAGGTTTATGAAGTGGAATTAACCTGTCCAAATTCACCCCGAAGGGAAATGTCTTCGTATCCTCTTGCTGTGTGGCAGATTGCTACAAACATAGAAGCTGACAGCAACTCACCTCTGTTATCTGAGAGTTTCTGTGCTTCAGGACCCTAGGCACATCTTAGCTGATTACCAGACGGTCAGGCAGGGCTGGGGTTTCATCTGAAAGATCAGCTGGTGAGGATCCACTTCCAAGGTACTCACTTGTGGACAGAATTCTGTTCCTTTTGAGCTGTTGAACCTCAATTCCTTGCTAGTTTTTGGCTGGAGGCCACTTTAGTTTCTCATCCTGGGGGCCTGTGTGATATGGCTGCTCGCATCATCAACGTGTGTGGGCTGAAAAGGCCACAGAGAGTCTGCGAATGAGACAGAGCCTACAGTCTCTTAGCGCTTTTCTCAGAAGTGACGTCTCCTTACTTTTGCTGTATTTTATTGGTCAGAAGGAAGTTGCCAGGCCAGGCCATACTCAAGGGGAGACTACACAAATGCATGAAAACTAGGAGCGGGGATGATGGGGTCCACCCGAGTCAGTCTGCCACAGGAAGTAACACCTGGGGTTTAACTCAGGTCTGTCAGTCTCTCCAGCGTCTGGGTTTTCCTTCTCTGCAGGCCTGGATCCTCGGTGCCTGTTCCTTGCTATTGTCTGAACAAAAAGGTTACAGTGATATCACCTTTGTCATGTGACTGCCTCAACTAAAATCTCTTTTAGCCAGGGATCTTGAGTAACCTGATTTTAACAAGCAAGAAATGGGAATATTAAATTAACAGTGTTATTTAAAGCCGAGCAGCTAAAGTGATGAAGCAAGGAAGTGATGAAGGGAGGAGCAAATATGATGCCTTGTGATAAAGGCAGCTGACAACTGTCATCATCTTTTAACCCCGTCCTGCACTCAGAGACCATTGGTAAATAATCTCTGTATGCCTGGCCCAGCAAACTGGCTACCTCTCTGGAGAAAGAGGTGTGATGGAGGAGCAGGAGAAAAGCAGCCAGCACGCTGTCACAGCAGCCTTGTCAGGGAGCCACCTTCTTCCACACCACTGGGGTGGACAGAGCTTCCAGTCTGTGTGATGGAGCACGGATGGACTGATGGAATGTCCTCTGTGATGACAGCTGGGACAGATGGTTAGTGTCTATCATTCCTATCTCCCCCAGTCACCACCATCACACCCTGAAAACTTCTGATACCAACAATTTGAGGTGGACCGTAAAGAAGGCTGAGCATTGAAGAATTGACGGTTTCAAACTATGGTGCTGGAGAATACTCTAGACAGTCCCTTAGACAGCAAGGAAATCCACCCTGAATGTTCATTGGAAGGACTGATGCTGAAGCTGAAGCTCCAATACTTTGGCTACCTGATGTGAAGAGCCGACTCATTGGAAAAGACCCTGATGCTGGGGAAAGATTGAGGGCCGCAGGAGAAGCCAGTGACAGAGGATGAGATGGTTGGATGTCATCATCAACTCCATGGACATGAGTCTGAGCAAAGTCCAGGAGATCGTGAAGGACAGGGAAGCGTGGCATGCTGCAATCCGTGGGGTAGCAAAGAGTCGGACATGACTTAGCAACTGAAGAGTCACCACCACAATTTCCAGCACTGTGGCTTCTCAGCAGCTCAGACAGCAGTCTGGGGCATTCCTCTGTTTACATCTGTATCTCAGGCCGCAGTTGGGTGGCGCCCACACTGTCCCCACCTCCTCAGAATGCTCACTCAGTTCCCACCACCCTCATTCATCTCAACATTTGGGACCTCTCTCTCTAGCTTGATCCACATGGTCATATTTATTTAATGACTTCTTATTAAGAACTCATTATAGGCCGGATATCCTTGCAGGCACTGTAACAGAGAAATTCCTTCTATGTGGATATATATGTACGTAGATACTTATGTGATAGAAACTAAGAGCCTTGAAGTCAGATAGATCTTGCCATTTAGTAACAGGAGACTCTACTTTGGCAAGTTACTTAAACTTTCCGAAACTTCTGTAAATTGAAGATCATTATTCCTACCTTGTAGGACTATACAGTTCGAATTAAGTGAAATAATTTGTGTGCAGCACCTAGTATTGTGCCCAGCACATAATAAATACTTAACAATACTTCTGTATGATCAATTCAGGACAGATCACTAGCAGAGGTTCCCCGACCCCGCCAAACTATAGGCTCCCTGAAGGCTGGGGCCACATCAGTCTTGCTCACGGTTGTGTTATTCGTAGCTGGTACAATCCAGTACAACTGCAGGCAAAAATGAGTCTTCAAAAACATTTGTGGCATGGCTTAGTCAATGAATAGATAATGCTGCAATTAATGGTGAAATATTTATGGAGTGCATCTTTCTAAGATGCTCAAAGATTTCTCAATATCATCTAATGCAGTTTCCAAGTCCAACTTGGATGATAAGTAGTGAGTCTGGCCATTTATTTAGGCATTTGACAAAGACCAGAAGGGGCAGGCTTGCCTAAGACTGTACCGTTGAGCTTGAATGGTTATAGGGTTGGGATTCAGTTACTTGTACTCTCAGCTCACAATTCCTACACACCAGTGTGATGAGATCATCTTCCCAGCTTGACTGATTTAGCAAATAGGGAAAAGCCCCTCTGAATTAGAACTTTCTAATTCCCGTGACTATGACTCACTTTGGAAGAAACAAATCAGTTGCCCCAGGCCTTGGTGTGAGCAAATGGTGGCACATTAGCCGGCTGCCTTCTATGTGTGAGTCCAAAAGTACCATCTGAACATCCCTGCAATGCCCCCATAGGTGATTCTCCTGCAGGGCGAGGTTATCTGCTCAGGTGTGACCAGCAGTCATGCTTGGAGGATGAGAACCAATCTCAGTATCCAGTGATCTGGCCTTGAGTCCAAGCTGCTCGTGCTGTGTGACCTTGGTTGTGCTTCTTTAACCTCTTTGAGTTTTTATTTTCTCCCTTGGAAATGAGGGGAAAGAACACCTTGTAAGGTTTTAATGATACGATGTATGACAAAAGTTACCTAGCAGGCTTCCCAAAGAATGCTGGTTGCAATCTGCACTGGAAAGCAGGGCAGGACTGGGGAAAACCTTCCTATTGCCTATCTCTCCCTTACAGTCTGGCCAAATTCCATGGGCATTTTGGATGAGGAAGTGATTTTTAAGATTTATCTCAGAGCAGAACTCTTGTGTCCAGCAAACTGAACACAGAATGGAGCAGAAAAGCATGAAACTGACAAAGTGGAGCTCATTCATCAGAGTGGAGCTGGGGGGACAACCTAGATCCTTGTCTGGGATCTGCTCCTCAACGGTTTCAGAGGTCACCGTGAACCCCAAAGCTTCTCAGAACTTGGCTGGAAAACAGCTGAACTAATGTATTCTGCATGGTCCTTGACAAAGCAATAATAGTATCAATACAATACAATGATATAAGTACTAGCATTTTGGGCTTCCTAGGTGGCGCAAGTGGTAAAGAATCCGATTGCCATTGCAGGAGACATAAGAGATGCAGGTTCAGTCTCTGGGTTGGGAAGATCCCCTAGAGGAGGGCATGGCAACCCACTCCAGTATGCTTGCCTGGAGAATCCCATGGACAGAGGAGCCAGGAGGGCTACAGCCCATAGGGTTGCAAAGAGTTGGACACAACTGAAGCAACTGAGCACACACACACACACACACACACACAAGAATATTATTATTTTAATGTAACTACTGGCCTATGGGCTTTCCTGGTGGCTCAGATGGTAAAGAATCTGCCTGCAATTCAGGAGACCCAGGTTTGATCCCTGGGTTGGGAAGATCCCCTGGAGAAGGGAATGGCTACCCACTCCTGTATTCTTGCCTGGAGACTTCCATGGACAGTGGCATCTGGTGGGCTTCTGTCCATGGGGTCGAAAACTGAGCGACCGAACACACACTACCTACTGGCACTGCACTGATTCAAACTTAGCTTGCCTCAGAATCACCTACAAATCTTATTAAAACAAAGATCGCTGGACCCCACACCCAGAGCTTCTGACTCAGTAGGTTTGGGGTGGGACCAAGAATGTGCAGTCGTAACAGATTCCTAGTGGTGCTGATGCTGGCGTCTGGGAATGCACTTTGAAAACGGCCGGTTAACTGTGTGTTTTTCTGTATGACAGGTGCCATGCCAGGCACATAATTTACCAAGATAGTTTTATGTAGTGCTCACAACGGTGCTTGGAGGTTGGTGTGGTACTATTTATATCTCTTATTTATAGATGAGGAAACTAAGCCTTGGAGCATCTAAGTGACTTGCTTGAGGTCTTACAGGTATTAAGTGGCAGATTCCAATCCATGTCTGACTCCAAAACCCTCACTCTTAACCATGGCATTAAAATGTAAACCAATTTAATTTTAAAAAAGTAAAATGTAGATGTATTATAAGGGATGAATACACTTATTCTTATCCATTTATTTGCATTCATTGACCCATAACAAGTTAATGGAATTAACTGGCTCTGAGGGAAAGAATTCAGCATAGGTGGCTCAGAGGTTAAAGCCTCTGCCTCCAATGTGGGAGACCTGGGTTTGATCCCTGGGTTGGGAAGATCCCTGGAGAAAGAAATGGCAACCCACTCCAGTACTCTTGCCTGGAGAATCCCACGGACAGAGGAGCCTGGTAGGCTACAGTCCACGGGGTCGCAAAGAGTCGGACACGACTGAGCGACTTCACTTCTAAGGTTTGATGGAAAGCAGAAAGACAAGCTAGAACAGGAATTCCTGAAGAACAGAGCACTGCTCACCATGATCTGCCCATCTAGGGCATCTGGGCAGCCGTGTGACTTTTCATATTTGACCAAGGGAGGTAGACTTGTGACAAAGGGAAGGGAACAAATTTCACTTTAGTCATTTGTTAATTAATTTCCAAATACTTACTGATTGCCTATTCTATGCCGAGTGCTTTTTGGTGCCAGAGATACAATGGGAAGAACAAACAGACATGGTCCATGACCTTTGGAGCCTACAGACTACTTAACATTATTAAGTCTGTAACAATTTTGCTAAGTCTTGAAATCTAGAAATTCAGCTTTGACCACATGATTATTTTATGTCTGATTATTTTATGTCTTTTTATCTTATACTTTCATTCTCTCTGTTGACCCAGTGAATTTTATTTAATATTTTATGTCTGATTATTAATATTTATTAATATTTTATGTCTTATTATCTTATACTTTCATTCTCTCTGTTGACCCAGTAAATTTCCATTCTGACTCATGCAGTTCAATCTGATCCTGACATCATGATCTCAAAGGTCTTCTCAATAGAGGTTTTTATTATTCTTGATTATGGACAGGATTTGGCTGGTGTTTGATAATTGGTAACTTGCAAATGTGATTAATAGGTAAAGATTTTATTTAATTGGTCTGCTCTCAGGTTCTTACTCATTATTGCTAATTACCCGATGTGTCTGATATGCCAGATGGATGCTTAATGAATGGTCTAATGATGAAATCTGACACACCATATTCGAGTTCAAGAGAACTACAGTCCTGGGAGGAAGGTTTATGTAGTTCTCCATTCTGCCATCCAACACCTTTCCTTTCAGAGCAGGTTTGAGGAAGGCAGTTTAGATCCTGAAGATCATATAACATTGCTTGATTCCAAGGAAATTTCCCCTCCATCCTGGGCTTAGCATACTTTCTGTGCAAACTCATTTTGAGGAAAACTCTGTCTTACTTGTTTCAACTTGGATTTGCTCAGTTTGGCAGTGATATGACCTATAAAAAAGTGATAATAGATACAGTGAGTACTGACAACTGAAAAGGCAAATTTCAAGGAATCGTGAGAAAGAAAGAAGAGAAGGAAAGAAAGGAATGCTTGGAAAGAAGGACTAGTAAGAAATCCATGACTGATGTGAAACGTGGGGTTTTTCATAACAAGCTAAAGGAACCTCTAGTCTGCCTCCTAGAGATGTAATTTCCTGCTATCTAATCTACAGATTTTTTTGCATTAAAAGCAAAACTAAATTTAAGCTTCAAAGCAAACACTCGACATTCAGGGCAGACAGATGGACTGTTGGCTTTGAAGGAGTGGCAGGAGGCAGTCTGCTAGAGTTGGCCCAGAGAAAAATATCTGAAACGCAGACTGTAATGCTAGCTGGTGCATAGGACCTGTGGAATGAAATAATTTTTTTTTTTTGAAAAATGAAAAAAGAAGAAGGAGTTGGAGAAGAAGAATAAAAAGAGGAGGAAGGAGGAGGGGAAGAAGGGGAGGGGGAGAAGGAGCTACCACCCACACGTTCAATTCTTTTGGTTAATGTCACATTTTACTCATCAATCCTAATAGGCCCACTAGTGATGATTCTTACTTGGGTATTTCCAGTGGAAAAGGATCCAGTGTGCGCAAAGCCTCAGTAGCTGTGCTATGAAGCCACTTTTCATTTGGGCACAAAATTAGCCTGGACTGAGTTACCCCCACCTGGATAATTCATGCAGCCTACTCATGCCCAGCCCTGCCCTAGCTTTTGGCAGGGTATCTCTCTGGCATGACTTTCAGTCTTGGCTTTGTACACAGGTTGACTGGCCAGGCCCACATTGGAATGGGGCTGTAGGGGAGGAGGAGGGGGGGGAGGAGACGGTAGAGCTGAATGTTTAAGAGCTAAGGCTCTGGAGACAGAAAGACTAAGTTCAAATCTCAAGTTTGCACCTGCTAGGTGACCCTGGGCCTCAGGTTCCAGTTCAGTCTTGATAGTAACCTGGGCTTGTTTTTTTCCCCCTTATTTTCAGTTGCTTTTTAAAATTGAAGTATAATTGATTTAAAAGTTTGTGTTAGTTTCAGGAATACAGCAAAATGACTTGGTTATACATACATATGTATAAATATGGGCTTCCCTGATGGCTCAGCTGGTAAATAATCCGCCTGCAATGCAGGAGACATAAGAGACACAGGTTCAATCCCTGGGTGGGGAAGATCCCTTGGAGGCAGAAATGGTGACCCACTCCAGTACTGATGCTTGAAAAATCCCATGGGCAGGGTCCATGGGCTACAGTCCATTGGGTTGAAAAGAGCTGGACACAACTGAGCGACTTGAGCACAAACACACACATGTGTATATGTAAATATATACACACACTCACACACATATACATGTGTGTTTTAAAATTCTTTCCCATTATATTTTATTATAAGATATTGAACATAGATCCCTGTGCTATACAATAAATCCTTATTGTTTACCTGTTTTATATATGATAATGTCCATCTGTGAATCCCATACTCTTGATTTATCTTCCCCATCTACTTTGGCAGCTATAAGTTTGTTTTTTATATGTCTGTGAGTCTGTTTCCAGTTTGTAACTAAGTTCATGTGTACTATTTTTTATATTTCACAATAAGTGATATCATAAAGTATTTTTCTTTCTCAATCTGACTTATTTCACTTAGTATAATACTCTTCAAGTCCATCCATGTTGCTGCAAATGGCAAAATTTCATTCTTTTTAATGGCTGAGTAATATTCTATTGTATATATAAAACACATCTTCTTTATAACATGGTTTATAAAGATTTGATGAAATAGTAGCATATCCTAAGGGCACAGTCAGTGCCTGGCACAAGACATGTAATCAGCAAATAGTACCTGTAGTCATTGGCAGCCTTGGTCTTCGTTTTAAACTAGTATCAATGATTTAAAAGAGGAAAGTATGTATGGGCCAAGAGCAATTCTGAGATAAATTAGTACCAGATTATGAAGTTTGTCAAGTCAGTTTCTAAATCCATTATGCACTGCTGTCCAGTAGAATATACTGCAAAAATAGAAAAGTCCTATATCTGTGCTGCCCAGTACAGTCCAGCCATTGCCACTCAAGCAACTGAGAGCACTTGAAATATGGAAGTGAATTTTCAAACTTATTAAATTTAAGTGACCATATGCGATCTATGGCTACCATAGTAGACAGCAGAGCTTTATAAGATTAAAACTGCCAAATCTATGTGGGAAAGGACAAACACTGTCAGGGGGCAGTTAAATATTAGGAAGCATAGAGCCTATAGGCTTGAAGACATCATAGAGAACCAAATTTTTAATGAGTGATGAACATAATTCTTATCCTACTCTTTAGTGTAAAAACAAACAAAATCTGAACAATTTCTAAATGTTCAACATCGAACAATCCAGTTTTAGAGCTTTTAGACAAATTGTAATTCCACTGGAATGAAAGAGATCAAACTTTGACTTGGAATTTACAGTCACAAAATTTGTGTCCTTTGGCAAACAACCATAGTGCACAAATGAGGCAACACCAGATCTCCTCACCGAACCACACAAGTAGAGGAGAATTTCTTAATTGTCATTCTCAAAGTGTATGTTGATCCTGTAGGTGAGAGTCATTTTTAGGAGGGAAGATAAAAAGAGGAAGCCATGCTTATGTAACCAACTGCTGAGCTGGCAATGAATTCGCTCATTGGCAATCTAATGAAAGAGCCCACAAGGGGAGAAATTAATAAAGTTGGCAGGTTGTCTGTTCCTATTGGCATAGCCAATAGATATGGGTATGCTGCTGCTGCTGCTAAGTCGCTTCAGTCGTGTCCGACTCTGTGCGACCCCATAGACGGCAGCCCACCAGGCTCCTCTGTCCATGCGATTTTCTAGGCAAGAGTACTGAAGTGGCTTGCCATTGCCTTCTCCGAGATATAGATATAAATGGTGTTTATTCACTAATAACTCAAAAGTGTCACAGACATTTTGGGAGAATGTCTAGTGTCTATGATAAATTTCAGTATTAGGAAAATTATAACCCAGAGGTTCAATGATCCAAGATGAAACACGTAAAGTTTCAAATATCACTGGTTTTATATTGCCTTTAATATTTACATGGAAGTCCCTTAGAGCTGCAGAAAGAGTGGCCCTATACTAGGAATTAAGATGTATGGTTTTGAGACTTTGTTTCTCTTGGTTACCAGTTGGGAGTCCTTCAACAAGTCACTTACTCTGCCTCACAATTTCAATACATGTAAAAGTGGGGTTGAGACTAGTTACCTCATGAGATTCTCGCAAGGGTTTCATGAAAAATAATTTGGAAAACTATCCAGCACTTTGCAAATGAAAAATATTGTTACCATCATTATCATCATCATTGCTTTGACTTTCTCAAGAATCCTCTAGGAGAGCTAGATAGAGCAAGTTAATCATTTTGTAGATAAAGAAGCCAAGACTGAGAGGGATTAAAGGATTTGCCCAAGGTCATGTAACCATGACCACCAGCTGTCTCATCCAGGAGATGAACACAAAGGTTTCACATTTCTTCTAAATCCATTGCTTTAGAAATGCTTACATTCAAGAGACTGTAGAACTGTAACAGTCCAGGCTGCCTTTAGATTCAGGGAACAGAGGCCCTTGTCCAGGACCAGGTGTATTAGTTAGTTAGTGTGTTAGTTAACTAGTAGCCTGCAAACTAGACCAAATCCAGCCTGTTTGGGTAAATAACTCTCTATGAGAATACAGCCATGCTTGTTCAGTTAGAAATTGTCTGTGGCCACTTTCATACTAAAGAGTGGAATTGGGCACAGTAATTGCAATAGGTGTCTCAGTGGTAAAGAATCCACCTGCTAATTCAGGAGACACAGGAGACTTGTGTTTGAACCCTGGGTGAGGAAGATACCCTGGAGGAGGAAATGGCAACCCACTCCAGTATTCTTGCCTGGAGAATCCCAAGGATGGTGGAGTCTGGCAGGAGACAGTCCAAAGGGTCGGAAAGAAATGGACATGACTGAGCACTAATTGCAACAGAGACCAAAGCCAAAAATACGTACTGTGTGGTCCTTTATAGAAAAAATCTTCCCACTCTTGCTTTCAAGGACCCCAATAGCACAAGCGTGAGTGCCAACTTGCTTCAGTCATGACTGACTCTTGATGACCCTATGGACCATAGCCTGCCAGGTTCCTCTGTCCATGGGAGTCTCCAGGCAAGAAAACTGGAGTGGACTGGCATGCCCTCCTGCAGGTGATCTTCTGGACCCAGGGATTGAACCTGTGTTTCTTATGTACTCTGCATTTCCAGGCAGGTCCTTTACCACTAGCGCCACCTGGGAATTGCAAAAACCACACCAAAAAAAAAAAAAACAAAAACGGTATTAAAAAACACACAGCCTTCCTGTCTCTGGGGATCCAAGGATCTGTGCTGGCAGATGGTGACCTATACCCCTCGATAGCACCTACCATGACCAGCACACCTCAGGCCCCAGACCTCCACGTTGGCCTTGTGTGTCCACCAAAGGAAGGCTTAGGGCTTCTGCTGTTCCCAGCTCAGGTGGGCACAGCTTTGGAGTGCTACGATTTGAGTTGCCTAAGTATTTAAATAACAAAAATGACAAATCAATTAATTGGTTAAAGCCTTCTTCTCAGAGAGCATCAATGTCGTGGACTCTTGCATAACAAAGTATCAGTTCCTGGTGCAGCCAGGCATCCTGGCTTCTCTTTGAGTTTAAATTCCTAGTTCTTATTCTAGGGGTGCTCAGCTTGGCACAGTGTTTACAACAGGTGCACGTGGCAACTGGAGAACATTCTGTGATATTAAACAACTTACGTTACTTTAAGACAATTTTTATATAGGTTTGGATAGAACGTGAGTGAAATGTGACACATTTCTTAAGCTGGTGACTCAATGGACCTTGAACACTAGAGAATCACAAATAGTTTTACTTTTTTAAAAAAATAATTTTATTTAAATAATTTGACTCAAACTTTTAGCACTTCTGTATTGTAATTTGCATTTTGCCTTTGGATTTTAAAAATAAATCTTGAAGTTTCAAAAGACAAATATATATTTGAAAACATTTTCAATTTTTTACATTTATTTTCATTGACATTATTTGATGAAAATATCTTCAAATTGTATATCCTTTGAATACTGTCTTGTCTTTATAACCCTTTGAGCATTAATGTCAATGAAATAAGATCCAGCTTTCTCATTTGTGACGGCAGTCACACTTTTTGGTTTTGGCAAGAGCAGAAATAACAGGCCTGTCTTTGATTTTTGTTGTTGTCACTGTTTTTAAGACAACAGATGGGAAAGTGACTGAGTAGAATCATTAATATGGTTATTTGTCTCCCATCTTCCCAACCTCCTGATAGACATTCTCTATTTGCAATTTGTTGATTTCATTCTACCTCAATACCTCTGGGAAGGTGTTTCTCAGAAAAAAAAGTTCTCTTCAGTTTTGTGACTATACAATCCTATTGAACTGCTCTCCTGGTGGGTTTGGATCTCTTTTTCCCCAGACTAATTTACCAGGAGGCTGCTAGTCAGAGGTTCCTGAGCCTCCTTGAAGCCCCAGCTGAGGCTGTCTTTCCCAGGGGGAGGAGGGCTAGGATTGGCCTGGAAACTAGGAACCGGGTGGCTTTTATCCCAAAGACAGCTGCTTCCCCTGGGGTGCCATTAGGACCAGCCCTTCAGGGAGCCAACCCAAACCCTGCTTCTCTTGTAGTGAAGAAAGACACACTTCCGAATCCACCCAGGGTTCTCCTGGAAAGCTGGCATGAATGGTTTTTAATTACCCGAGCAGAATCCGGGGCCAAGGCTCGGTTCTGCCTCCCTAGCACCTGGGGGAGCTTCTCCCATATGTCAGAGGAAATAATGTATTCATTTGTGAGCTCCTTCATTCATTGAACAAATACTGACTGCAGGCCTACTGTGTGCTAGGCATGGCACAACTGTGAATGTGCTCAGCTTTTTCCTGTGGTGCGATAGGAAGTGTGTTTGGGCTTTTTTCCCCTTTGTATTGAAGTACAGTTGATGTATGGGCATTCCTGGGGCTCAGATGGTAAAGAATCTGCCTGCAATGTGGGAGATCTGGGGTTTAATTCCTGGGTTGAGAAGATCCCCTGGAGAAGGGAATCCAGTGTTCTTGCCTAGAGAATTTCACAGACAGTGGAGCCTGGCTGGCTAAAGTCCATGGGACTGCAAAGAGTTGGACATGACTGAGCAACTAACACACACAAACATAGTTGATATATAAAGTTGTGTTATAAATAACCTAAAAAAATGTTGTGTTCGTTTCAGGCATAGAGGGAAGTGATTCAGATATGTGTGTGTGTGTGTATTCTTTTACATTATAGGTTGTTACAAGATATTGAATATAGTTCTCTGTGCTGCACAGTAAGACCTTGTATAGCGTGTAGCTGTTGGGCATCCCTGGTGGTTCAGTGGTGAAGAATCCGCCTGCCAAAGCAGGAGACTCCAGTTTGATCCTTGGGTTGGGAAATTTCCCTGGAGAAGGAAATGGCAACCCACTCCAGTATTCTTGCCTGTAAAATCCCATGGACAGAGGGGCCTGGCAGGCTACAGCCCATGGGGTCACAAAAGTGTTGGACACCACTTAGTGACTAGACAACAACAGCATCAAGTGTGTATCTGCTAATCCCTAACTCCTAATTTACCTTTACCACCACCCCTTTCCCCTTTGGTAACCATAAATTTGTTTTCTATGTCTGCGAGTCTGTTTCTGGTTTGTAAATAAGTTCATTTGGGTCATCTTTTAGATTCCACATGTAAGGGATATGTGATATTTGTCTGAATTCATTTAGTATGATAATCTCTAGGCCCATCCATTTTGCTATAAATGGCATTATTTCATTCTTTTTTTCCCCCATTCTTTTTGGTGATTGAGTAATATTCCACTGTATACATGTACCACATCTTCTTTATCCATTCATATGGGCATTTTCCATTATATGGACGTTTAAGTTGTTTCCATGTCCTGGCTATTGTAAATAGTGCTACTATGAACATTGGGGTGCATGTATCCTTTTGAATTAGAGTTTTTCCCCAGATATGTGCCCAAGAGTGAGATTGCGGAATCATATGGTAACTCTATTTTTAATTTTATAAGGAAGCTCTATATTATTTTCCATAGTGGCCACGCCAATTTGAAACATATTTGGTCTTTGTCTCTGGTCTTTGGCATTGAACTTCCAAAATCCTAGGAATTTGGTGATAGGAGTGTCTAGGGGTCAAGCTCTATAAAAACTCTTAAATATGAAGATTCAATGCCCCTGCTGGGAGGGTGACCCACCCCAACTCTATGGGGACAAAAGTTCCCATGCTCAAGGCTCTTCCAGGCATCGCCCTATGCACCTCTTCGTCTGGCTATTCATTTGTATCCTTGATAATAAACCAGTAATATAAGGTAAGTGTTTTTCTGAGTTCTGTGAGTGTTTTTAGTAAATTATCGAACCTGAGGAGCGGGTTGTGGGAACTCCTGATTTATAGCTGGTTGGTCAAAAGTACAGGTGGCCTGGGACTTGCAACTGGCATCTAAAACAGGAGTAGTTTTGTGGGACTGAGCCCTTAACCTGTGGGGTCTGTGCTAACTCTGGGTAGTTATTGTCAGAACTGAACTGAATTGTAGGATACCCAGCTGATGTCCACAAAATATTAAAGCATCCCACAGTTCCCTCACCCCCATGAGCTCACAAGGTAGCAGGGAAGGCCCACAATGAAATAAGCAATTACAATAAGGTGATAAGTCTGACAAAGGGGATGGATGAGATGTCCTGGGAGCCTACAGCAGGAAGTCTTACCCCCATTGAGGAGGTGGAAAGGGGTCTCTGAGGAAGGGGCCTTCAAGGTGAGGACCTTGATACATAGGAGGAGATCAGGCAGAGAAGTTAGAGCAGGTCTGAATTCGAAAGACACCTGTGCCAGTAACATAAATCCTGGGAGAAGCCTAAGCTCAGGATGTCCTAAAACAACTTCACAAAGCCTTGTGGATGCCCTGTGGATGTTCAGAATGCTACTGAGCTTCATTCATTTGTTCAGCAAATGATAGTCAGCACCTTCTATGTGCTAGGTGAGGAGCTGGCAATGCAAGGTGAGACCAGAGTTCTTACACTGAAGAAACTGTAGGTCTCGCCGTGAAGATGAGTAGAGAGGATGCACACGTTCTTCTGCCCAGCATCTCTCTGTGGGGAGTCCAACTCATAGTGTGGATCTAGGAGTGCCAACTTCACCTCCCCTGGCTCCAGGGATGGGCATATGACCAGGCTTGGCTAATCAGAGTGCCATGGTGATTGGTTCATAAATGTACATGTGACCTGAGGTCAGCCATTTAAATCCTTCCCTGGAACATATATGTATTTATTTGGCTGGGTCGGATCTTACTTGCTGCACACAGGATCTTCAATCTATTTTGCAGCCTGTGGGATCTAGTTCCCCGACCAGGAATGGAACCCAGGGCCCCTGCATTGGGAATGTACAGTGTCAGCCACTGGACCACCAGCGAAGTCCTTCCCTAGGACTTTTAATGGAACTAAGGAAAGACTTTCTGTACCTGAAATAGTAAGGTAAAAACAGCATTAGCCTGGAGATGCTAGGAGCTGCCTTTGCCACCTCATGGAAAAATCTTGCCTGAAATTAGAGCCTACCTAGAGGAGAGAAGCGCCAAAAAATGGGCAAGAGAGAGTCAGGGCAAGGGTGTGATTGCATCGCAAGAGTCCCTGGCCCAGCAGCACACACCTCCTCCTAGATGGGTGGATGGATATCCAACTTTGTGGTTATATTAACTAACAAACTTCCTTTTAAAAATTGACTGAAGTTGGGTGTTTTTCTTTTTTTCACTTAAAATCAAGAATTCTGATTAATAGAGAAAAGAGGCAGAAAATCCACTTGACAAGAAGGTGACAAATGCCATTGTAATAGAAGGAAGATGGGGAGGCAGCAGAACATGCTGGGTGAGTGGCTGGTTCAGCAGATGCTCTTGGTGCCCTTCCCGTATCCGCTTGGCCCACCCTGGACGTCGCCTACAGCTTCTGGGGACCATTTCCGTACTTGTCACCAGCTTTCTGCTCAAGTGCCTATGTTCCTCTTCCTGGAGAAGTGTGCTCAGCCCAGGCACAGGACAAACCAGAGGGCTGAGGGGTTAGGTCCCTGAGGATCAATCTTCACCAGACGAGGGACTGCATTTGTGGCATCAGCTCCCCAGCGCCCGCACTCCTGGGTGAGCAGTTCTGAGGCATGGTCTCCTCTGCCTTCAGACGCCTGCGGCAGGCCTGAGCCCCCTCTGTCTGCGGTGGTGACCCCCTCAGGTACCGGATTTTCTCCTTCCCTCTCTCACTTTCCCACCACCTCACCTGGGCTTCCTGGAATCACCTCCCAGACCATTTGCACTCAAATCCTTATCCAGACCCAGGCAGGTGGACTCTGAAACTAGACCTATAGGTTTGAATCCCAACTCTATCACTTCCCGTGTGTCTTTGAACAACTTATTTAATCTTGTGACTCAGTTTCCCCATCTGTAAAAAGAAAATAATTTCACCAATCTCATAAAAATGTTGGGAAGTTGAAATGAGATACTACGTATAAAGTGCTTGGGAAAAACGTAAATGCTCAGTAAACACATACTACTATTTTTACTGACTGTTACCTAAGCACCACCAGAGGGCCTGAGGTGTCTTCTGAGAAGAGGTGGCACTTGAACTGAATAGTAAAGAGCCGCCAAGAGTGAGGGAGAAGAAGTACATCAAGCAGAGGGGACCAGAGACTCCACTTCAGAAGCCATGTCTCTGTCCAAACTAACAACTATAGAGGAGTACATCCTTTCCAAAGGATCTGAAAGAGAGGACCGTGAAGTAATCTGTTCAGATGCCACTTTCTGTTTTGTTATCTACTGCAGAAGAATAAGTGTTCCACATTCCCCCCTTTTCAAAAAATTATTTATTTTGATTTGGTTGTGATGCAGCACATGGAATATTTGATCTTCACTGCAGCATTTGAAACTCCAGTTCCCTGACCGGGGATCGAACCTGAGCCCCCTGCATCGGGAGTGCAGAGTCTTAACCACTGGACAACCAGGGAGGTCCCCACATTCCCACTCTGAATGGCATAAAGCCCTTGAGCCCTGGGGAAGATGTATTGTCCAAATGTGATTGTCTCTCTGTGTGAAATATCCTCCCAAGAAAGGAAAGCAGCCTGAAACCTGCCGTCTGAAGAGGGACGTGCTATGCTCTCTTTGAGTTCCTGGGTTCACATCAGGACCTCAGAGGGCCATGTGCCTGCTGCACCCAGAGGCTAGAGTCCTGATTCCAGGGTTCCAGTTTCACAAATGTCCCTGGACCCCAGACTGGCATGGGAGTCTTTGCAGGCTTGGGCCAAGCACGTAACAATGGAGAAGAGTAAAGAATGAAGACCAGAATGTTTTGCTCTGCCTACTGACTCTTGCCCCTGGCGGATCCTGTACTCATGTCTATGTTTTGTAATCTCACTCCAGCAGGCCTCTGTCTGCTCAGTCAGGGCTAAAGACATGTACCTTGGGGAGGTGGAGGCTCTGCCATTGCTTCTGCCTGATGTCTCAGGGGCATCACAGGCCTAGGACAAAGTTTTATGTTCTTTACTTTTACCAGACATGAAGCAAGGCAAATTTAAAGCCTCAGTACAAGTGGAGTTAAGGATAATCATGAAGTACATTTTCCCCATGCAGAGCCAAGTCAAAGACAGGCATCTTTCTCTGTCATTTCCATTTGCTGTGAATAGGTTTTATCTGGCTAACTGGCTCATTCAGTGTGTAGCCCTGAAGGGGCTCTGCTTTCAGCAGGAGGTTTCAGTTCTAACTATCAAACTCATGGACCTAAGGCTCTCTCTTCTGTTCTTGAAGGACATTCAAACTCAGACACCTTGAATCTAGTATTAATTGGGATAGAGTATAAGCAGTTTTGACAGACTCCTTAAATAACAAACCCAAAATGAAAGAGTGGATCCGTTTCATGTGACAGTTCATGCTGGGCTGGCAGCCTGGCCCTGTGATGTTGTTGGGAGTTCCAGGTCCTTCCATATTGTCTTCTCATTATTCCTAGGGTGCTGACATTCTCCAGAGGGGTCTCAGCCAAGCTTATGTCCATGTGTCAATCTAAAAATTAGGGAGGGATGGAGAGTATGGATGGATGTAGGGAATGTGACAACAAGATTAGTGTCTACCATAATACCAGAGGCCAACCTCCTCTGCCCCAGAACAGATGAAATCTTATGTAGAAAATCAAAGACACGTGACCCTACTTCAGCAGTTGTGGTAGATGCTGCTTAATGCCCATGACACTTCTAATCATGAGGAACCAACAGGCAATGGGTGGTGTGGACAAACTAAATAGGTATAAAGGAGGAAGTGTCTGTGTACGCATGCGTGTGTGTGTGTGTGTGTGTGTTATTTCAAGTATTTTTATTCTGAGTGGTAGGTACCAAAAGTACTGACAGATGTGTCTAATTCTGGATAGTTCAGCACTTTGGCACAGGCTCTCAATCTCTGATCTGATCCACTTTTACAGATTTAACAGATCCTGAAATTTACTTTAGGGCATATACTTCCTTCTTGCTCTCACTGGAAATCAAGCCAACATTGGAAATGTGCATTTTCAGACTTCAGTGAGGAACTCCAGACGGAGTCCCACTGGAATGTGGATTGAGTCCATGGTCAGAGATGGATTAAATGGGAACAAAACGGGAAACACGTGTTTGATGTCTAATAGCAGTTGCCATGGGTCATTCTGCTCTAGTAGTTATGCCTGGATCATTTGTATAAAGGCCTGTGTTACCTGTTCTTCACATTTATTCAGGGGAGTGCGGATGTGTTTGTGTGTGCCTGTGAGTGTGTGAGGGGGTGTCTCTTTGGTAAATGTGTCTGTCTGTGGATACAAGATGTTATTATATACGTATCTTTGTGTCTCTAGTGTATGTATTTGTGTTTATAGGTAGTGGTTATATGTGTACTTGTGTCTACATGTGTGTTGTGTATATGTGTGTCTATCTCTGAGTTCCATGAGGCTATACCCTTTTTCTGTCACTATTCAGCATGATAAACAATAACCTGTCAGAACAGAAATAATCATGTTATTGAGGATTCGATCACTGTCTATTCTAGCATATTAAACACAAACCTTAGCCCACAAACAAGTGTGCATGAAATGAAGCTCTGTTTTGCTTTGGCAGAAATTAATTTCTATCATAAGCCTCCTTTGGGGACCATGGGGAGAGAGAAATTGAATTTCAATAATTCAACTTTCCTCCTCTCCCACCACCCCTTCCTTTGAGATTGTCTAAGTTCCCAAGGAGTTGGGTCACACCCATATAAGAGTCATATCTAGTCTTCATGGGCATCTGTTTGTGTTGGCACTAACCAGAACCAGAGCTGGGGGATGGCGGGGAACAAGGAAGCCAGGACTGATTTCTGGGACTGGAGGTCTGGAAGCAGGTTGGGGTCTGACTATGCTGTATCATACAGATCTGCCTAAATCCTCTCTAGGGACCACCCCCACCCCGGGGGAGCCTCTCCACCCCTTCAGATTGTTGAATGTGTTCGTCTGTTGTTTGGGTTGTTGATTCACCACCGAGTGGCCCCTTGTTCATCCCCTCCCTGCTCTCTCTCTCTGTGAGTTTAGTGCCATTCTTGGGCACCTGAGAAGCCAGGGGCTCTCACAGAGAACTCGAGAGTCTATAGACATCTTCTCTGCCATCTTGCCCCTTCCACAAATTTACACACTTCGATTCCTCTCACCTTCTGGACTTTTCTGTCAACCCTTCTCCTCCCTGAATGCAGAGCACAGTGCACCTCCGGGACACATCAGTATCTGCCCACTCCTTCCTCTCCTTTCCCCAGCTGGGAGGGTTCCCATCTGGGTGAGGAAGTAGGGAGAGGAATAAACTCTGCCCCCTCATTGGGTATTCTTCCAAATGTGTGTTTCATGCCCTCGGGTTTTTTTCTTTTTTTGCTGTTCCTGAGGCTTAGGCTTTTAAAAATGAAAAGCTGAGAACCAACTCGTCAACATTTCGCTCAGCTTTCTGCTATGTCTCTTCATCCGTGAGACAAACTGAGTATTGGGCTGACTGATGGGGAAAGGACACAGGGTGGAAGGCAGAGGGTGAAGAAACACATCTTATAACACATCAGTCTAGCACTTGACCACACCAGGAAGACCACAGGGCCACAACTGTGTAGGACACCATAGCTCTCTGCAGTCAGGACTGGAAAACCTGTTTCACACACCAGCATCTGGTTCATACTTTGCCCTAGAAACCTTGGCAACCCCTGAGACTGTTTGAATTTTGTAGAGGAAATCTGTGCACATTTCTGTCTCCTTTGCTAGGCTGTAGACCTATTTCAGAGTAATAGTAAATTCCATGACTAGGCTCTCAAATCCAATATTCATAGGATGTGTGCCAGCCTCTGACCTGGTGCTTGACGTAAGTGTTGGATGTGCTGCCAGGGCGACCACCCATCCCTGTGACAGGCCAAGACTCTGTCCCCAACTAACAGAATAGTGCCGTGTCTCTAGGAATGAGGGCACACTCAACCCAGGCTAGGGGTTGGCAGTTCTACCCCAAGGTTGCCAGCCTTTGCAAGATGATGACTCAAGCTGCCCACTTTCTGGTCTACCTGCCAAGCCTCACTTGTAGGGTGTGTGGCTAAATGTGACTCCTCTGGCAGATGGTCAAGGCCACCTTTCATGATAAAAAGGGAAAATGTGTTGGTAGCCAAGTCTGCATGCCTCTCCTGGCACGGACTTCTCACAGGTGCAAATCTCTGCTCCGTGTGCATGAAAACACTACCAGTGAACTTCAGGCTGAACTGTTTTTCCTAGAGTGGGCTCTGTGTGAAAGTGACTCTGTGATCAAATATATTTAGCAGGTCGAATTCTCAGTCATTTTTTTTAATGTTTTATTTTGTATTGAGGTATCACCGATTAACAATGTTGTGACAGTTTCAGGTGAACAGCAAAGGAACTCAGCTATACATACACATGTGTCCATTCTCCCCTGAACCCTCTCCCATCCAGGCTGTCATGTAACATTGAGCAGAGTTCCATGTGTTGTACAGTAGGTCCTTGTTGTTAATTTTAAATACAGCAGTGTGTACATGCGCACCCCAAACTCCCTAACGATCTTTGATACAGAACTGTATGTTGTAATTCTCTGGATGAGGGTATAATATGTGACAATTCCGTTGGCCCTCAAACACTTTTGGATACAGATAGCTCCTGGGACTGTTTCTGGGTGGGACACACTTTGAGACACACCATGGCAGTGCACATGTCTCTTATTACAGTATGTTGTTCTGTGGTTCTGACCATTGTGGTTTGGGGCTAGAAAAAAATATTATCTTGTAGAAGCTAAGTGACTAAGAAGCATCAATTTGGAATTACTATCAAAGCAGCATCTCATCATTCCTGGAAATGTCCAGATACTAAGAAATCAATGGCTGGATTGTTGCCACTGCTCATTTCAGAGCTGGGTTTGTCTGGCTTTGTTACTATTTGTCCAAGGTCCAAGTTGTTTTTATATTTTCTTTCTTGAAACACAGGCACAGTCTTCAACAGCCCTAAAAAATGGTAGGGGTCTTATGAAGCATCTCAGAGTGTTTTCAGGTGATAAATCAGGAGCCTATTTATTGTTAAATTAATTCATCCACCCCATGATTAGCATTGACTATGTACTGGGCCCTTTGAAACATACAAAATCAAATAAGGCAAAGTTCCTCTTCTTTAATATCTTCTGTGCCAGCGCAGTCTTGATGTCTTCAACCATTTTATGTTCCAGGAAACACTAGAGGAATATATTTATAGACAAAAGGAACCCATCTGAGATGAAGTTAATTGCTGGCTTCAGTTTGGGTGCTGTGAGGTGAGAAATTGTTCCAAGACAACAGAATAAGGAAGAAAGATTGTTGCTTCACTTCTACTTAATGTCAGTGAACTTCTTGGAAGAGGTGGTATTTTAAAAGAATTGAAATAAGGACATTGGGCTGATAAATGAGCCGTATTCAATAAAATGAGGATCCCAGTTAACACAGTGAACGAAAGGAGGCAACCTCCACCCATAGCTCAGAAACAGTGGTGCTGAGTATCTTAAACATCTTTGTTTAATGAAATTGAAGACAGCATCTCCTGTATTTCCTAATTCCCGCTGTTATGAACTGTCAAGCCAGTGTTTCATTATAATCTTGGCCCTTAAACAGCACAGTTCATCCAAAGATGACAGGGTATTAGGAGCAGAAATTAGGCCTTGGACCAAGTTTGTAATAAATAATAAGCTTCCCTATGTAGGTGAGGAAAAATGACCAACCACTAGATGACAGATTTGCCATGGAGCAAGAGGAGGACAGACTCCATGTAGGCACCGCAGAAAAGGTTCCACTGTGAATTTTGACTGACCCATGACTCTCTCTGGGGGAAAAGTGGTCTGGAAAGAGAACAATAAAAGGCAGAGAAAAAGAGGGATAACTGGGGGCAGATGTCCCTCCATCCACTACTCTAGCAAAATCATTTGAACTCCGAGGTAAATGTTAGCACAGCACAGTACCTACTAAATATTAAAGGAGAAACTCAAATTATTTTTCTATTCAAGTCCAATTAAGATCTATGTGAAGAATAGGAGAATTTTTCCTCTGACTCAGAATGAACAAAAGGCCTGTGAATAATATTAGGATGTGACCTCACTGTGGTTAAAAATATTTGCTTTGCTTGTATGTAGAATGGCAGGTAAACCATTCAGGACTAGTGTGGGCAACAAGAAATATAAACATAAAAGAGAACAGGAAATGAAAATGCAGTGGTAATAATAGACTTGGATTAATACCAGTATTTTCAAAGGAGTCCAAACAACTTCAGATTCAATAGAAATTCCTTTGCCAAGGACTCTGACACGTTCCATCTATCAGCAGGCTGGCCGCTGTTCCCTAAAGAATGTCTGTAAGATCAACCCCTTGATCCTCCATACTGGGGCTCCTGACCCACACAGCTTGCTTTAAGTTTCAATTTCCTCTTAGTCTTCTGAATGGAAGATCTGTCTTCCTCTCTATAATATATTCAGTTTGCTTTCAAATAAAAATAATATTTATGAAGATTTACCTGTCAAGTCAAGCTGACTTTTTAACCTGGCATCTTGAGTAACAGCCATGTTAGAGTTTGACTCCAAAGATTCCTGTTCCCTCCCTTTGCCCTGGTTGTTGGGGAAAAGCAGAGTTACATAAGAAAACCTATGCAGGAATTCAGTGAGTTAGTACCTTTTATATTTCAGATGCCTGGTTTAGTTCTCTAAAAACAAAAATAAAAACAACCTTGGTCCCATTTTTGTTAATGCTGAAGCTATTAAAAATGTTTCAGTTACTTGGTTTGACAAAAAAAGAATATACTGGAAATAAAGGTCCAGAGATGTTTATTAAAGCCATGTCCCTCTTTAGGGTGGGGCAGCCCAGGTATGGAGATAGCAAGTGTCTTTTTTTTTGCCTTTTATTTACACCTTGGTGAGTTTTCCTCTGGCTTTGGTTGATGTTATACTACCTGGAAAGTGGCAAGCCAGAATCATACATATCCTAGGCCCTGGAAAGTCCCATGTGGACACTCGATATTCAAGCAGGAATTCATCAAGATTATCTCAGATCAGGGAAAAGACACCTGAGTCTGCTCCTGAACAACCTGAAAACCCCTAGTTCTCTTCATCTCTTCTAAGTGTTCTTTCCTTTTTTTTAAAAAAATTTTCCTACACCAGATCTTAGTTGCAGCATATAGGATCTATTTCCTTGACCAAGGATAGAACCTGGGCCCCCTGCATTGGGAGCACGGAATGTTTACCACTGGACCACTGGAGGAACTCTTCCCAGTGTTCTTATTTGCCTAACTTCAATGACCTGTCTAGTGAATCACTGAGAAATTCACTGTCAGAGGCAGAATAAGCTCACTGAACAGGGACCATCAGCCAAAGAATGAAGGTGGAAAGGAGTCACCCCTGGACCAGCTTTTTTGCATTTCACTTCTTAATTTACCCTATGATGTTTCAACATAGACTTAATGGCCATTATATTGACATAGAATTTTCAAAAAAGTTATTGAAGCCAAAAAGAATGGAAAGCAGGGACTTAAGGAGATATTTATACATCCATATGGCGTGATCACTCACCTGGAGCCAGACATCTTGGAATGTGAAGTCAAATGGGCCTTAGAGAGCATCACTACGAACAAAGCTAGTGGAGGTGATGGAGTTCCAATTGAGCTATTTCAAATCCTGAAAGATGATGCTGTGAAAGTGCTGCACTCAATATGCCATAAATTTGGAAAACTCAGCAGTGGCCACAGGACTGGAAAAGGTCAGTCTGCATTCCAATCCCAAAGAAAGGCAATGCCAAAGAATGCTCAAACTACCGCACAATTGCACTCATCTCATACGCTAGTAAAGTCATGCTCAAAATTCTCCAAGCCAGGCTTCAGCAATATGTGAACCATGAACTCCCAGATGTTCAAGCAGGTTTTAGAAAAGGCAGAGGCACCAGAGATCAAATTGCCAACGTCCGCTGGATCATGGAGAAAGCAAGAGAGTTCCAGAAAAACATCTATTTCTGCTTCATTGACTATGCCAAAGCCTTTGACTGTGTGGATCACAATAAACTATGGAACATTCTGAAAGAGATGGGAATACCAGACCACCTGACCTGCCTCTTGAGAAACCTGTATGCAGGTCAGGAAGCAACAGTCAGAACTGGACATGGAACAACAGACTGGTTCCAAATAGGAAAAGGAGTACGTCAAGGCTGTATATTGTCATCTTGCTTATTTAACTTATATGCAGAGTACATCATGAGGAACGCTGGGCTGGAAGAAGCACAAGCTGGAATCAAGATTGCCAGGAGAAATATCAATAACCTCAGATATGCAGATGACACCACCTTTATGGCAGAAAGTGAAGAGGAACTAAAAAGCCTCTTGATGAAAGTAAAAAGTTGGCTTAAAGCTCAACATTCAGAAAACTAAGATCATGGCATCCGGTTACGTCACTTCATGGGAAATAGATGGGGAAACAGTGGAAACAGTGGCTGACTTTATTTTTCTGGGCTTCAGATTCACTGCAGATGGCGATTGCAGCCATGAAATTAAAAGACACTCCTTGGAAGGAAAGTTATGAACAACCTAGACAGCATATTAAAAAGCAGAGACATTACTTCGTCAACAAAGGTCCGTCTAGTCAAGGCTATGATTTTTCCAGTGGTCATGTATGGATGTGAGAGTTGGACTGTGAAGAAAGCTGATCGCCGAAGAATTGATGCTTTTGAACTGTGGTGCTGGAGAAGACTCTTGAGAGTCCCTTGGACTGCAAGGAGATCCAACCAGTCCATTCTAAAGGAGATCAATCCTGGGTGTTCATTGGAAGGACTGATGCTAAAGCTGAAACTCCAATACTTTGGCCACCTCATGCGACGTGTTGACTCACTGGAAAAGACTCTGATGCTGGGAGTGATTGGGGGTGGGAGGAAACGGGGACGACAGAGAATGAGATGGCTGGATGGCATCACCGACTCGATGGACATGAGTTTGAGTGAACTCCGGGAGTTGGTGATGGACAGGGAGGCCTGGCGTGCTGTGATTCATGGGGTCGCAAAGAGTCGGACACGACTGAGCGACTGAACTGAACTGAACTGAACACATAGCAGCATTATTCACAACAGCCAAACAGTGGAAGCAGTCCTTGTCCACTGATGGATATAAATGGGTAAGCAAAATGTGGTCTATACATTATGGGATATTATTGGAATATTGAGATGGAATATTATTCAGTTTAAAAAGGAAGGAAATTCTGACACATGTGCAGTATGGACGAACCTTGAAAATATTATGCTAAGGGAAATAAGTTCATCATCAAAAGACAGGTGCTATATGATTCCACTTACGTGAGGTAGTGTCATCAAAGTCATAGAGACAAAAGGTAGAATGGTGGTTGCCAGGGGCTGGGAGGAGGCGCGAAAAAGGAATTAGTGTTTAATGGACACAGAGTTTCCCAGTTTGAGAAGATAAAAAGTGGATAGACAGTGGTGATGGCTGCCCAAAACATCATGCACTTAATGCTACTAACCTGTACATTTTAACATGGTTAAAATGGAAATTTGGTGTTATGTGTATTTTACCACAATTAAAATTTTTAAAGAGACACAACATTGGAAGAATATGTTGTGAGGAGGCAATAGGCCCCCTCCTCACCCCCATCCCCAGACACACTAGGGCATTTGGAGTAATTTAGTTGCATATTTAGTTTTCATATATGCACCCTCTTAGTGATTTATTTTGCTGCTTTACACTCCTGAGCATAAGAATACAAGAACAAACTCCTCTTCTTCCTTCATAGTGAAGAGTCAGGTTTTCAGGTTCTTCAGTATTCTGTCCCCTTCTCCCATTGAGAATGATGGGTTTTTCTGTGTTTTAAAGGCTGCCGAAAAGACAGTACCCATTGGGTCTTGATTTGGTCTTTCTGGACCTGTCCGGGGAGGGTTGGGAATTACCCTAAATGGGCATGTGTTGAAGCCAGGAGGTGGAGCCTAGGAATTTGAGATGAAGGTTGAAGGGCTGGGAGAGGTTGCAGCCCCAATGCCAGGAGGAGGTTGGGAGATTGTGGATTTGGGGGCCTGGGACCCCAGTGGGAAGTTATATTAACACCTGGCAGAAGGAGCCACTGGTTTCAGCAAAAGGCTTCAAGGGCAGGTGCCCATATGCCCACACTATGACAGTCATGTGACAATGTGCCCACCGAGGGGACATATGGCAACAGACACTGACGCTGGAAGCAACGCAAGTGACAAAAGATCAAGTACCAGGGGCAACCACAGTGGATTAAGGAGCTTATGGGGCCACATACCTTCCTGCTCCTGTGCCAGTCACTAGAGGGAGCGGGGAAAGCCTGGGCTTGAGGGACAGGAGAGGAAAACGTGCTCAGAGCTGGATATGAGGCATTGGGGGAAGAAACAAAGAAGCATGTGCTGCCTGCACCTTTAACAAATGCCTTGGCACACTTCCAGCTGTCACAAGTGTCCATATTTACTCTGAATCCAATCTGTGATTCCTATTGTCTTCTTACACTGTGGGCCACTTAGGAAGATGTAACAGATGGCCCTGTGTGGCAAGAGAACTCCTTCCCCACTGTCAGGAGAGATTTTTTTCATGTATTCTGTTTCCTTTCATCCAAAAATAATTTTCTTTCTATCAAAAATGATACACAGGTTTCATTTTGTAGAAAAGAATAAAGAAGAAAATTTAACTCTCCCATAATGCCATAGCCACTGAGACAAGCACGGCTAACATTGGACCGCATCTCCTTCCCAGTTTTTCCTGTGCCTTGTTTAATGTCTTTAGCCAGGTACCTCTTTCAGGTCTCACTGCCCCAGGTGTGCTGATGAATCTGTGCTAGACCTTTCACGCGCCAGGCACAGATGGAGACAGAAGTGCCTGCGTGACACAGAACAGAGAGGAAGCTAAGCCTCCCACATGGGATGCAGACCTGCCACCTTCTCAGCAGCTTCCTCACCAGCCACACACCTGATTCAGAGGCAGGCAGCTTAGATGACACTGAGGGGGTTCCAAACGTTTACTGCAACTTGCATGATATTTATCTATAAAAACAAGTCTGTAAATGGTGTTTGGATTTCCAGGGCAGCTCACAAAAGCTGGAGTGACTGACAACAGAACTGAGAGATGTTGATAGCAGTTCTGATCACAGATTTCTCCTCAGCCCTTCTGAATTCCTGGTCCCTCTGAGACCTGAATCCCACCTGTCCAGATCTTAACACCTCCCCCATGTCTTGGCTTTCTAAATTATGAAGTTGCGTGGATTTGGTTTGGCAGATGCTAGTGGGAGATCAAAAGCAAGAAGAGAGGACTTGGCAAGAGTATGGTATCATTCACATGTGCTGTTGCTGCTGCTGCTGCTGCTGCTAAGTTGCTTCGGTAGTGTCCGACTCTTTGCAACCCTCTGGACTGTAGCCCACCAGGCTCCCCTGTCCATGGGTTTCTCCAGGCAAGAATACTGGAGTGAGTTTCCATGCCCTCTTCAGGGGATCTTCCCAACCCAGGGATCAAATGCTGTTAATTTGGGTGTCAGGGTTGAAATCACAGGCTTTGGCATCAGTCCTGAGCTGTGTTCAAATCCCAGCTCTGCCTTTTATTAGCTGTGTGTTTGAGCGGATCACTTAACCAGTTTGAGTCCCAGTTTTCTCCCAGTTTGAGTCTCAGTTTTCTCATCTATAAAGTAGGAATAACTTCCCTTATAGCCCAGCTGGTAAAGAATCTCCCTGCAAGGCAGGAGACCCTGGTTCGATTCCTGGGTTGGGAGGATCCACTGGAGAAGGGATAGGCTACCCACTTCGGTATTCTTGGGCTTCCCTGGTGGCTCAGCTAATATTCCCTTGTAACTCAAGTTGGTAAAAATCTTCCTGCAATGCAGGAGGCCTGAGTTTGATTCCTAGATCAGGAAGATCCCCTAGAGAAGGAAATGACAACCTACCCCAGTATTCTTGCCTGGAGAATCCCATGGGCAGTGGAGCCTGGCGGGCTACAGTCCGTGGGGTCACAAGAGTTGGACACGACTCAGCGACTAAACCACCACCAAGGGTTTGTATGAATGTTAGATGAGATATGACATCATTTCTCAGGCTTGAGAAATGACTATATCTTAGAGATCCCCACTGTTGATTTGAATTCTTTAAGACATGTCTTAAATATTGACAAACACATTCTTACACAACTGTAAAACCAAAGGAAAGTTGACAAATAAAAAGAACAAAGAGCAAGCCAACAAAATTAAAATTGATTAATGTGATAAGTGATGCTGTTGCTGCTAAGTCGCTTCAGTTGTGTCCAACTCTGTGTGACCCCATAGACGGCAGTCCACCAGGCTCCCCCGTCCCTGGGATTCTCCAGGCAAGGACACTGGAGTGGGTTGCCATTTCCTTCTCCAAGTGATGCTATTTGACTGAAATTAATTCAGCTTCTTGAAACATTCACTTCTAGCAACTGGATGTGGTTCTTTGGAGCTTGGCATTGCTGGCCTACTATATGCTGTACAATGATTCAACTCACCTACAACCTGAATCTTAAACGTACACTGGAGGATTGCAGGCTGTCTGTTGCCCACTGACATGTTTCATTTGCCCCTCACAGTATTCATTTTTTCAATTAATTGCTGTTAATAGAAGAATTAAGACATTTCACATAAATTCTGCCTTTCCAGCTTCTCTTGAATAGCTAGAAGATCTAACTCCATTCAGCTCACCTTCCCACAAGGCCACAGAGTCTGTAGCTGGATAGTGGCCCCTCTAACCCAAGCCCAGGCTCCTCTTTGACTGCAACTTCACTCCCCCAGCTGTACTCATTTTTATCAGCTGCCAGCCCCTGTTGTTTAGGGTTTGTGACCGCTTCCTATGTGACTCATGCTTTCCTCAATCAGTTCAGTTCAGTTCAGTCGCTCAGTCGTGTCCGACTCTTTGCGACCCCATGAATCACAGCACGCCAGGCCTCTCTGTCCATCACCAACTCCCGGAGTTCACTCAAACTCATGTCCATAGAGTTGGTGATGCCATTCAGCCATCTCATTCTCTGTTGTCCCCGTCTCCTCCCACCCCCAATCCTTCCTAGCATCAGAATCTTTTCCAGTGAGTCAACTCGTCGCATGAGGTGGCCAAAGTATTGGAGTTTCAGCTTTAGCATCAGTCCCTCCAATGAACAGGATTGATCTCCTTTAGAATGGACTGGTTGTATCTCCTTGCAGTCCAAGGGACTCTCAAGAGTCTTCTCCAGCACCACAGTTCAAAAGCATCAATTCTTCGGCGATCAGCTTTCTTCACAGTCCAACTCTCACATCCATACATGACCACTGGAAAAACCATAGCCTTGACTAGACGGACCTTGGTTGGCAAAGTAATGTCTCTGCTTTTTAATACGCTATCTAGGTTGGTCATAACTTCCCTTCCAAGGAGTAAGCGTCTTTTAATTTCATGGCTGCAATCAGCATCTGCAGTGATTTTGGAGCCCCAAAAAGTAAAGTCTGACACTGTTTCCACTGTTTCCCCATCTATTTCCCATGAAGTGATGGGACCAGATGCCATGATCTTTGTTTTCTGAATGTTGAGCTTCAAGCCAACCTTTTCACTCTCCTCTTTCACTTTCATCAAGAGGCTTTTGAGTTCCTCTTCACTTTCTGCCATAAGGGTGGTGTTGTCTGCATATCTGAGGTTATTGATATTTCTCCCGGCAATCTTAATTCCAGCTTGTGCTTCTTCCAGCCCAGCGTTCCTCATGATGTACTCTGCATAGAAGTTAAATAAGCAGGGTGACAATATACAACCTTGACGTACTCCTTTTCTTATTTGGAACCAGTCTGTTGTTCCATGTCCAGTTCTAACTCTTGCTTTCTGACCTATATACAGGTTTCTCAAGAGGCAGGTCAGGTGGTCTGGTATTCCCATCTCACTTACAATTAAAGAACGCTTCAAGACACCCACAAAATGTGAGAACCCAAGAGCAAAAATTGCCTGAAATTATGGGTATTCAATTATAAGATGTCCATCTAGATGACTCAGCCAGATATGTTTATATAGATATGTTTGAAGATCATAGACATGCTTTGCTTTATTGCACTTCACTTTATTGTGCTTCACAGATATTCCTTTTTTTTTTTTTTCCCACAAATTGAAGGTTTGTTGCAACCTGCCTGGAACAAGTCAATCAGCACCATTTTCCAACAGCATTTGCTCACTACATGTCCCTGTGTCACACATTTGGTCATTATTACAATATTTCAAACTTGCTCTTCATTATTGCATTTGTTATGATGATTTACAATCAGTGACCTTTGATGCAAGAAGATTATGACTCACTGAAGACTCAGATGGTGGTTACCGTTTTTTAGAAATAAAGAATTTTTTAATTAAGGTATGTACTGTGTTTTCTAAACATAATGCTCCTGCTGCTGCTGCTGCTGCTAAGTCACTTCAGTCGTGTCCGACTCTGTGCGACCCCATAGACGTTAGTCCACCAGGCTCCCCCGTTCCTGGGATTCTCCAGGCAAGAACACTGGCGTGGGTTGCCATTTCCTTCTCCAATGCATGAAAGTGAAAAGTGAAAGTGAAGTCGTTCAGTCGTGTCCGACTCTTCACTACCCCATGGACTGTAGCCCACCAGGCTCCTCCGTCCATTGGGATTTTTCCAGGCAAGAGTAGTGGAGTGGGTTGCCATTTCCTTCTCCAAACATAATGCTAGAGTACCCTTAATAGACTACAGGATAATGGAAACATAACCTCTATAAACACTGGGAAGTCAAAAAATCCTATGACGTGCTTTATGACAATATCCACTTCATTGCAGTGGTCTGGAACCAAACCCACAGTATCCCTCAGGTATTACTGTTGTGGTTCAGTTGTTAAGTCATGTCTAACTCTTTGCAACCCCATGGATTAGAGCTCACCAGGGTTCCCTGTCCTCCACTGTCTCCCAGAGTTTGCTGAGATTCACGTCCGTTGAGTTGGTGATGCTATCTAAACTCTCTCATCGTCTGCTGCCCACTTCTCCCTTTGCCTTCAATCTTTCCCAGTGTCAGTGTTTTTTCCAATGAGTTAGCTCTTTGCATCAGATGGCCAAGTATCGGCCTAAGGTATATCTACCTTATTGAAGTAAAAATATAAAATGTTGACATTCTCCCAGGATATTCCTAGTCCCTCTGGGATCCTTGAACCCCAGTTTGAGAACCAGTGAAATAAGGGTATTAAGCACTTAGAACTATGCTTAGTGCAGAGCAAAGACTAATAAAAGCGCAAGAGTGAGGGCTTGAATGATAAGGCCTGAAGGTTCCTAATGCCTGCCTGCTTGACTTTGAGTCACAGGTTAAGCTGACTGACATTTTTTTTAATTAATTTTTTGGGAGTATATTTGCTTTACAATGTTGTGTTAGTTTCTACGGATGCCAAAGTGAACTAGCTATATGTATATATATATATATATATCCCCTCTTTTTTTGGATTTCTTTCCCATTTAGGTTATCACAGAGTGCTGAGTAGAATTCCCTGAGCTATACAGTAGGTTCTCATTAGTTATCTATTTTATACATAGTATTTATCAGTGGACACCAAGAGGGGAAAGGGGTGGGGTGGGAAGCTCATTGACGTATGACTTGTCATTAACCATCCTTCACAGAGCTCCTTCTTTGGGCTATCCATTCTGAATTGTTCATCCACTCCAAGAGCTCTGGCCCTGAGATCTCTCCTTAGTGGGATCAGAGTAGCAGAGGTGACTCCACCCCTCTCCCTCTGAAAACAAATCATACACTTTCAGCTTGTAGGATCTTCTGTGTCAGGTGATTGATAATCCACAATATTCATGAGAGGCAGAGATTCCTATGCAAAAATGAAATCAAGGCCTTTTCCAATCCAATTACAAGGCAGTTGTTGATTTTTTCCACAGCTCTTAACAAAAGGAAATGGGAAGTAAAGAGAGAGGTGCTGTTTTGATTAGAATGATCTTAGAGAAATCAGCAATATGAGAGGGAATAGGAGGAAAAAGTACAGGTCTAGAGGTCACACATGTGAATGAAAAGGTGCCACTACACATTGTTGAAGGGACACACATTTTTAAATCCAAATTTGTCCAATAAACACGATCAAACAATCAGCACCAAAAGACAAGTCCACTACCTGGACACTGCTGAGAAGGAAGTGAAAACAAATCAAAACTATAAGACATGGAAATCCATTTTCCCTTTGTGGATCAAGCTAAGTTTCCATGGCACACATAACGCAATTTTTTTTATTGTTTGAGACTCTTAATTAACAGTAAGCCACCTCTGAGCATATACCCCTTCAGATTTTCTCTCTTAGTTTACAGTGATGAGAATGGAGAATAATGGGGGAACAGAAGGAAAGGCAGGATTTTCCGGGCCCTGCATGTGCTGCTGGCAGAGGCCTGGAGGGAACTAGAGCAGGGAAGGGAAGAAAGGTCGTAAAGCACTTTTCTGATAGTTATTGGGCAACCCAGAGATGGGCTGAGGAGGTTTCTTCCCAACAAGCTCCTTTCTACCAAGCCTGTGGACAAAGACTGCTCAAGGAGGGGACGGAACACTGAGCCCCTGACTTATTACGGAAGTGAGTCAGTTCCTCAGGATCAAAACAGCCCAGTCCTCTTTGACCATAATCATGACCAGTCATGCCCCACAAGAGTCCTGCTCCACCAGCCATGATCACTTTTGATACAAGAAGGACTGGGGAAGGAGTCTTTACTCCAGTAGCTGGTCCTGCCTAGAACCAAATAGGGGGCTGTCTTGGTCTTCTCAGGCTGACATAACAAAATACTTTTGACTGGGTGACTTAAACAACATTCATGTATTTCTCTTGGTTCTAGAGGCTAGGAAGTCCAAGATCAAGACACTGAAAGCTTCAGTGGTTCTTTTCCTTGTTTGCAGATGACTGCCTTCTTGCTGTGTTCTAGGTGTCAAAGAGTAGATGAACCCTCTGGTGTCTCTTATAAGGACAGGAATGTTATACAACAAAGGTCCATATAGTCAAAGCTATGGCTTCTTTGGAGAAGGCAGTGGCACCCCACTCCAGTACTCTTGCCTGGAAAGTCCCATGGATGGAGGAGCCTGGTAGGCTGCAGTCCATGGGGTCGCTAAGAGTCAGACACGACTGAGCGACTTCACTTTCACTTTTCACTTTGATGAATTGGAGAAGGAAATGGCACCCCACTCCAGTACTCTTGCCTGGAAACTCCCATGGATGGAGGAGCCTGGTAGGCTGCAGTCCAAGGGGTCGCTAAGAGTTGGACACGACTGAGCGACTTCACTTTCACTTTTCACTTTGATGAATTGGAGAAGGAAATGGCAACCCACTCCGGTGTTCTTGCCTGGAGAATCCCAGGGACGGGGAGCCTGGTGGGCTGCCGTCTATGGGGTCGCACAGAGTCGGACACAACTGAAGTGACTTAGCAGCAGCAGCAGCGTGGCTTCTTTAGCAGTCAGGTACAGGTATGAGAGTTGGATCAGAAGGAAGACTAAGCACCACAGAATTGATGCTTTTGAGTTATGTGCTGGAGAAGTCTCTCTCCTCCCATAGACTGTGAGGTGATCAAACCGATCAATCCTAAAGAAAATCAATCCCAAATATTCACTGGAAGGACTGATGCTGAAGCTCCAATACTTCAGCCCCCTGATGGGAAGGGCCGATTTATTGGAAAAGACCTTGATGCTGGGAAAGATTGAGGAAAATGGGAGAAGGTGGCGGCAGAGGATGAGATGGTTGGATGGCGTCACTGACTTGATGGACATGAATCTAAACTCCAGGAGACAGTTAAGGACAGGGGAGCCTGGTGTGCTGCTGTTCATGGAGTCACAGAGAGTCAGACTCAAGATAGCAACTACACAACAACAAAATTGGATCAGGGCTCCACCCTTATGACTCCATTTAACCTTAATTACTTCCTGAGAGGCCCATCTCCAAATACAGCCATGATGGTGGGGCTTAGGCATTCAATCTATGAATTTTGGGGGGGGACACAGTTCAGTCCCTAGCAAGGACTGTCAATGTGTTATCATCTGAAGTGTCACAAATATACCCACCCAGTCCATCCCAGTAGCTTGATTGATGTTAAACCATCTTTACAGATGAAAGTGAAGGCTACCTACTACCTTTGGGTACTACCTACTACCCTTGTCTGCTTAACTAGACCTAGTGAAAGCTTCACCTACAAGCAGTGACCAAAGAATGCCTTTACCCTGACCACAGAGAGCTTTAACTTCAGGGGAGAGGGGAAAGAAGCCTAAAGTTTCCTTTAGAGGTCAAACTCTCCATTTTGCAGATGGATAAACTGAGGCTCAGAGGGTAAAGGCGCTTCCCAGGTGGCTCAGATGGTAAAGTGTCTGCCTGTAATGTGTGAGTCCTGGTTTGATCCCTGGTTTGGGAAGATCCTCTGGAGAAGGTAATGGCAACCCACGCCAGTACTCTTGCCTGGAAAATTCCATGGATGGAGGAGCCTGGTAGTCTACAGTCCATGGGGTCACAAAGAGTCAGAAACAACTGAGCAACTTCACTTCACTTTTTTAAACTGAGGCTCAGAAAAATAATGTTATAGATTTATTAGAGCCTTAAAGGAACTTCTGGGCCCATTCCTCATGAATTTATACTCTACACCAGGTCTGTTTGAATTCATAGAAAAATTTAATTTCATGTATGCTTTCCCATATTAACATACTGGGGACAGTATTGGGAATTCTCTATGGGATTTCAGCCATGGCACCAGCCATGGACAAAGGAAGCAGAGGGAATTTTAGAATGCCTTCTCACCATGCATGGCTGAATTCCAGATCCTAGGGTTCTGGAGAAAACTCTGCCCTAAGTTGTCGTAAGAAACAATGAACTTATGGAATCAAAAGTCCTTTAAAAAGAGAAGATATTTAAACCCAGGGTATAGTTCCTCAGATTAAAATCATGTATTTCTCTCCTCCCTATTATCCTTGTATTTTTTTTTTTAAATAAAAACAGATGAGATGGATTCCAAAGCAATACTGCCTTAACACTGTGGTAGCTTAATGCTTCAGTAAAACGTCAATGTCAGTCTTTATTGTGGATTGAATTCTATCTCAGAATGTGACCTTATTTGAAGATAGAATCATTGCAGATGTAATTCATTAAGGTCACACTGGAGCAGGGTGGGCCCTTAATCCAGTATGACTGGTGTCTTTATAAAAAGATGCTGTGATATTACAAGGGATGAAGTCTGTGTGATGACAAAGGCCAAAGTGGAGAGAGACAGCTACAAGCCAAGGAATGCCAGCCATTGCCAGCAATGCCAGCAGCCGGGAGACTGGAACCCACTCTCTCCTCAAAGCCTCCAAAGAAACCAACCCTGTCAACACCTTGATTTCAGATTTCCAGCCTTCTGAATGCTGAGAGAATAAATTGCTGTTGTTTTAAGCCACTCAGTTAATAGTAATTTGTGAGGACAGCTTTGGGAAACTAGTATACCCTCTTGGCATAGAATTAGACCCAGAAGAGAATGAACTGTGTGGGACTAGCCCTGAAAGGTGAGAATCTAGAGAGAGGGAATTGGCTCAAAAATACAAACACAAAAAGTGCAAAAATGCAAATACACAGTTCCAGTTTCACCAGGCCCCTTTCTCTTGCGCCAGGTGGACGTGGCTTGTGGGTCTCAGCACCCCCTCCTACGGGGCCAGGTAAGGTCTCTGCCTTTTCACCAGCTCTCCAGCCTACTGCTCACAGCAGAGACCCTTGCCCAGTTCTGATCCCTTCTTTTTCAAAGGATATTTTCAGCTGGCCCCCACGCTGTTACTCCACAGTCTACTCTTTCTCGAAGTTTTCAGCGAGCACCATGAGATCAAACCATGAGAATTACGAGCAGGCTGGGAGAGATGGATGAGAGACAGGTCCAGCTCATGACCAGGAGGTGGCTACTGGGAAAGAGAGAGGCTGGGAAACAGAGCATATGCATTCACATGTTAATTAACTCATATTAATTAATGTAAGCCCAGCAGACAGCATCCACAGACAACGCTGTGAGTATCTAATAGTGAAGTCTTTGTTCCAACTCCGCCATTCCAAACAAAACTGTTTTCCCTTTTAAGGAAAAATGAAATCTAAGTAACACTCCAGTCTTCAATAAAACTGTCTGCACAAACAAACCGCTCGTGCAGTGTGGGTTTGTAAGGACGGCTTCCCTTTGCAGCCGGGTCATCCAGGGCATGGTGTGAAAAGTTATATCTCCTCCAACTCTCCTTTCTGTGAAGCCTGGACACGACAGCATCTGTGCTTTCCCCGCCTTCACATCACTAAGGTCTCGACACCAACTCAACAGAACTTTAAACAAAGACATGTCTGTCGTCACACCCACTTAGCCCACTGCCGGTGTCTGTTGTAACATTTCTGTCTGTCCTTAGGTCTTTGGAATAAACTAACGCTGTATTTTATCAGACCTTATGTCTTCTCATCTGTTATCCTGCACGCCCTTCACACTGACATGCTGTGTTCAACTTTTTAACCAAGTGTTCACTGCTGGTGGCATTTTTCCCTGCCATTCCCTTTCTGCCATTCTGGTATTTGCATTATATTAATATGCAAATGAAATGAAACACTGCTTTATTCAGTTGAGAATTCACAGTTCTGGGGCTGAAGATGGGCTGGTTTATTTTTTAATAGATCTTTATAACACCAGGTTTTGCTGCTGGATTGGAAAGCAGATGTTTGCCTACCTTCTTTTTCCTTCCTTTCTTCCTGCCTTTCTCTTTTTCTTCCTTTCTTCCTTGCTCTTTCCTTTGGCCTTGATGGGGACCAGGACAGTCTACCCCTAATTATGGCACCTTGGCATATTAAATATTTTAATCTGAAAGACTTTGAGAAAAAAGGCAAAAGCAAGAATGTCACTCTGACCTCCCCCAACAAACTTTCTTCCTTGAAACGGGTCTTCATTTCCTTATGAAGCCTCTCATGCCACATAAAGCTGATATTAAATAAACTGTGTGCATTTCCCTGTTAATCTGTCTTTGTCAGTTTAATTTTCAGACCCTAAAATGTTAAGAGACCCTAAGAAGATCAAGAAAACGTTTTCCTCCCCTGTACCCTCTCTTGATTTCTTCCTTCTTTTCTTATTTGTGGTAAAACATACATAAGCTAATTTACCAATTTAACCACTTTTTGAAGGTAAGTTTAGTGATATCAAGTGCATTTATCAGCAAGTTAATTTTTTAAATACTGACAAACTGATTCTAATGTTTATATGGAGAGATAGAAGACTGAGAATAGCCAACACTGTATTCAAGGAAAAGAGTAAAGTCAAGGACCAACACTATTTGACTTTGACTTATTATAAAACTATGATAATTAAGACAGCATGAAAAAAAGTGCTTTAGTGAAAGAAGAGTCTTTTCAATAAATGGTGCTGGTGCAACCGAACATCCACATACTGAGACCACAAGGCCTTATCTTACCCTCTGCTTTTCTTACTTTACATATATACTCCTTGATATTTAATAGCCTAAAAGAAGTCCTCAGTTTTACCCTTCTATGGCTGTCTTTTCCTATTTGGAACCAGTCTGTTGTTCCATGTCCAGTTCTAACTGTTGCTTCCTGACCTGCATACAGGTTTCTCAAGAGGCAGGTCAGGTGGTCTGGTATTCCCACCTCTTTCAGAATTTTCCACAGTTTATTGTGATCCACACAGTCAAAGGCTTTGGCATAGTCAATACAGCAGAAATAGATGTTTTTCTGGAACTCTCTTGCTTTCTCCATGATCCAGCAGATGTTGGCAATTTGATCTCTGGTGCCTCTGCCTTTTCTAAAACCTGCTTGAACATCTGGAAGTTCACGATTCACATATTGCTGAAGCCTAGCTTGGACAATTTCAAGCATGACTTTACTAGCGTGTGAGATGAGTGCAATTGTGCAGTAGTTTGAGCATTGTTTGGCATTGCCTTTCTTTGGGATTGGAATGAAGACTGACCTTTTCCAGTCCTGTGGCCACTGCTGAGTTTTCCAAAGTTATGGCATATTGAGTGCAGCACTTTCACAGCATCATCTTTCAGGATTTGAAATAGCTCAATTGGAATTCCATCACCTCCACTAGCTTTGTTCGTAGTGATGCTCTCTAAGGCCCACTTGACTTCACATTCCAAGATGTCTGGTTCCAGGTGAGTGATCACGCCATCGTGATTATCTTCGTCGTGAAGATCTTTTTTGTACAGTTCTTCTGTGTATTTTTGCCACCTCTTCTTAATATCTTCTGCTTCTGTTAGGTCCATACCATTTCTGTCCTTTATCGAGCCCATCTTTGCATGAAATGTTCCCTTGATATCTCTAATTTTCTTGAAAAGATCTCTTGTTTTTCCTATTCTGTTGTTTTCGTCTATTTCTTTGCATTGCTTGCTGAGGAAGGCCTTCTTATCGCTCCTTGCTATTCTCTGAAACTCTGCATTCAGGAGTAAGTCAAGGTTGTATATTGTCACCCTGCTTATTTAACTTATATGCAAAGTACATCATGAGGAACGCTGGGCTGGAAGAAGCACAGGCTGGAATGAAGATTGCCGGGAGAAATATCAATAACCTCAGATATGCAGATGATACCACCCTTACGGCAGAAAGTGAAGAGGAACTCAAAAGCCTCTTGATGAAAGTGAAAGAGGAGAGTGAAAAGGTTGGCTTGAAGCTCAACATTCAGAAAACGAAGATCATGGCATCTGGTCCCATCACTTCATGAATAGATGGAGAAACAGTGGAAACAGTGTCAGACTTTATTTTTTGGGGCTCCAAAATCACTGCAGATGCTGATTGCAGCCATGAAATTAAAAGATGCTTACTCCTTGGAAGGAAAGTTATGACCCGCCTAGATAGTATATTAAAAAGCAGAGACATTACTTTGCCAACCAAGGTCCGTCTAGTCAAGGCTATGGTTTTTCCCGTGGTCATGTATGGATGTGAGAGTTGGACTGTGAAGAAAGCTGATTGCCGAAGAATTGATGCTTTTGAACTGTGGTGCTGGAGAAGACTCTTGCGAGTCCCTTGGACTGCAAGGAGATACAACCAGTCCATTCTAAAGGAGATCAATCCTGGGTGTTCATTGGAAGGACTGATGCTAAAGCTGAAACTCCAATACTTTGGCCACCTCATGAGACGTGTTGACTCACTGGAAAAGAGTCTCATGCTAGGAGGGATTGCGGGTAGGAGGAGGCGGGGACAACAGAAAATGAGATGGCTGGATGGCATCACCGACTCGATGGACATGAGTTTGAGTGAACTCTGGGAGTTGGTGATAGACAGGGAGGCCTGGCGTGCTGTGATTCATGGGGTCGCAAAGAATCGGATACGACTGAGTGACTGAACTGAACTGAACTGATGGCTGTCTTGAATCTGCCTCTCCTTTACCCACTGTTTCTAAGGGGAAAAAAAGATTTGTTTTGATGTTAACCATAGCTCATCTATAGGTATAAGATATATGCTTGGGAAAAGGCTAGAAAGAACTTTCCAAACTTAGGAGGACTAATATTTTTAAATTTTTTTCCTGTTTTGAGTTATCAGATCAGTTTTTCTAAAAGATGCAGGAAAGTATGAGAAGATTCCTTGGAGAAAAGCTATATGAAATCCAAATTCCCTGAAAACGGTTAATATACTCCAAAGCACTTTCTTTCTTTCTTTCTCTCATGTAATCTCCATAACAAGTCATAAGAACAATACCATCCTTGTTTTAAAGAGGAATATTTGGGGCAGACATGATATATATACATATGTATATATATTGCTTCTCAATCTCTTAAAAGCATCTTTTGCAGAACATAAGCTTTTAATTTTAAAGAGTCCAGCTTACCAATGATTTCTTTCACAGATTATGCTTTTGGTATTGTATTAAAGAGCCATCACCATGCCCCAAGACATTGAGGTTTTCTCCTGAGTTACTTAGGTTTCTCCTGAGTTTCATAGGTTTGCATTTTGCTTGTAGGTCTCTGACCTATTTTTGAGTTAATTTTGGTGAAAGGTGTAAGGTCTCCATCTAGCTTCATTTTTTGCATGTGGATATTCAGTCATCCCAGCACCATTTGTTGAAAAGACTATCTTTTCTGCATTGTACTGGGTCTACTTCTGGACTCTCTGTTTTGTTCCATTGATCTATTTGTCTATTCTTTCACAAAAACACAGTCTTAATTATCATAGTTTTATAGTAAGTCAAAGTCAAGTAGTGTTGGTCCTTGACTTTACTTTTCTCCTTGAATACAATGTTGGCTATTCTTGGTCTTTTATCTGTTCATACAAACTTTAGAATCAGTTACTCAATATTTACAAAATTAACCTGCTGGTGAACGCCCTTGATGTCATTGAACTCTACCTTCAAAAGTAGTTAAATTGGTACATTTTTGTATGTTTTACCACAACAAAATAAATAAGAAAAGAAGGAAGAAGTAAAGAGAGGGTACAATCAAACTAAGAAGGAGAAGGGGGATGGGTTTTATTCTAGCCAAGCTGAGGATTTTAAAACGGGGAAACAAACTCTCAGAAAGCTCTGAGAGCTGTTACACCTGTTAGAAATCGAAGGCAGAGTCAGATATATTTTTGAGACAAAGTACGGTATGTCACAATGTCATATTGATATTTTATATAAAGTTCAGCAAGGATACATAGTGCTGCTGCTGCTGCTAAGTCGCTTCAGTCATGTCCAACTCTGTGCGACTCCATAGACAGCAGCCCACCAGGCTCCCCTGTCCCTGGGATTCTCCAGGCAGGAATACTGGAGTGGGTTGCCATTTCCTTCTCCAATGCACGCACACATGCTAAGTCGCTTCAGCTGTGTCTGACTCTGTGCGACCCTATGGACAGCAGCCCACCAGGCTCCTCCACCCACAGGATTCTCTAGGCAAGAATACTGGAGTGGGTTGCCATTTAAGCCCATAAAGAAGCAAGCAGCAAGTTATCATAACTCCCTACAGAGCTGAAAGGTATTCATGATAAATCAGGCTCTCCCATCTCTGAGGAGCCCTGGTGGGCTTCCTGGTGGCTCAGATGGTAAACAGTGTATTGTAGATGCACAGTGCACATAAGCTGGGAGACGGAGGAGGCCCAAACAAGCACAGAGAGGGAGTTATATGCAGGAATATTCTTGTCCCGCCTTAAATGAAATATAAATTTTATTTCTGTATATATAAGGTATACTATTCAGTAAGTTATTAATACATATATAGTATATATATATTACTGAATTTTCCTAAGAATTATGTACATATATATGTATATAGCTTATCGAATTGTACACTTAAAATGTGTACAACTTATTGTATACCAATTATAGCTCAATAAAACTATTTTTATAGTAAGTTCCTCTTCATTATCTTTTTTTTTAATATAATTTTTCTTTATTTTTGGCTGCGCTGGGTCTTCATTGCTTTGCATGGGCTTTTCTCTAGTTGTGGCTAGTGGGGGCTACTCTTCATTACAGGGTACAGGCCTCTCATTGTGGCGGCTTCTCTTGTTGGGGAGCACAGTCTCTAGGCGCCCAGGCTCCAGTGGTTGCAGGATGCAGGCTCTAGGGCATGAGGGCTTCGGCAGTTGTGGTGCGGGGGCTCAGTTGCTCCTTGGCATGTGGAATGTTCCCAGACCAGGGATCGAACTCTTGTCCCCTGCATTGGCAGGTGGATTCTTATCCGCTGTGCCACCAGGGAAATCCCTCAATAAAGCTATTTTTAAAAAGAAAGCAATCCACTTACAGAAAAGAGACATATTTCATTAAGTGATAATATATCCATAGGTAGAATCTATTATAGCAATTATCTGTGATAAGTGTATGAAGAAAATGTTTATAACATGAGGAAAAATTTAAAAAGTCATATGAAATTCCGGGTGGACTGAAAATTTTGTAAAAATCTGTGAGCCAACCTAGAAAACACACTCAAGATGAAAATACCTGCTTTAGGGAGGAAGAATACCATGAATTTAGAATACCTTGGATTTTCCTAATAGTCTAAATTTTCTGCTCTAATGTTGTTGAGTTTTCTTTGGAATGAATCTTCTGATCCTTTTGTTTTGCATGCATTCCATTATCTCGGCCTCTTCAGCTCCTGCCCTGGCAGTATCCATCAGCAGCTCTGTCTCAAGCACTTTGTTCCTGTGTGGGTCACTCCTGACACAGGGCCACTTCAGATGGGGGCAGGGCAGTGCTCCCTTGGAAGCATGAGACACTTCTGGGCCTGTTAGTCCTAATAACAGGCTTGCTCCCTCTCCCACCTGGAACTGTTACACCGGCTTCCAAACCATGACAGGTTCTATTTCATGATTCCTTCCCTGTTAGTCATTCACTTCCCACTTCCCTTTGCTGTCATCTTTTTCTGCAACACACTGGCTTAGCAAGCTCTGTGAGGCTGCATCACCGCCAGGCTCCCAGCTCCCTGACTGCCTGCCTCAGCTGCTCCCCCAGCACTCAGCAGGACCGTACAAGGCTTCATTTACCTCTGCAGTCCCCAAAGATGGGAAAACAGCTACTGTCGGTGTCAGCTGCAGAGCTTCCCTCCTGCCCTTCCATCTCTCTCCGTCCTTCCTGACATACTATCTTGTCACAAAGGAGTTACTTGGGGAAACATGCTATTATTCTTTCCTCGGTATGATGCAGTTACAAAGGCAATTTTCCAGGGAGATGGACCCAGCAGGCCAGTGCCCAGAAATGGGAAGAGAAGGGAGTTGGGCCTTTTACTCACATCCCATTGACTTCAAGGACCCGTTTCACCCACCATGATAGTGCTGACTGCTTAAGGTCAGCTCTGCCTCTCAGCATGATGAGCATGGCAGGCAATGGCAGGCTGGAATTTACCGTCTCGTGGGCCAAACGGGTGTCTCCATCCCCAGAATGAAGCGTGGGCAGCAGGTTTGTGATGAAGGATTGCACACCGGCAGCCAGAGCCTGCCAAGCCCCTGTCACCTGGTGACAGAGGGTGGGTTGGTGAGCCAGTGTGCCAGCTATGCAGGGGTGCCCACCTGCACCCAGCTGCTGCCATGTGCTCTGTTGGGGGGGCCTTTTTGGCTGTGGCAGGCAGCCTGACATCTATTTGTTCAACTGCTCCTAAGGTAGCCACGCCAAGACACAACCTGATATAACAGAATGGCTCAGATGCTGTCAGATTGATTTGTTCTTAAAATGGGACTTGGTTTTTCTCTCTGCAGAAAGCCTGTCAGTTCTGTCAAGGGCAACCCAGGCCGCTCCTGGAGAAAATGTAGCTTCTCCAGTGTGTGGGGTGGGCGGGCCTCTGACAACTGCTTTCCTGGTCTTAGCAGACCTTGGGCTCTCTGCTCAAGCTGCCTTTCAAAGTTATCTTTTCTCTTCTATTTCTCTGTATCTCTCTCACTGTCTTTTTGATTCTCTGTTAAAAGTTTGCACTAAATTTTTTTGCAGAAATACATTTTGCCAGCTACGCTTGCCAGTTAATTATTCAAATACCAGGATGCAGTCTGAAGGCGCGAAGTCCAAGAGCACGTGGTGATGCACTATGCTGTAGCTGGGACCCTCTGCCCCTTCTCTCTCCTCTTCTCTCCTGACTTTCCCTGGTCCCTAACAGGCAAGAGAATGCAACAGGGGCACAGGGGCCCACCCACTTGCCACCCCCATCCCCACACACACGTTCAAGAAGAAAAGTACCCAAATTCTTCCTTTTCAGTATTCATGATTGGCATGATAAAACAGTCAGTTATTATGCAAATACACAGTGCAAAACAGTGAGGAGAAGGTTACCTAATTGGACCCTTAATGATTTAGTTACATTTTGCCTCATCCAGAAAACTATTTTTCACGAGCAGCTGGGTGGCCTGACGGAGCTAGATTTATACAAAGATTATTTTTTAAGGTTAAGAAAAGGCTGCCCATAATATAAAAAAGTGTGCTTTCAGACACCCTAAGCACGTGTCATAAAGATTTTAGATTTTATTTCACTTTTTACAGATTCAGAAACTGAAGGACAGATAGGACTCAGCTGCCCTAAATCCTAGGCCCTTGATGGTGCCCATGGAGTGGGTGGGATCCTGAAGATATAGTCTGTCATGATGAAGCATCTTTGCAGCCCCATTAGAGCTGGCACACAGTAGGGACTCAATAGATACCTATTTATTAACAAATGACTGGAAAGGACTAACTCTATCAATATGTTCAGCATGGGTACTTTCATTAGAACAATTAATGATTTAGTAAATGTATGAATCGGAGAAGGCAATGGCAAGCCACTCCAGTACTCTTGCCTAGAAAATCCCATGGATGGAGGAGCCTGGTAGGCTGCAGTCCATGGGGTCACTAAGGGTCGGACATGACTGAGCGACTTCACTTTCACTTTTCACTTTCCACTTTCACACATTGGAAAAGGAAATGGCAACCCACTCCAGTGTTCTTGCCTGGAGAATCCCAGGGACAGGGGAGCCTGGGGGGCTTCCTTCTATGGGGTCGCACAGAGTCGGACACAACTGAAGTGACTTAGCAGCAAATGTATGAATTCAGTGGGCTTTCCTGATGGCTCAGATGGTAAAGAATTCATCTGCAATGCGGGAGACCAGGGTTTGATCCCTGGGTTGGGGAGATCCCCTGGAGGTGGGAATGGCAACCCACTACATGTATTCCTTCCATATTTCAGTTACTCAGATGAATCAGCTGAGCTAGCAAACTGCCAAGCACAGCAGGACTAGACAGCAGTGACCAAATTAAGAAAGCTTTAGTTTTTCAAAGAGCTACTGCTTTCACATATGGCATCAATTTCTAGGAGTTTGTGAGAGAGGACTCTACAATTTTACAGAGATTTGAGGCTTCCCAGGTGGCACTAGTGGTAAAGAAACCAGCTGGCAACTGCAGGAGATAGAAGAGATGCAAGTTCGATCCCTTGGGTCAGGAAGATCCCCTGGAGAAGGGCATGGCAATCCACTCCAGTATTCTGGAGAATCCCATGAACAGAGGAGCCTGGCGGACTATAATCCATAGAGTCACAAAGGGTCAGACACAGCTGAAGTGACAGCCTGCATGCACACACAGAGACTTGACTGCTTATATGAGCAGACTTGCTCCAGAGCCCTCAAGGGTGTAAATTTGGGTGTGTTTACTCTGTCACTGGGCAGTTCTGAAGAAGCTCACGTTTGGGTGTTGTGCATGTCAGTATCACCTGTGGAGCTTTGTTAGCAATACCTGTCTTCCGGGTCCCTCCCTGGACCAGTTCAATGGCGAGCTTGGCAGTGGGGTCCACGTGTCACTTTAAGGCTCTGTAGAGAGGTCTCCAGTGGAGCCAAGGATGGCGGCCTCTTGGAAGCTGTGGGGAAAGTGAGGCAGACAGAAGGAGAGATGGGAGAAGAGATGTCCACTCTGCACTCTGCAAGCTCTGAGACTGCTTCCTGCCAGGAGTGCTGCTCGAACTACAACGCATTCACAGATCACTGGGCATCTTGCCGAAATGCAGACGGATTCAGTAGGCCTGGCTAGGGCGTGAGATTCTAGCACATGCTCTGTTTACCCAGAATCTCAGCATTCCTGTCCATGTAGTCAGAAGCTCATTTCCAAAGGCTGATGTGGCTCTCTTCCCTGGGTCTGCTCTCAGGGAGCCTTGGCCTGCAATGGTCTGGAGTGGGGCTTGGGTTCCCAGCCAGAGATTGAGGCCGTGTCACAGTGGTGAGAGCACCAGATCCTAGTCACTAAACCAGTGGTCAGTGACAAGGGTCTTGGCCCTTCGGCTATGCAGAAAAGAATTCCCACAAAGACAGAAAGTAGTGAAGCAAGTAGAGTACTTATTAAGAGGAAAAAAGAGTACAGTACATGTGAATGGATACAGAGGCGGGCTCAGAGAGAGATTGGCTGAGTCACGTGCTCATGGCAGTTTGAATTACTTTATGGAGCCTTTCTTCTTGCTTTCCTTTGGCCAATCATTTTGATTTGCCCAGTTCACAGTCCGTATTTGGTAAATCTCAGGACATTCCCTTGTGTGTTCACTCATCTTTTAGCTAAGATGGATTCTACTAGAAAGGCGTATGGGTAGAACATCCCTTGACATAACTCCCCTTTGACCTCCAAGGAGCTTTTCTGTGCATGTGTGGTCAAGGAGGTCTCCCAACTTTGAGAATGAGAAATACGTGATCTGGGCAGGGCCCAGACTGAGTTTCAGTCCATAGGGAATGAATCTCCAATTGCTTTACTCTGGGGATGAGGGGCCCATCTACCTCCTGCCTCAAATTCCCCCTGAGAGATGTAAACCCCCAAAAAAATCTTTACTGGGAAGATGAAGGGCAAAGGTTTGTCTTTCATAATTTCTTCAGGCTGACAAGGGCTCATAGACCCTACCTATTTAGCATCATGGAGCTCTCACCCTGTCTCATCAAAGGGGACTCAGGGTGACTATTGTAGTTTTGGCAGGATCTGTTGTGAGAAATGACTGGAGTCCCTGCATCACCATTGTCCCATGATGCCCTAGAGAAAACAAACGAATAATTAGATTGGAAAAGTGGGGCTCAGTTCAGTTCAGTCACTCAGTCATATCCGACTCTTTGCAACCCCATGGACTGCAGCACCCCAGGCCTCCCTGTCCATCACCAACTCCTGGAGTTTACCCGAACTCATGTCCATTGAGTCGGTGATGCCATCCACCCATCTCATCCTCTGTCATCCCCTTTTCCTCCTGCCCTCAATCTTTCCCAGACTTAGGGTCTATTCCAAGGAGTCAGTTCTTCACATCAGGTGGCCAAAGTATTGGAGCTTCAGCTTCAACATCAGTCCTTCCAATGAACACTCAGGACTGATCTCCTTTAGGATGGACTGGTTGGATCTCCTTGCAGTCCAAGGGACCCTCGAGAGTCTTCTCCAACACCACAGTTCAAAAGCATCAATTCTTAGGTGCTCAGCTTTCTTTATAGTCCAACTCTTACATCCATACATGACTACTGGAAAAACCATAGCCTTGACTAGATGGACCTTTGTTGGCAAAGTAATGTCTCTGCTTTTAAAAATCAGTAAAAGACTATTATAATCAAATGGTCAAGCAATCTGGTAGGAATGCTGGTTGTACAGGGCCAGTATATTCTCTGTTTCTAAAATGAAAGTTCTGAACCTGTTGGTCCTTATTGGACTGAAAATTCTTGGTTGCAGATTTGTAACACTATGGAAGATGACAAAGCACTAGGCAAAATATAACCTCAATCAGTATGGCTGAGAAGAGGAAGGTACAGAAAAATGGAAACCTTCCATCCCTTTGGCCTGTGAAGAACTTAGCTTGGGGTAAACAGATCCAGGATTCTGTTGACAAAGTGGAGGATGTGAGGGTTTGTACAATGCAAACTAGGGAAACGTCTGTCCATCCTGTAGATAAGGGAAAGAGGCACAGAAAAGCTAAGGCAATTAGTGGCTTCATAGTAGCACTGCTGCTGCTGCTAAGTCGCTTCAGTCGTGTCTGACTCTGTGCGACCCCATAGCCAGCAGCCCACCAGGCGCCCCCGTCCCTGGGATTCTCCAGGCAAGAACACTGGAGTGGGTTGCCATTTCCTTCTCCAGTGCATGAAAGTGAAAAGTGAAAGTGAAGTCGCTCAGTTGCGTCTGACTCTTCGCAACCCCATGGACTGCAGCCTACCAGGCTCCTCCGTCCATGGGATTTTCCAGGCAAGAGTACTGGAGTGGGGTGCCATTGCCTTCTCCACAAAGTAGCACTAATCAGAGTCATATTTAAATCACCCAGCATGGGCAGAGACATTCAGTGAATTCCAAGGGCAAGGGTGAGAGCAAAGAAGACAATAGTTATTTACCGGAGCATATCAATTACTCTTTAAGTGGATTGAGAACTAGGAGGCAAAAAGAAGATAGCAGCTATGAATACCTAGCCTAGGGTCTGACATTTTTGTCCTTTTTGAATAGCAGCTTCAGGTCTTTTTGAATAGTGCCTCACTCAGGTCCATCTTGGAGAAGGAAATGGCAACCCACTCCAGTAATCTTGCCTAGAGAATTCCGTGGACAGAGGAGCCTGGTGGGCTGCTGTCCATGGGGTCGCACAGAGTCGGACACAACTGAAGCGACTTAGCATGCATGCATGCATTGGAGAAGGAAATGGACACCCACTGCAGTGTTCTTGCCTGGAGAATCCCAGGGGCAGAGGAGCCTGGGTGGGCAGCTCTCTATGGGGTCACTCAGAGTCGGACACGATTGAAGTGACTTAGCAGCAGCAGCAGCAGCAGGTTCATTTCCCAAAGATGGGTTACATGCCTAGAGAGCTCTGTGATTGAGTTGACTAAGGGGAGTCTTTGAGGGGCATGGATAGAGCTTGTCTGCAAAAATTCCTCTCAAGGCAAGATGGAAGCAGGATGGGATGAGAGGGGCTGGCCACGCGATGGGGGCGTTCAGCTATACTCTGACTCTAGACCCCACCAATGTTAGGGGCAGACCTAAAGCCCAGACCTGATGCCCAGACTCACATGTGGAAGGGCTGACACAGCTAAACTTGGGCCGTGTTCCAAGACTTTGCTGGTCACTCTGGGCTCGGAGACCTCACTTCACACACAACCACAAGGGACAACCACAACCATTGCATTGCTACTGCAGTGGTGAAAGGCCAGTGGGATTCAGATCTTTGGAAATCCATTCTATGCCTTGGTGTGAGCCAGCTTAGACTGTGAAGGTGGCAATTTCCCATCCCTGCCCCCCAGCTGACCGTTTTTACTCAAATTCAAAATGGCCTAACTTTTGGAAAGTGGCCTCTTTGTCCTAGAAAGCAAAAAATGAAAGCCGCACTATAGAAATCACCGGTATTGGAACTCTTTTTTTCAGTATTTTAGTGCTACTGGAAAGCTGAGAAAAAGTTTTGCATGATTATTGTACACACTTTCTGGGTTTTTTTCATTTTTTAAAATTTATTTTCAATTGGAGGATAATTGCTTTACAATATTGTGTTGGCTTCTGCCACACAACAATGTGAATCACTCACAAGTATGCATACGCCCCCTCTCTCCTGAGCCTCCCCATCCCCCCCACCTCACCCCAGCCCTCTAGGTGGTCACAGAGCCCCAGATCGAGCTCCCTGTGCTGCACAGCAGCTTCCCCACTGGCTATCGATTTTACGCATGGCAGTGTACGTGTGTCAGCGGCACTCTCTCAGTTCACCCCCCTTCTCCTTCCCCCTTTGTGTCCAACGTCTGTTTCTCTATGTCTGTGCCTCTATTCCTGCCTTGCAAATAGGTTCATCAGTACATTTTTCTAGATTCCATTTATATGCATTAAAATATGAAGTTTGTTTTTCTGACTTCACTCTCTGTAACAGGCTCTAGGTTCACCCACCTCACTAGAACTGACTCAAACGAATTCCTTTTTATGGCTGAGTCAGACATGACTTAGCGACTTCACTTTCACTTTTCACTTTCATGCATTGGAGAAGGAAATGGCAACCTACTCCAGTGTTCTTGCCTGGAGAATCCCAGGGACAGGGGAGCCTGGTGGCTTCCATCTATGGGGTCACACAGAGTCGGACACGACTGAAGTGACTTAGCAGCAGCAGCAGCAGCAGTATTTCATTGTATATGTGTACCACAACTTCTTTACCCATCTGCCGATGGACATCTAGGTTACCTCCATGTTCTGGCTATTGTAAATAGCACTGCAATGAACACTGGGGTACATGTGTCTTTCAATTATGGTTGTTTCCACTTCAGTACTCTTGCCTGGGAAATCCCGTGGATGGAGGAGCCTGGTGGGCTGCAGTCCATGGGGTCGCTGAGAGTCGGACATGACTGAGCAACTTCACTTTCATTTTTCACTTTCACACATTGGAGAAGGAGGTGGCAACCCACTCCAGTGTTCTTGCCTGGAGAATCTCAGGGACGGGGGAGCCTGGTGGGCTGCCGTCTATGGGGTCGCATAGAGTCGGACACGACTGAAGCGACTTAGCAGAAGCAGCAGCAGCAGCAGGGTATATGCCCAGTAGGGAATTGCTGGGTCATATGGTAGTTTTATTCCTAGTTTTTTAAGGAATCTATATAGTGTTCTCCATAGTGGCTGTATCAATTTACATTTACATTCCCACCAACAGTACAAGAGGGTTCCCTTTTCTCACACCCTCACCAGCATTTTTTTTTTTTTCAGATTTTTTGGTGATGGCCATTCTGACCAGTTTGAGGTGATACTTCATTGTAGTTTTGATTTGTATTTCTCTAATAACGAGCAAGGTTAAGCATCTTTTCGTGTGTTTGTTGGACATCTGTATGTCTTCTTTGGAGAAATGTCTGTTTAGGTCTTCCTCCCACTTTTTGACTGGGTTGTTTGGAAAACTGAGATTTGAAAAAGAGTTCATTATATTGGAGCAAAAAAATGCAAAATGGAAGAATAAAGAGTCTACTGAATTTCTCTGTGAAGTGTGGTAGTAATACATGTACTTAAGTTTTGTTTGCTGAGGTTTTTAGTGCATTCTCAAGTCTTAAAAGGAAGATTCTAGAAAACAGCATTGTAGGACTTGCTGGGACAGTAACAAGAGGAAAGCATTCAGAGTTCCATTTCTAGGTCTCTATATCTGTAACTGTGAAACACTGTTTTTCTTCTATTTGCCCTCCTCCATGTTCCTTCCTGGGCCTCAGGTGGGACTCCTGGAGGCAGAATTGTGGTATGTTACTTTGTTCACAACATTTAAATATTCTCCTTACCTGGAAGCCTGTCCTCAGCCTCATTCTGAGTTTTCCAGTTCTTGCAGGATTATCTCTTTATTGCATGTAAGATAAATGCCTGACAGTCCACTTAACTGCACATAAAACAAATTCTTGCCTTTCCTCTGCTAGAAAGAGAGGAGAAAACAGGGCAGCAGAGAAAAAAAATCTAAACAGCCTTCAAGGTCAGGCCAGAGAGGAGATAATCTTTCTCTCCTCTGAGATCAAAGTAAGAAGCAATTAATTTCCTTGGCTGCACAAAGGGGCTGTAGGTAGACATTGAAAGAACTTCCAGTTAATGAGGATTTCTGAACTGGGGGATGAATTATCTGGGTGGGATAGAGTCTCCTTCCCTTGAGGTATTTAAAAGCTGGAGCAAGAGGCAAGCAGGAGGGCTTATGTGCTGATTGGCTTGCAGAGAGGAGAATTAGCTTGGCATCTGCTCAGGAGGACAATGAAAGTGACTAGCTGAATGAAATCAGTCTTCCCTCTCCTTTCTGTATACACCAGGCCACCAGTAGTGAATACCTTGCATTGTTTATTTCCAAAATACTTTCATGTTACTTCAGTTGGTTATTACAGTGATTAAATGGGAAGCACATACATTGTTATCATCACTGGAACAGGGGACCAGGGTCAAGTGAGCGGTCTGCACTCACACAGTCATTTAGCATCAGGGCTGGAACCTGAACTGGTTTCCCCATGTACTGTGCTTTTCCACTGCTGTTTGAAAACTCTCAGTCTGATGAAGTATTAAGGATGGTGGGGATTCCACTATAGCTTAAACTGAATTTCTGAACATTTTCATTATGTTTCCAAATGGAAATAATAAGGACTTCCCACCTTCTCTCCTTGTTAACTTTTGGCTGGAGGGCAGGATGGCTTGACTTCCAGCTATCCTTATTAGAACTGACACAAACCGAAGATGCAACATCTTCGAAAAAAATAGAGACGAGAAAGAGGGTGTGTGCTCTCCTCTGCCTAATTGCATGGTCTACTGAATTGCAAGGCTGTGCCCCAGGGGCTTGACTCCAAACCAGAAAACTCCAGGGAACATATTGTTGGGAAGTGCCTGGCCTCACTGGAGACGAATCAAGCAGCTGATCTGATTACAGCTTCATCAGCCCAACTCAAGCCTTGCATGGCTCCTTTTCTTAAGGAATTTAGAGTAAAACTGAATTTTAAGAAATAATTGAAACCTCTTTATATCTTTCATATGAAATCTAAGAAGGGCGTAGCTAAGTTTCTGCATTCACAACGTCTTTTCTGGGGAGTGGAGGGCAGAGAGTAGACCTCACGGGGAAATCAGCTGCAAGTATTCATCTTGGAATTAACTGTAAAATGCCCTGCTGGGTCCCTACCATGCCTGACTGCAGCCCTTACCTATTCTTGTTTTAAGGTACAGGCTTGTTACAAAATTGACAGATATAGATCTGCAATGTCTATGAAAATCAGGGAAATAACTACTGAGTACTCTAAAGTATTTGTAAACATGACAAACAAAAGAATATTTAATACTTCATTGGAAATGTCAGTCTGGAATTTGAGAAGTAGGGGTTATATTTTTCTGCTTTAAATTTTTGGTCACATATCATATGTTTATTCCATGTATGCACATATGTGTGTGCTCAGTTGCTAAGCCGTGTCTGACTCTTTGCAACCCCACAGACTATAGCCCACCAGGTTCCTCTGTCCACGGGATTCTCCAGGCAAGAATACTGGAGTGGGTTGCTGTGCCCTCCTCCAGGGGATCGGAGAAGGCAATGGCAACCCACTCCAGCACTCTTGCCTGGAAAATCCCACAGACGGAGGAGCCTGGAGGGCTGCAGTCCATGGGGTCGCTAAGAGTCGGACACGACTGGACGACTTCACTTTCACTTTTCACGTTCATGCACTGGAGAAGGAAATGGCAACCCACTCCAGTGTTCTTGCCTGGAGAATCCTAGGGACAGGGGAGCCTGGTGGGCTGCCGTTTATGGTGTCGCATAGAGTCGGACACAACTGAAGCGACTTAGCAGCAGCAGCCTCCAGGGGATCTTCCCAACCCAAGGATTGAACCGGTATCTCTTGCATCTCCTGCATTAGCAGGAGGATTCTTTACCACTGAGCCTCCTGGGAAGCCCCATATAGGCACATACATACACACAGACATTAATGTGTGTGTGTCTGTAAATCCTATCCCCTTATATAATCAATTCTGTGTGTGTCTATGTGCGAACATGCCATATAAATTAAACACACACAGAGAGGCTTTAATGCATGAGAGCTCAATAGAACTGAGTTTCTGCAATTTTTGTTTTGTTTTGCTTTCAACATAATTATGGCCCCTTTAATTTTACTTCTGTAACAGAAGGTCTGGGGCTCCTGGCTATAACATCAAATAGTTCTCTCTCTCTCTCTTTTTCAATCTGAGGAAGGAAGGAAGAAAGGTACCAAGGAAGGAAGGGTTTTGACAGAGTTAATTGGGTAGTAGGGGTCTCTAAAAGCAACTTGCCTCTCACAGCTATCAGGGAGGGAAGAAATAGAATCTGGAGGGGAGGATTTCCTGCTCCCATTTCCTGTGCTGGTCAGAAGCTCCCTCTTGAAGTAAGTTGGTACAACCCTTCCACAAGGCACGTTTCTCATTTGCATCCACTTGACCCAGTTCTTCTAGGAATTTATCCCAAGGAAGCAACTGGACAGGTGTGCAAAATAGAAGTATTGGAATACACATTAGTGAGAAATTGGAGAGTTAGAAACAGTAAAATGTCTAAGACAAGACATTATTTAATGTCTGTTAACTAGATCACAAGACATCTCCATTTCAGAATAATAAGCTACGGTTCATATGGCGATGATCCATATTTCCTGCCTGGGAAGATAATGAGAGCTGATTTTTAATGAAGGTTGACCACATGGCAGGTACTTCACATATATTGTCTGATTCAATGCTCATAACCACTCCTTGAGTTAGGTGTTATTTTACTCAACTGATGGATGAGGAAAATGGCCTGAGGTTAAGTAGGCCCAGTGTCACAGTCTTAATAAGTCATTAAGATTTAAACTTTAGATCTCACTATTTAAACATCTTTGTGAAGGTGCCCCCAGTAATATTTTTAATGCAACAGAGAAACAAAGGAAATAAAAGGATGTATTTGTGCAAATAAACAGAAAGAGAAAGCAAGAGTTAACGAGATGGCACTGTCAACTAAAAAGAAAAAGAGCACAACGTGAAATTTGTGCGTTAAGTTTTATTTGGGGGCAAAATGAGGACTACAGCCCAGCAGATAGGACCTCAGAGAGCTCTGAGAAACTGCTCCAAAGACCTGGGGAGATGATCTGTATGTATGTGATTTTGGTGAAGGGAGAATACATGCAATCATGCATACAATTTTTTCAGAAGTTTTCTGCTAGTCATGAGGAGCAGTTGTCACCATGAAGGATTTTAGTGTTTTTCTAGATGAAAGGAGATACAAGAATTGGGCTCATAAAATCGGCTCTTAAGCTGGCTTAAAACTCAGCATTTAAAAAACTAAGATCATGGCATCGGATCCCATCTCTTCAAGGCAAATAGATGGGGAAACAATGGAAACAGTGAAAGACTTTATTTTCTTGGGCTCCAAAATCACTGTGGATGGTGACTGCAGCCATGAAATTCAAAGATGCTTGTTCCTTGGAAGAAAAGCTATGACCAACCTAGACAGCATGTTAAAAAGCAGAGTCATCACTTTGCTGACAAAGGTCTGTATAGTCAAAGCTATGGTTTTTCCAGTAGTCATGTACGGATGTGAGAGTCAGACCATAAAGAAAACTGAGCACTGAAAAATTGATGCTTTCAAATTGTGGTGCTGGAGAAGATTCTTGAGAGTCCCTTGGACTGCAAGGAAATCAAACCAGTCAATCCTAAAGGAAATCAACCCTGAATATTCATTGAAAGGACTGAAGCTGAAGCTCCAATACTTTGGTCACCTGATGCAAAGAGCCAACTCATGGGCAATGACCCTGATGCTGGGAAAGATTGAAGGCAGGAGGAGAAGTGGGTGACAGAGGATGAGATGGCTGAATGGCATCATTGATTCTCTTGAGTTTGAGCAAATTCTGAGAGATAGTGAACAACAGGGAAGCCTGGCGGGCTGCATGGGGTTGCAAAGAGTCAGACACACCTGAGCAACAAAATTTCTAACCAAAACAACTGAGCAACAAAAAATGTCTAACTATCTGAAGACCTGTCCTACCAGTTTTCCCCTGAGGACAGAGTGCCTCATTTTCGCTATCCACCCTGAGCTCCTTTCAGGGCCTGTTAAAAATTAGCAGCTGCAGCAGCACATTATTTAATCCTTGTAGAAGATGGCAGATGCCCGTGGCAAGTGCCAATTGGTAGTTGACAGTGCAATGGTTAAGATTTGCAGGCTTTGGAGTAAGAGAATAAAGTTCAAACCCCAGCACCACACTGCTGAATTCTATAACCTTGGGCAAATGACTTGACATCTCTAGCACTTCAGTTCCATCATTACAGAAGAGAGAGAGAATTTCCCATCTCATGAATTTGTTGTAAGGCTAGATAATAAATGGGGGACTGTCATATATACAGAGAGACCTCTGGAAGGATGTTCACCTATTCATGAAGAGTGGTCATACCACTGGGTGGCAAAATGTGAGTGGGGGATTTTACATTTTCTTTCTCCTTTTCTGTATTTCTTTAAAATTATCTCAAAGGGTTTGTGTCCTTTTATAAATAGAAAATCCAGTAAAGCTCTATCATTTTGAAAATGATAATGATATCATTTCATTTGGAAATATCATTTCATTTGGAAATAGCATTTCATTGGACACGATAATCAGTGACAAAGAATGAGGGCAAGGAGAAGCGAGAGGAGATGAAGCTGCAGAAAGGGAATTAGCCATCATCTCCTTTAGAGAGAACAATTGCCGGCAGGACCTGGAGCTAGAATCAGCATCTCCTGCCTTTCAAGTGAGCATAATGTGCACCTTCATGAGCTTGAAGAAAATTCTGCAGGAGGCAGGCAGGTCTACTCTTAGAGCAGGACATTGGCTAAGGCTGCTTTTAACAGGCCTGGCCAACCTTTCTGTGCCCTTTGCCAGAGCCCTGCCTTCTCCTGGAGTGCTGCTCTTTCCTCTGGGGAGGGAAGCAGTCTAAAAAAATGATTCATACAAAGATGGAAGTGATTCATCATGTTCTGGGAGCCCTCTCAAAGTCTTTATAGTAAAAGGAAAACTTTCAATGGAACTCTTGGCCTATTGGAGGGAGACTAAATTGGTCTGACTGCTTCAAGTTGGATTTAGTTTTTGATTTGTTTCAAAACTTTTAGAATTATACATACATTTTGACCTAGCAAATGTACTTTTAAGAATGTGTTGCAGTAATAATCTACAATGGAAAAGAATCTGTAAAGGAATATATAAATACCTGAACCGCTTTGCTGTACACCTGAAACAGAACATTGCAGATTAACTATCCTTCAATTAAAAAATGCATTCCAAAGAAATAATCATAAATACACAAAATGTTAGCTACATGAATATTCACTACAGTAACTCTTTATTATAGTGAAAATTAAGACCTGCCTACATGTCCAACAACGGGTTGAACAGGTATGATCACTTAATCATGTCTGAATCTTTTCGACTCCCTGGACTGTAGCCTGTCAAGCTCCACTGTCTATGGAATTCTGCAGGCAAGAATACTGGAGTAGGTTGCCATTTCCTCCTCCAGGAGAATCTTTCTGACCCAGGGACTGAACCTGGGTCTCCTGCATTGCCGGCAGATTCATTAACATCTGAGCCCCCAGGGAAGCCCAACAACAAGGAATTGTATAAATTATATCAGCTCCAGTCAATGGACTATATGATTCCTTCTAAAAATGTTATTGTGGGATTATATTTATTGTCCTGGTGAAATGTTCCTAATATGATATTAAAAAAGCAGACCCCCCAAATTAAATATTCCCATGTAAAACAAGAAAAGTACACCTACACTAAAACTTTTGAAAAATTGGAAAATGTTAATATTTATTCCTTAACTGTGATTATTTTCTTCTCGTTGTTTATTGAATATATGTCACTTTTGAAATAAGAAGTAATGTTATCACAATTTTTAAGGCATAGGAACTCAAGTATACCCCTACTACACTGCAGCACACTATGCTGCTAAGTTCACAAGGACATGTACCGCATCTGTTTCAGTGAATCACTGTGATTTCAGCACCTGGCACAATGCCTGACAGGGAGAAGTTCTTCTTGGATGTTTGTTGAACAAACGAACGAAAGAATGGTAGAACAAGTGTATGAACAAACAAGATGGTGGTAACAGGGGACCCAAGATGAGGGAGGAACTCACAACAAATTGTATACAACTGCTTGACCTCCTGTCTGTAATTTGGTAGTGGAGCTCCACAGGATGAGACCCATTCATCTCCGAGGTCATTACAGTGCCTTGCTCATGGTAGAGGGAGCTCAATAAATGATATATGAAACTATAACTACGTCTTCTTCCTCCTGGGATCACTTCTGCACTTTTCTGCAGCAGGTAAATTCATCCCCCTGTGGCAGATCAAGTGCAAAGACTGTAATAACGGCCATTACAATTAGAAGCTGTACTATTTGGGGTTAGGTTTGTCATAAAGTAACAAACAGAAACAAAGTGAAAATGGCTCAAAAATAATTAAAAGTTCATTTCTTTCTAACATTCAAGAAATCCAGAGGCAGACAGTTTGGAGATGGAAAGGAGTTATCACATTTCTTCTATCGTTTTGCTCTGCCACAAGTGGCTTCCATTCCCACGGTCACGTTGTGGTCCAAAACAGCTCCTGGGGCTCCAGTTATTTCATCAGCATTCCAGCAAACAGGAAGGAGTAAGAGAAGAAGAAATATATGCTCAGTTTGCAGCAGCTGCACACATGACCTCTGCTTTATCCCACTGGCCCAGACTTCATCAAGGGGGCCTGATAAATGTAGTTTTTGTTCTGGGATGCCTCATTCCTAGCTAATGATTGGGGGTTTTCTTCCTGTGGAAGAAGGGAAGAACTCATATTGGGAAACAATTGGCACTTCTGCTGCTGTGGTGTCCTCAGCCATCCCACTGTTAGCCAAACTGAGTCCCAGCATATGTGTGGCATCTGCTGTGATGATATAGGGAAAGTCACCCTGTCAGTGGGTTACAATTCACCAGGTGTTTGGGGCTGCTGCTGATAAACCCCGCCAAGCGATGATACATTTCATGAGTTGCGCCCTAACGGCACAGATCCATTTGCAGCGAAGTCTCTGTTATGGTCACAGCCGTGACCGGGTCACTGCTCTCTGCCTAGCAGAGCTGGACCACAAACTGCAAGTCAGCATCTTTTCTGCTGCAGCAATTACTCCTGTCCTGCAGATCCTGGCTGACTGCGGCATTCAAATCATCAGAGAAGCCAAGAAGTAGCCATGAGGGATTCTAATTATATTCATGAGGAAAGAAACAGAAGAGGCCTAAGTTTCACAGAACATTGTCAAGGGATTTGAGTCACCCTCTGGAGGCTGCGGGGTGCTGCCCTTTGTGACATCACTAGGGGGCTGGCAGGTCACTAGATCTGAGCATAGCAAAGCAATGTCAGGCTACATTAGAGCAAAGGAAAAATAATGGTTCTTTTTTTGTGGAAGTGATAAGAAACAGATAGCAATAAGCATTCTGTTAGCAGCTACCATTTAGTTAGGTACCATATAAGTCCTTATGGTTGCCAGCATTCAAGACAGCCTGCAATAATCCTTATTTTCTGGTCTTTATGCCCTTGTCCAGTCCTGTCCGCTCTGAATCAGAGCTGGCCTGTGTGACCGGCAGCCTTCAGTGGAAGTGGTGATGTGTAACTCTGAGGCTGAGTCACCATAGGCACTGCAGCTTCTGACTTGGCCTTTGAATTGATTGCTCTGAGGGAAGCCAGTCACCATTCTGGGACACTCTAGCCGTTCTATAAGAGGCCGATGTGGAGAGCAACCAGGATGTGCATCAATCAATCAATCAGCCACATAATGGGCAACCTTGGAAGTAGATCCTCCAGCCCCAGGCTGGCCGTCCCAGGACTGCAGCCCCAAACATCTGACTGAGCTGTATGAGAAATCCCAAACCAGAATTACCAAGCTGTCTATGCTCAGTCATGTCCTGCTCTTTGCCACCCTGTAGACTGAAGTCTGCCAGGCTTCTCCGTCCACGGGATTCTCCAGGCAAGAATACTGGAGTGGGATGCCATTTCCTTCTCCAGGGGATTTCACTGACCCAAGGATTGAAACTGCCATCTCTTGCATTGCCTGCATTGCAGGTGGACACTTACTGAGCCATCGGGGCAGCCTGTATGAGAAATCCAAGGCCAGAACCACTCAGCTAAACCCCTCCTAAATTCCTGACCCTCAGAAATAATGAGATAACAGATGCTTATTTGTGCTTTAAGCCACAACATTTGTTATGCAGCAATAGATAACTAACGGAGCCTTTATATATAATTTGTTCATCACAACGACACTCAGAAGGCATTGTTATCCCCATTTTACTGATCAGGAGACTGAGGCTTAGAAAGGTTAATTAGTTTTCCTGGAATCAGAATAGCTGTTAGAAGCAAAGCTGGGACTCTAGTTTAGCTATGAAATGCATGAAGCCAGCACACTGAACAACTGCTTACTATACTGCCTGCCACTGGGAGCCACCTAGGACTTCCAGAACACTTGGACGTCAAGAAAAACCACATGTTCCCAAGTGAACTGAGTGGTCTCGTGACAGTGAAGTGTACCTGCTTCCATTCAGGATTATACAGGCCCAATAGGTAGCTGTGGATCCATGCCCCAAATCCATAGCCCATTTAAAACTCCAGTGCGTGGTTGTGCTATGAAAATCAGTCAGTTTACTCCCAGGAGTGCCCCTGACATGCACAACGTTTCCCAAACTCCCAGAAGAAGTTTGCACAGCCTCAGAACAACTGCCCTCCCTGGAGCCTTCCAATTTGATGCAGTTTGGGGGTTGCTGATATTTATAATGACTGAATTTAGAGAGCAGGGGTGTGGTCTGTGGCAAGGCATGGGGAGTGGGATGATCATCTGCCTTTCACTCTCCTCCTGTGCTGGGTCAGTTTCCATTTAATAACCTGGCAGCCTGCCAGTGTGCTGAGGGGGGACAAATTTGACAAGTACCTACTTGTCGGCCAAAGAATGTGAGCATTCCTCTGAAGTCACATCAAGGAATGAGTTTCTGAGCTCTGGTCTGGGACTAACTGGCTTACATCTGTCTCCTTCTGGCCAGAGACCAGCAGCCATGTGAGGGAGGTTGGTCCCGTGGAAGCTTCTGGGCCTGCTGACCCATTGGCTAAGAAACCCGGGGATGTAGGTGAGAGAGAGGCTTGTCCTTGTTCTCCAGGCTTGCCCATGACACTGCAGACGCAGATCTGTTCCGGCAACCACACAGGCAGCCAAGTAAGAAGAGAAGAAAGGTCTCTTTCTGAAGAACGAAATGTCACTTCTGAAACAAAATTCATCATCTGCTTTTAGTTCTCTCAGCCTTTCCATTCTCTGGCTGTGCCAGTAGGCCCTTGAGCTGAAACTTTTGGCCTCTACATCGACTGCTTCCTCTTCTCAGCCCTTCAAATTGAGCTAGTCATCTAGGTTTGTCAATTATGCCTTCAAAATATCCTAGGATGATTTTGTCCCCATTTCTGCTTTGCCCTTGAATCATCACCTAGATGGGGACCTGGGTCCAAATGTCTGTCACCATTAACAGCTTGAAACCACCTACTACAATGATTCTACATGAAAGGTGTTCATTTACTTTCCAAGACCCTGTAAATGTGTTCTGTGCTGTGCTTAGTCGCTCAGTTATGTCTGACTCTTTGCGACCCCATGGACCGTAGCCTGCCTGTTCCTCTGTCCATGGGAATTCTTCAGGCTAGAATACTAGAATGGGTTGCCATGCCCTTCTCCAGGGGATATTCCCAACCCAGGGATCGAACCCAGGTCTCCCGCATTGCAGGCAGATTCTTTACCAGCTGAGCCACCAGGAAAGCCCAAGAACACAGGAATGGGTAGCCTATCCCTTCTCCAGGGGATCTTCCTGACTTGGGAATCGAACCAGGGTCTCCTGCAATTGCAAGCGGATTCTTTACCAGCTGAGCCACCAAGGAAGCCCAACTATGTTCTGACATAAGTTAATTTTCCAAAGCTCTCCAGTGCTAATCCTGCTACGTATACGCATGCACGTGTATGTGCAATGTGAAGGCACACATGTGGACACATATACACATTGCTGTGTGTCTACACCCACCTTTTACTGCTTTCTCTATAGTTTTAGATGTTCTTTATAATCCTTGCTTTTCTGGTTTAACTCATCCTGTTTAAAAAAAAAAGCTTGTTTACCACCTCAGATACCAGTCCCAGTAATCTCTCCCTTGTCTATCTCCACAAGTTGTTATTTTCAGAAACAAGCCACACCTCTGCACTAGCCACATTTTTCAGATCCCTCAGACTTCTAGAATCCCTCCGGACTCCAGAAATCTTGGAGAAAACAAAAACAGAACTGATTGAGAGTAAAGTGCAACCCTGAGGGCCCAGCTCACCGACACTGCTATCCTGAGCCACTGTCCCAGGCCCACAGTGCGCTGAGAGTCATGGTTTGATGGTCAGAAGGAGAAAAGCCAGCTAATTGGTTCTGCCCACAAAGATCGACCACAGAACACCCGGTAAGACAGATATGATAAAAAAGCAGCAGAAGACCAGGTGAAAAGACAGCTGCAGGGGTGAGTGGTGCTTGGATGTGACTAGCAGTGGTGACGGAGTGATGAGCAGCAGAAGTTCTGCAGTGGAGAAGTCGATGATGAAGTGACTGAAGGTATCTGCGGTCTGTGGGGGTGTCTGCAAGCACGCGCGCTCTCTCTTGCTCTCATTCTGCAATAGCTCATGGAAACAAGGAAGATTCTGGGGTAAGCAGCAGCTTCCTGTTCTGCCCTGAGGGCATGAAACTGCTGCTGCCAGGGGACGTGAGCCGTGTGGGGCACCTGGGCAGCATCTGTGACCTGACTGCCTTTGCAATTATCTGCCAGAGGCTACAACCCACGTGCCTACAGGGACCAAGCAGGTCATGTGAATGTGCAAAGGGGTAGGGATCACAACAAATGGAAGGGCACACACCTCCTCCAAAGGCATTCAAGTACACATCTGAAGATCCGCATAGCCTAAACAAGACATTTGCTTGGGACAAACATGGCCCCCAGGCACCCTGCGTGTAATCTCTGGCTCCATAGGTATGTGTGTGCGGCATGTCATAAAGACTGATGATGGGAATGATGACCTTGAATTGCTGACATGGTGGTTAAGCTCTTTCAAGCTGCCAAGACTAACGTGATCTGGTGGGGCTATTGGGAGTCTCTCTGGAGAGGTAAGCTGGTTGACATGGCTTCACCAGCCATAGAGCCCGCTCAGTGATCAATCAGGAACAATAACAGCTCCTGTGGCTACACAGAACTCTAGAAGATCGACCAGGGAGGACTCTGTCCATCTTATTGGTCCCTTATTAGCAGCTGGACTTCCCTGGTGGCTCAGAGGTTAAAGCGTCTGCCTCCAATGCGGGAGACCCAGGTTCGATCCCTGGGTTGGGAAGATCCCTGGAGAAGGAAATGGCAACCCACTCCAGTACTCTTGCCTGGAGAATCCCATGGACGGAGGAGCCTGGTAGACTACAGTCCACTGGGTCGCAAAGAGTCGGATACGACTGAATGACTTCACTTTCTTTCACTTATTAGCAGCTAGGGCTCCCCTGATGGTTCAGATGGCAAAGAATCTGCCTGCAATGCAGGAGACCTGAGTTCAGTCCCTGTGTTGGGAAGATCCCCTGGAGAAGGGAATGACAACCCCCTCTAGGATTCTAACCTGGACAATCCCATGGACAGAGGTACCTGGTGGGCTACAGTCTGTGGGATCGCAAAGAGTCAGACACGACTGAGCCACTAACACTTTCAGGGGCTTCCTGCCTTGCAGGCTACGCTGTAGCAGGGATTCTCCCGTTGTTACCCTGTAGCACTTCAGCTTCTTTCTACCTCTTGTTTTCTGCTTTTCCTGACTTATATTGCTTCATGGGTGCTAAGATGTTACAGTCATGTCTGACTCTTTGTGACCCTATGGACTGTCGCCCACCAGGCTCCTCTGTCCATGGGATTCTCCAGACAAGAATATTGGAGAAGGTTGCCATGCCCTCTTCATATTGCTTTATTGCAACTGTTTATTCATTCCTTGTCTTCAAAAAACCCACTCACCTCCACCAGCCGACTTCCCCTTAACACCTTATTGGCCTGGACTGTGCCACCCACACAAGCTGCAAGTCAGGCTGAGAAATGAGGTACTTAGCTCTCCGTATAGATTGACGGCCTCTTGCTTCTTATGCGTAGGGATTTTCTCACATTTTGTGTGCATTTGTGTATTAGTTCAATGCCCCATGGGTGTCTCAGGCAGGGAGTGTGAAATAAAAAAACACAGGAAAATGTGTAGGTCTGAATGCCAGTTCCATCTTCTACTGACTCTGTAATCTAAAAACAATTAACCTTACTGAATGTCATTCTCCTGCCAGGTAAAAGGGAGTACTAAATACCTCCTTTGCAGAGCTGTTGTTTGGATTAAATATGACAGTGTTTTGATATTTCCTAGTCCTGAAGAGATTTCCCAAATGGTTACTATTTTATTGTAGTATGCTGTCTTCTGTTTGATGAGCTCATGGTAGGTGGACACATTGTAGAAGAGAAGAGAGCTTGAAGGTCAAGGACAGAGGCCCTAAAGTCATGCTATTAGGACCAGACCCATCCTCCACCTCCTACTAACTGCGACCTTGGAGGACTTACTTGGCCTCTCTGAGTTTCAGTTTCCCTATCTGTAAACTAAAGACAGATAGAACATATAGAGCAAAATAATAGAACATATCTCGTAGGGGTGCATTTGGGAGAAAAAAGAGAGTATCCCTATACTGGGCACAGTGACAGGCACAAAGCGAGCACACAGTAAGTGTTGCCTATTATTAATATCGATTGCTTGTTTTTTTTCCCTTGGCCCAGAACTAAAATTTATTGAACCAGAAGAGCAAGTGCCTTGCTGTTGAAACTTTAAAACCAATTGCCTAAAATATACCCACTCTTATAACTGGAAGCAGATCAAGAGTAAGTTGTTGGTATAAGGTGTTCTGCCCTGGCTTCAAGCAATAAGAGGGTCCATCATCTGTAGAGAATTTTAAAAATAATTTATTAAAAACCCAAGTAAAATTAAAAATTGTTACCAAGTGCCAACATTTCTAAACAATATAGGTGATAAAATAGCCTCCTTCTTCCATCTATTTGCTAAGGTCTAAAGGATGGCTGCAATTCATTTTAGGTTAGCACTTTTTTGTTGGTTATTTTTCAATAAACACTGTACTCTATTAGAGAACCCCCAGTTAGACAATCAGCCTCTGACACTCCAGACTCAGGTGCTAACAGTTTCTCATCCTTTCACTTTGTCTCCAACCCGGGCAGCTCTTCATACTCCTGAGTGAAAACAATAGACTCAGAATGAAGGAGGAGAGCTCGGGGCTCGTAAAGACAATAAAATGAAACTTCAATTCTGTGTGACTTCCGGGAATTCGTCTTAGTTTTCTTAGCATAGTTACAACAACTAACAGAGGGTGAACTGTGAGGTGTGATGTTTTTGCTTGGCAGAGGCAAATTTTAGTTCACATGTGATATATTTTACACAGATGGATGATCTTTTGAAATGAAATCACTCTTAAGAAAAAGTGAAATCAGTCTTTTGAAATTATTTGTTTTTAAAATTAAAGAACAAATCCAGGGGATTGTACTAAGTTCTGATTACTCCAGAATTCATGCTGAGAATAACTTTGTGATGCAGAGGAGGATGTCAAAAGTGATTTTCTCTGGTTAGATTAGGTTATGCTGCCCAGGTGCTGCTCTTAGCAAAGATGGGAGAAGGCAAAGGAAAGTGAGCGAACTACCATAGTTCACTGATCCTAAAATACGTGTCTTTATTCACAGTTTAACCTATCTGAAATCAGAATGGGTCTCTCAATCACCATTGGTTGAGTAGCAGTTATGATGTATTGTTGCCACTGACGCCTGTACATCAAACCTAGCCACAGCTTGGAAGAAAATCCTGGTGACAATAATGGAGCACTTTTAAGGAAACTCTCTAAGAGAACAACCTTGATGGAGCAAACTGCTAGGGGGAGGGCAGAAGAGAAGGATACTGAAAATTAGGAGTGACATAGAAGAGTCAAACTGTGACTAGGACATTTCAAAAATACTTGAACCAATTCATTTCACTATTTTCAATATGAATGCCTAAGAGTGATAGAAGATAAACATTGAAGTATAAAGATGCTCTTTTGATGAACAGAAAAATTTTCAATTAAAAAAAAAAAAGACTTGTTCTGTTGACTGTAAAAAAGTGCACAACCTAAAAGTTAGCCTTAATGAAGAAGATAGCTCAGGATAGCATCTCTCAGATAGCGCTGAGGAATTGTTCCAAAGAGATAAGGAAGAGCCAGGGTATATAGGAATTTTTGTTGGGAAAAAAAAACAACCAAAAACAAAACCAGGTAGTCAAACATCAAAAGATTACTGCTAATCATAAAAATAACCAGACATCTCAAGTTAATTTTAGTGCTTTTCTATGTATGGGAAGATGCAAGAGTCTGGGCTTGCTGTGATTATTCCTTGGATATGCACTGTAACTATCTAGGGTGAGTATCCTGTTTTTCTGCATCCTGAATCCCCTCAGGGTGCACTGCAGGGGGTGGCTGCAGTGACTCATGGCTGCACCATCCTATGTTTACTGAAATGGCAGGCAACATTCTTTGTCCACATCTCCATAGCAAAAAAGGAGTCCCTGGTGGCTCAGATGGTAAAGAATCTGCCTGCAATGTGGGAGACCAAGGTTCAATCCCTAGGTTGGGAAGATCACCTGGAGAAGGGCATGGCAACCCACTCCAATACTCCTGCATGGAGAATTTCATGAACAGAAGAGCCTAGTGGGCTACAGTCCATGGGGTCGCAGAGTCAGACACGACTGAGCGATTAACAGTTTCACTTTTTTTCCTTTCCAAAGCAAATACATTCGATATGCCACTCACTGTATAGGAACAGAAGGGACCTTAGAGAATCAAGCCCAAGGTCCTCGCTTTACAACTGTCCTGAGGGAAGTTATCCCAGGTCACACAGAGAGCAGGCAAGGAGAGCTAAATGGAAGTTCCCTAGCTATGGCTGTGCTTGTTTTTCCATTGTCCATACTCAAGTTATCTAAAATGTTACTACAGTATTAGTGCTTCAAAAAATATGGTCGGTCAGTCAGTCAGTTCAGTCACTCAGTCATGTCCGACTCCCTGCGACCCCATGAATCACAGCACGCCAGGCCCTCCCTGTCCATCACCAACTCCTGGAGTTCACTCAAACTCATGTCCATTGAGTTGGTGATGCCATCCAGCCATCTCATTCTCTGTCGTCCCCTTCTCCTCCTGCCCCCAATCCCTCCCAGCATCAGAGTCTTTTCCAGTGAGTCAACTCTTTGCATGAGGTGGTCAAAGTATTGGAGTTTCCAATTTGTACCCAGGGATGGGGGAGCCTGGTGGGCTGCCGTCTGTGGGGTCGCACAGAGTCGGACACAACTGAAGCGACTTAGCAGCAGCAGCAGCTAACACACAGCTCAGGCCACTTGTTCATTGTATGAGTTTGTGTCAACCAAAAGGCCTCCCCCTGCTCAGCAAGACAAGTGCCAAACACTTGACTATAGCAGCTGGGTTAAGTTGCCACAACGATTCCTAAACCAGTGAGTTATTGGACTAACTTTAAGTAGCTCTATGGCATGTCACAATCAGTCTAAAGAGATGGGTGATCAGGAAAACATCCCTGGTTATTTCTATAAGCAAAGATTTAACCTTTGGGTAGCTTTGTCTTGGAGAAGGCAATGGCAGCCCACTCCAGTACTCTTGCCTGGAGAATCCCAGGGACGGTAGAGCCTGGTGGGCTGCTGTCTATGGGGTTGCACAGAGTTGGACACGACTGAAGTGATTAGCAGCTTAGCAGCAGCTTTGTCTTTGTTTAATTACTGAACACATTTTAAGAGAGTTAAGAGTCCAGGCGTGAGCCACTGTCACTACTAGCTCTGTTGCCTTGGGCCAGTGCCAAAACCTCTCTAATCATGATTTTCCTCATCCATAGAATGAGGGAACATTAGTACCCAACTCAGAGGGGTCATCAGAGGTATATGTGTAAATACCAGGGGATCTGCCACACACCAGGCTCGCATTGTTGTAGCCATGCGTTCCGGGAAACAAACTCAGAAGGACAATGCAGATAGTGGAGTGCAGTTTATTACACCGGCGGGCCCAAGGCAGAGTCTCCGCTTAGCCAAGGACCCCGACAAGTTTTTGAGAAAACCTTATATACCCTAAGTGTACTTGCTCAAACCCACCTCCCCAAATTCCTTGAAACTAGTCTGGACAAGGTAAAAGAGAGATAGGATCAAACTTAACCCATGATTCATGTGTCACAAGACTGGATAAACAGTGGACATTTATCAATAGGCCTGTGGTTTTATCCCGATAAACATAATGGAATTTACCCCTTTGTTCTGTTACAGAGATAATTAGCATATTCTTTTTGGCAATGGAGAGTCCAAGTACAAGTCCTGAGGCTCTTTTATCCGGGGGGTCTGGTTTCCTATTGGTATTCCACTTCTCTAGACACAGGGCACAAAGTTCAGAGTCCATTGGGAGGGTGACCACACGTGTAGCCTAATGTTCGCAGCCTGGCCCAAGATGGAGTCCAGCTCTGTCTGTTTCCTCCTTCAGCATAAGCATGAACTATTATTAGTATTGTTAAGTAAAAGTGTTAGTTGTTCAGTTGTGTCTGACTCTTTGCAGCTCCAGGGACTGTAGCCCACCTGGCTCCTCTGTCCATGGGTTTCTTCAGGCCAGAATGCTGGAGTGAGTAGCCATTCCCTTCTCCAGGGAATCTTCCCAATGCAGGGATTGAACCCATGTCTCCTGCATTTCAGGCAGATTCTTTACTGTCTGAGCCACCAGGGAAGCCCATCATTAGTGTTCAGTTCAGTTCAGTTCAGTTCAGTCGCTCAGTCATGTCCGACTCTCTGCGACCCCATGAATCACAGCACGCCAGGCCTCCCTGTCCATCACCAACTCCCGGAGTTCACTCAAACTCATGTCCACAGAGTCGGTGATGCCATCCAGCCATCTTACTCTCTGTCGTCCGCTTCTCCTCCCACCACAATCTTTCCCAGCATCAGAGTCTTTTCCAGTGAGTCAACTCGTCGCATGAGGTGGCCAAAGTATTGGAGTTTCAGCTTCAGCAGCAGTCCCTCCAATGAACACCCAGGATTGATCTCCTTTAGAATGGACTGGTTGGATCTCCTTGCAGTCCAAGGGACTCTCAAGAGTCTTCTCCAACACCACAGTTCAAAAGCATCAATTCTTCGGCGATCAGCTTTCTTCACAGTCCAACCCTCACATCCATACATGACCACTGGAAAAACCATATTGACTAGACGGACCTTGGTTGGCAAAGTAACGTCTCTGCTTTTTAATATACTATCAAGGTTGGTCATAACTTTCCTTCCAAGGAGTAAGCGTCTTTTAATTTCATGGCTGCAATCAGCATCCGCAGTGATTTTGGAGCCCAAAAAAATAAAGTCTGACACTGTTTCCACTGTTTCCCCATCTATTTCCCATGAAGTGATGGGATCAGATGTCATGATCTTTGTTTTCTGAATGTTACTATTACCTAAAAACTGGGTTCACTTCTTAGGTGTCAATCCAAAGACTCAGAGAAGGAAGGGTTATTATTTATGTCCAGCAAGTAAGAAGAACACTGGGGATCTTTCCCAAAGCAGGTGTCTCCCAGAACAGCAAAACTGGGGAAGGTTTATGTTAAGAGTGGCTGTTGTTCTGTTGCTCAGTCGTGTCCAACTCTTTGTGACCCCATAGACTCTAGCCTGCCAGGCTTTTCTGCCCATAGGATTTCTCAGGCAAGAATACTAGAGTGGATTGCCATGTCCTCCTCCAGGGTATCTTCCAGTGCCAGGGCTCGAACCTGCATCTCCTGCATTGGCAGGCTGATTCTTTACGCTGAGTTACCAGGGAAAGCCCTAAGTTAAGGGCACATGCATGTTCATGAAGGGACTTAGCAGAGGAGAATTCAGCACAGAAGTGGGGCAAAGTTCAACAGAGTCTAGTCTTCAGTTGATTGAAGGTAGGCAGATCAATTTCATCACTCTATCTTCTATCTGGTGGGGCCTTAGTTCTGGCAGCACTCAAAGACGTATTATTATGTGCATCCTTTGAGGAAAAACTAGGACTCTGCTTTATCACTGCACTATTGTTTGACTACCTTTTTTCTCTTGGTACATTTCTTTGTTCTTCGAAGATCATTAATCACTGAAACCTGTTCAAGGGCAAGCATGGTGGCCAGGCTTACATCATAAAATGGCTTAGGCCAAAATGGCTTCTCTTAGGTCAAGAAATCCATTCCTGGTTCTTTTACTCCCAGGGTCCCCTAACTTAACTGCTTGCATTATTAGCCCTTCCCTCCTTTTCAGGTTGGGGGGATATGGGATATGGGTCATGATGTAGTTACCACTGAGGCAGCACCGGGCGTAGATCCCTGAGGCAGGGGTCAGGGTTGTGCTCTGCCTCTGCTCTTTGGTGCCAGGGATGAGTCCCCAGGCTGCACCGGTGTTCAGCAAGCCATTGTGAGCACCTCCCCGGGCCGGGCCTTGTGCTGGGTGCTGATTGAGAAATGGTGTCTGCCTTGAACTCTCTCACATTATACAGTAAGCAGGACCACTGACAACACACAGTAGGTGTCATCACAGAGGCCAGAACCCTGGGAGGACAGAAGCCTCCCTATGCTGTGGGTTTTGAGCACATGGAGTGAGTGTGAGTTAGAACCTTCCCCTCCTTTGCCTCCCTCGAGGAGACATTTTGACCTAAAGATGCTCTTTACTCCCTCCCAGTGTGATCTGAGTGATAAATCTGGGGGAACAACTGGGTGTTGCGTGCTCTGCTTTAGCTGCCCCCTAATCTTGCCTCTTGGGAGCCTTTGTGGGTGGGAAGTGGGCCCTCTGCCAGCAAATGGGTAAGGGTGGGCCTGATTTGGGTTTTAGTTCACAGATGCTCTGGGTCCTCCCACTGAGCCATTCTCTGACTTAATCTTTAACAGATAAACACGGGGCACCATTTGCTGATAGTCTGATTAATTTCTCAGTAAGTTTGGAATTTGGTCAAGATGGAGGGTGCTATATCTTGCCCCCTGGGGGATTCAAGTTAGACATTATACGTCAGTAGAGGGGCAGCAAGCTCATTGCTGTGGATCCATGATTATGTTGACAGTGCTGCATCTCTGCCTGGACGTGCGTAATGGTCGCTCAATAATTTTGGTTAAACCAATGAACAGTTTCAGGAGGATGAGCAAAGGGAAACAGGAAAAGCTTCAGAGAAAAGGAGATGTTTTATTCAAGCTTCAGAGGATAAGAAATCTGCCAACAAAACAAGTTAGAAATAGGCACTCAAGCCTGCGAGGGATGGGACGTTTTGTGACAAGTTTCATGTCCCCATCTTTCTGAGAACCAGCTTTCTCATCTGAATGAGGATAAGAAAACTGCCCTTGCCTCCCTCACGGGGTCCTTCGGAGTGTCATAGAACTTACTGGAGGCAGAAATGTTTTGAAAACTGTAAAGTGTTGTACACATCATTATATATTCAGTGGCCAGCATAAACATTAACTGTCAGCAGAAAGGGTCAGAACAAAAGATTTTTTTTCAAGTTGATGAATTTTTTTAATCTTTTATAAACCTAACTCTCCCAGAAAGGTTTTTATTAATGTCCAATGCCCATAGTTGAACCACGAAGCCTCTTGGCTCTTACTAAGATACTGATAAAAACACAATCTGGCTTGCCTCTATGGATATGTTAAAAATGGTAATTTCAGAGAGAACAATAGAAAAACATACAGTGTTGTCAGTTTGACATTACTTGCTAGGATATTTTCAGGCTGCTCACGTCTATATGCAAACAATACATTCAGAAACTGAATGAGTGCTTTATGAATTTCTTTCTTCTGCCCAATTTGCATAGAGGGGAGGCCTGTAGAAAATGTAATGGCAATCAAATTTCAATGGTAATGAAACAATGAGGTGGTTTTGACTGTCGATAGGTGTTGAAATAATCCTGAAAGCAGCAGCTGGCCCCTTTCTTTCTCTTGTCCAATTAGAAGCTGTTTTCTCTGCAAGGAATACTCAAAGGTAATCATACCTTGATCCTCCTTGTGTCAAAAGTCTGTCTGGAAGACTGACTTATCATCCAACGTCATTTAGAGAAACAGCACATTAATTTTTCTGTCTCAGTAGGACACCACCTCAGAGAAAGGTTGCAAGTTTTGAGCAGAAATCTTACTTCCTCCCTGGTGGGTAGGGGAGGACTGTGTCTTCTAGGGACTGGAGAGAATTGTGCCAGCCAAGCTAAGTACCCGGCAGAGCCAGCTGCTGGCAGCAAACAAAAGGTCTCGGTGGGACTTGTGAGAAAAAAAAGTGTGCATTAGGGCAAAGAGGTTCAGAGTATATCTATGGATCAGCAGCTCTGGGAAGAGAGAAGCTCTGTAAATAATCTACTTGCAGACAGTTTAATGCTTTGAACATAGTAACAGCCCACGTGTAGAAACCACCGGAGAGGGCAGACAGCAAATTTCACTCCCAGAGATATGGTTTGCTTTTGCCGCAAATGAAGGTTCTGGCAGCCTAGGGAGGAAGAGGGAAGAGGAGGTGGAGGGCTTTGAAACACAGCCATAGCCTTCCTCCTGCCTCTGGGGCGCCACAGAGAAGGAACTCTGTTACAGAGAGGATCCTAGTATGAACTACAGCCAGTGTCTTTTTTTTTTTTCAGACTTAAGACAGTTGCCCAATGGCTGATAGACTTCAGAGTCTCTAGTGTTCCCTGGCCTCCTCCTGTACGGGCCACGTGATGCTAGGTCTTCTGGGGCTCAGAAAAATCGTTATTGTAATCCTAGCGTCTATAGAGTGTTGTATGGTTTCCAAAGTGTTTTTCACTTAACATACTGTGAATTATTATTATTATTATTTTGCTAATAATCATGAGGGGAAAGAAAGGATGTGGAGTTTATTTCTCTGGAAGAAGAGTAAAAGAATAAGACCTCATAATAATAATTTTGTTGTTGTTGTTCAGTCGCCAAGTCATGTCCAACTCTTCGTGACCCCATGGACTGCAGCATGCCAGGCTTCCCTGTCCCTCACTCTCTCCCAGAGTTTGCCCAAGTTCATGTCCACTGATTCATGTCCATCCGACTCTCTCACCTCCTTCTCCTTCTGCCTTCAGTCTTTCCCAGCATATGAGTCAGTTGTTCACATCAGGTGGCCAAAGTACTGAAGCTTCAGCCATAGGAAAAGAAATGCAAAAAAGCAAAATGGCTGTCTGAGGAGGCCTTACAAATAGCTGTGAAAAGAAGAGAAGTGAAAAGCAAAGGAGAAAAGGAAAGATATAAGCATCTTAAGTTCCAAAGAATAGCAAGGAGAGATAAGAAAGCCTTCCTCAGCGATCAATGCAAAGAAACAGAGGAAAACAACAGAATAGGAAAAACAAGAGATCTCTTCAAGAAAATTAGAGATTCCAAGGGAACATTTCATGCAAAGATGGGCTCGATAAAGGACAGAAATGGTATGGACCTAACAGAAGCAGAAGATATTAAGAAGAGGTGGCAAGAATACACAGAAGAACTGTACAAAAAAGATCTTCATGACCAAGATAATCACGATAACGTGATCACTGACCTAGAGCCAGACATCTTGGAATGTGAAGTCAAGTGGGCCTTAGAGAGCATCACTACAAACAAAGCTAGTGGAGGTGATGGAATTCCAGTTGAGCTATTTCAAATCTTGAAAGATGATGCTGTGAAAGTGCTGCACTCAATATGCCAGCAAATTTGGAAAACTCAGCAGTGGCCACAGGACTGGAAAAGGTCAGTCTTCATTCCAATCCCAAAGAAAGGCAATGCCAAAGGATGCTCAAACTACCGCACAATTGTACTCATCTCACACGCTAGTAAAGTCATGCTCAAAATTCTCCAAGCCGGGCTTCAGCAATATGTGAACCATGAACTCCCAGATGTTCAAGCAGGTTTTAGAAAAGGCAGAGGCACCAGAGATCAAATTGCCAACATCTGCTGGATCATGGAGAGAGCAAGAGAGTTCCAGAAAAACATCTATTTCTGCTTCATTGACTATGCCAAAGCCTTTGACTGTGTGGATCACAATAAACTGTGGAAAACTCTGAAAGAGATGGGAATACCAGACCACCTGACCTGCCTCTTGAGAAACCTGTATGCAGGTCAGGAAGCAACAGGTCAGAACTGGACATGGAACAACAGACTGGTTCCAAATAGGAAAAGGAGAATGTCAAGGCTGTATATTGTCACCTTGCTTATTTAACTTATATGTAGAGTACATCATGAGGAACGCTGGGCTGGAAGAAGCACAAGCTGGAATCAAGATTGCCAGGAGAAATATCAATAACCTCAGACATGCAGATGACACCACCCTTATGGCAGAAAGTGAAGAGGAACTCAAAAGCCTCTTGATGAAAGTGAAAGAGGAGAGTGAAAAGGTTGGCTTGAAGCTCAACATTCAGAAAACGAAGATCATGGCATCTGGTCCCATCACTTCATGAATAGATGGAGAAACAGTGGAAACAGTGTCAGACTTTATTTTTTTGGGCTCCAAAATCACTGCAGATGCTGATTGCAGCCATGAAATTAAAAGATGCTTACTCCTTGGAAGGAAAGTTATGACCAACCTAGATAGTATATTAGAAAGCAGAGACATTACTTTGCCAACCAAGGTCCGTCTAGTCAAGGCTATGGTTTTTCCACTGGTCATGTATGGATGTGAGAGTTGGACTGTGAAGAAAGCTGATCGCCGGAGAATTGATGCTTTTGAACTGTGAAAAGACTCTGATGCTGGGAAAAGACTCTGATGCTGGGAAGGATTGGGGGCGGGAGGAGAAGGAAACGACAGAGAATGAGATGGCTGGATAGTATCACCAACTCTATGGACATGAGTTTGAGTGAACTCCGGGAGTTGGTGATGGATAGGGAGGCCTGGCGTGCTGTGATTCATGGGGTCTCAAAGAGTCGGACACGACTGAGCAACTGAACTGAACTGAACTGAAGCATATTGAGCATTTACCAGACTTATTTTCTGAATTGTCACATTTAATTGTCACAAGGCCCTTATAAGGGAGGTGCTATTATCACCTCCAATTTGCAGTTTAGAAAACAGAGGCTCAGAGAGATGAAGTGAATTGCCCAGATCATACCACTAGGATGTGTCAGAACTGAGCCTCCAAGCTAGCTGGGAAGAACCTGCTGGCTTCTGAGTCCCCAGGCTCTGCTGCCTGGGTCCCCTCTATTTTGATACTTAGTCCTGTTCCTCCCCTGGGGAAACTTCAAGAGGCACTGCGAACCCACTGTGTGTCAAGAGCAGCTCTAGACATTGTGGGAGCATGCTTTCATTCAAGTATTTCCTGAGTGTTCACTATGGGCCAGGCATTGTTTTATGCAGGGAGTACATCAGCAAACAAATCTCTGTAGCGTAGATTCTACTGGGTGGACCAGACAATCAACAAGGTATGTTTAGGAAATAATATATTAGAAAGTGATAAGCTTAATGGAAAAAAGGGGTCACAGGGCTCAGTAAAGAGGACCAGCAGCGTTGGAGTGGGAATAAGGGGACAGGGTCCACTTGTACACAAGGTAGTCAGGGGAGGTCTTGTTGAGAAGGTTATTTTCAAATATGTACATGTATTGAAGGAAGCAGCGGAAGTTACTGTGCCTTTTCATGGGGAAGAACATTCCAGGCAGAGGGAATCGGCAACACGTGGCGTGTTAAAGACCAGTGAGTGCAGTTGAGGGCATGGCAGATGTATCACAGTGTGAAAGGGAGCCTGGTCACGGTGGGCCTCGTAGACCACTGGACAGACTTGGCTTTCACTTGGAGTGAAATGGTGGGCCCTGCCAGGCTCTGAGCAGAGGAGCAGCCTGTTCTGACTTCTGTGTTTAAAGGACTCCCCTGGCTACTGTTTTGAGAATGGACTCTAGGAGGTCAAGTGTGGAGGAAGAAAGGCCGGTCAGGAGGCCACTTCAGTGATCCAGATAAGAGATGAGGGTTTCATTTTTTGGACTCAAACTTCGATGGTGAGAAGAGACTGGATTCTGCATGAATTTTGAACACAGAGCCACACCGCAGGGCTACCCAACCATTAGACTGATTGAGACCTGGTGAAAAGAAAACTTCTTTATAAAAGAACAGAACATAGGAACTTGTGAACAGTGATTACAAAAACTGAGAAATAGTGCCAGCTAGGAGAAGGCAATGGCAAGCCACTCCAGTACTCTTGCCTAGAAAATCCCATGGACGGAGGAGCCTGGTAGGCTGCAGTCCATGGGGTCGCTACGAGTCAGACATGACTGAGCGACTTCACTCTCACTTTTCACTTTCACACATTGGAGAAGGAAATGGCAACCCACTCCAGTGTTCTTGCCTGGAGAATCCCAGGGACGGGGGAGCCTGGTGGGCTGCCGTCTATGGGGTCACACAGAGTCGGACACGACTGAAGTGACTTAGCAGCAGCAGCAGCAGGAATAAACTATACATATAATGACCCAACAGAAAGCACACAAGGAAAACATAATAAAGTCTTTGTTTTTATTCTTTATATCATTGAATTCAGTGTAGTCATGCAAATAAGTGAGCCTTACGCGCAAAGCCATATCATTTATAACTTTATCCTCGTGATTGCGCTGTGAGCACAGTCCATAGAAAAACAGTATTGTTGGAACCATTGCTTCTTTGTTTTCCAAGCTGAACTCTTAACTATTTTAATCCATCAGGAAATGCAAATAGAAGAAGAAAAAGGAAGCAAAAGAATGCATGTATTATTTAACTGTTCCTGATCCCTATGACTATGGACATCTTGTGATTATGAGAACTGAAAGGAGATTGGGTTTTTCTTTTCGTACAGTTTCCATACAAGGTACTGATTCAGAAAACAGAGGTGATCAGATGGATTGGATTCACATCCTGTCTCAAGAGGGGACAATAAGTTGTGCACAGTGAGGAAGGCAATCATCATCTGGGCTGGTGTATTTATCTTCTCTAAATATAGCAAAGAAGTGTTTTGCTTTTAAGATGGGTTGGATCATCACTTGATCTTTTTTCATGGATAAGTGTGGGCGGGAGATGAATATCAACAATTTTACCAATTGACTTCTGTGTGCCAGCGCTATGCTATCTTATATTCACCTTTGTATACCCAGCTTACAGTCTGAATTCTGCCTGCTATGGTTTATTATTGAGATGCACACCATCTTGAATGCTCATAGTTGAATGAGGAGCTTGATTTCTGCTCAGTTATATGCTTAATCATTTTATGTTATTTATTTATTAAAATGTATTGAAGAGCAGTTGATTGACAATGTGTTCATTTTAGGTGTACAAAGTGATTTAGTTATGCATTCACATATACTTGTTTTTTTTCAGATTCTTTTCCTTTATAATCTACCGTTTTTGTTGTTGTCGGTTAGTCACTAAGTCTTATCCAATTCTTTTGAGACCCCATTGACTGTACCCCACCAAGCTGCCTTGTCCATGGGATTTCCCAGGCAAAATTACTGAAGTGGGTTGCCATTTCCTTCTCCAGGGGATCTTCCTGAACCAGGGATCAAACTGACGTCTCCGCCTGGCAAGTGGATTCTTTACCACTGAGCCCCCTGGGAATCCCATTTACAGGTTATTACAAACCTATACAGTTTAGTTTCTTGTGCTATACAGTAGGTTCCTGTTTCTCTATTTTAAATGCAGTATTGTATATGTTAATTGCAAACTTCTAATTTATCCCCCATATCATCTTATACTAAAGAGACATTAATCTCAGTGGAGTTTACCCTTAAAAGTGGATCCTGATGCTGAATTCAATTCTGAGCATCAGAAGCTAGGCTGGAAGATCTATACCCTCCTGCTCGTCAAGAGACAAATTGTGCATCCAATATCAGACTGCAGGTTAAGAAAGCATGATCCAAGTGTCCCATAAGGAAACAACGATGGATAAGTGTCTAAGCTTATTCTCTTCAAAATATGTTTAAAAATTTCAAGACATTCTTTTTAATCAAGATGACTATTTCTGGAATTTCTAGGCCCTGAAAGACAAGAAAATGAAACAAGGAAGCAACAGCATCATTTTTTCTGAGAATTAATTAGAAGCACAAGCTGGAATCAAGATTGCTGGGAGAAATATCAATAACCTCAGATATGCAGATGACACTACCCTTATGGCAGAAAGTGAAGAGGAACTCAAAAGCCTCTTGATGAAAGTGAAAGAGGAGAGTGAAAAGGTTGGCTTGAAGCTCAACATTCAGAAAACAAAGATCATGGCATCTGGTCCCATCACTTCATGGGAAATAGATGGAAAAACAGTGGAAACAGTGTCAGACTTTGTTTTTTTGGGCTCCAAAATCACTGCAGATGCTGATTGCAGCCATGAAATTAAAAGACGCTTGCTCCTTGGAAGGAAAGTTATGACCAACCTTGATAGTATATTAAAAAGCAGAGACATTACTTTGCCAACCAAGGTCCGTCTAGTCAAGGCAATGGTTTTTCCTGTGGTCATGTATGGATGTGAGAGTTGGACTGTGAAGAAAGCTGATCGCCGAAGAATCGATGCTTTTGAACTGTGGTGTTGGAGAAGACTCTTGAGAGTCCCTTATACTGCAAGGAGATCCAACCAGTCCATTCTAAAGGAGATCAATCCTGGATGTTCATTGGAGGGACTGATGCTAAAGCTGGAACTGCAATACTTTGGCCACCTCATGTGACGAGTTGACTCACTGGAAAAGACTCTGATGCTGGGAAAGGTTGGGGGCGGGAGGAGAAGGGGACGACGGAGAATGAGATGGCTGGATGGCATCACCGACTCTGTGGACATGAGTTTGAGTGTACTCCGGGAGTTGGTGATGGACAGGGAGGCCTGGCGTGCTGTGATTCATGGGGTCGCGGAGAGTCGGACACGACTGAGCGACTGAACTGAACTGAACTGAACTGAACAAAATTTCAATAAGGAGCCACTGTTAGAAATCACCTTATACATTTTTGAGGAAAAGCTCAGAGAAGATCACCCCCATGGTTGGGCAGAGCCTCAAATATCAAGTTTCTCACTTAAGGCAAAAGGGTCATTTATTCTTGCATTGAAATTTGCTGACATTCAAAGGTGAGATGAGAAGAAAGCGATGGCTTCCCTGGTGGCTCAGTGGTAAAGAATCAGCCTGCCAATGCAGGGGACACAGGTTCGATCCCTGGTCCAGGAAGATCCCACGTCCTGCCTGTGTGCCTCAACTACTGATCCCACAAACCACAACTACTGAAGCCTGAGCACACCGAGAGCCTGTGCCCTGCACCAAGAGAAACCACGGCAATGAGAAGCCCAAGCTTTACAACTAGAGAGTAGCCCTCAGTGAAACTGGCAAAAGCAATGAAGACCCAGTACAACATTTTAAATAAACAAGTGAATAAATCTTTAAAAAAATTTTTTTAAAAAAAGAATAAAGAGAAAAGTTGGCAAAACCCCTGTCCAAGAATAAAACTGTGGGGCTAAAAACTAAGGCGTCCTTATTTTTTAAACATCTCAAAAAGAAGTCAGACATTCCAGACCAAGGACTACCACCGTAGGAACTTTGGATATATAGTCAAATTTCTCACATTTTAAAAAAACAGTTTGCATTCTGGATCAATGATTATGAGATCTTTGTCCTTTTTTCCAGCCATGTTTGAGAAACCCCTAGGGATTCAATAGATGGAAACACTGACTAAGGTGAGAGCTAGGCTGGATTTGGGGAAACAGAGTGCCATGTGTTTAAAAATATACCCCAAATTCATATAGGAGCTAGAAAATAAATCCAGCATGTGAGCAACACTGAGGGAGGCAGGGATGATAGTTGGACCTCTTAGGGGTCATCTTAAAGAATATTAGAATAATTTTTTCTTTCGGTTTCAAAATCTCTCCTTCATAGTCTTCAGATCATGGATCTTTATAAGTGTGTCTGAATCTAAAAAGATTGCTTCATGGCAACGAATCCTTCCTCCCGGACCCCGGTTGCCATGGAAACAGCACTTGCTCATGTGTCAGAAGCTCACATGCACACAACACATACACACACAGCAGATTAATATATTCTCGGGGAAATGCCTTTTATGTGATCTCCTTCTGGTGTTCTGTATACTTCTTAAAAAACACATTCAGAGCCAAAATTTTACTAATTCCTACCATCCAATTGTTAACTATCGTGTCCTTTGTTTTGATGTTTAAAAATTCTGATTTTAGGTTTTTCTTCAACATAATCTCTCCTGGAGGTGAAATAATCTATTATTCACCCTTTCACCTACCTCTAACTTTTCTCTCCCCCTGTTTATGAACAGACTATGGATTTCAATACATTTAGTTGAACTTAAAAGAAGCCTATTTCAGATTCTACTCAATTTCTTTGATGAGTATAATGTTGCATTTCAAGTATTTCATTTCCTTAAATATTCTTTATTCCAAGTATTAGTTTTTCAAAAAATATTTATGTATTTATTTTATTTTGAGGCTGTGATGGGTGTTCTTTGCTGTACTGGGGCTTTCCTTAGCTGCAGTGAGTGAAAGCTACTCTCGGTTGCAGCCAGTTTCTGTGGTGGCTTCTCTTGCTGCAGAACACCAACTCCAGGTGTACGGGTTTCAGTAGTTGCCACATGTGAGTTCAGCAGTTGTGGTTTGTGGGCTCTAGAGCACTGGCGGTAGTTGTGGTACCCAGGGCTTAATTGCTCTGTGGCATGTGGGATCCTCTGGGACCAGGGATTGAACCAGTATCCCCTGCATTGCAAGGGGGATTCTTAACCACTGAACATCTAGGAAAGTCCCAAATGCTAGTTTTAGCTGGCAAAACAGCGATTCTTTGGAAGGATGTTGATGAATCACAAGTTGATTCATGTTGATTCATCACAAGTTGATGAATGTGAGTATAGGACTATAGTTATCTGGTTCAGTGTTTCATCTATATGAATTTGAAAATAAATCAAAGGAAAATCTGATACAGGGAAGTAATTTACTTCAACCTGTATTTCTTGAGCACCTACTATCTGACTGTATCTGACTCAATTCCTGTGACAGCTAATTCTGATTACATAGAGAAACTCATGATCTGCCATATGGAGAGTGGGTATAGCAGGGTGCATGAGAGTCAGAAACTGACCTCGATTTCACCACCAGTTGGGAGCTTCACTTCAACTGAATTGAGCCCTATAATTATAACCTGTAAAATGAACAACTTGAACTCGATTCTCATCCTGGCCCCTCCAGTCCCACGATGCTATGACTGTAATCAGCTTCAGAGCCAGACCAATGGAGGCATATAGTTGATGAAGCAGCCTTAGACCTCAGTCCAGGCGGTGACTCAGTCATGACATTGGATAAGGTCTGACACCTGTCAGTCTTCCCATCCCTTGTGGTACACACAGCTACCCAATATGTCTGCCCATGGGGTGAGATAGAGCTCCTACTCAAGTGTCCCTTTCAGACCATTCTTTCTTCTCCTGCATCAGTTCTGACTGTCCTTTGTCATGCCCCAACTCAGGCTCGCCAACCTGCTACACTTGTTCTCACCAAGTTATCCTGTGTCTTTGTTTGTACTCAAGGCAATGTTCTTTAGTTGTAAAGTTATTTTTTGGAGCTATTAGACCCTAGTAAAGTCTCCAGTTTAGTTCCTACAACTATCCCTCTCACATGCTTTGCTTCAACCTCAAGGACAATTCCTGAAACTCACCAAGCTCTTGATTACCCTGGACCTTGGCCTGAAGCTGTGGCCAGTGCTGCCTAGAGGAGTTTTCCCTCTCCACTCAGCTGTTAACTCTTTCCCACCCTTCAATCTCAGCCTCCCTAACTGAGCCCTGGCTTTGCTCTTTTCCTTCTTACATCTTGCTGCCAGATACAACAATTTCATAACCGTCTAATGTCTATCTGCTCCAGGAGATGACAAATACCATGAGGGCACTGCACCGCTGGACACCCAGTGCCTGGCCCACCCAGGGGTTCAGTTAGTAAGTGCGTGGATGAACAAATGAATGAGAGCAGCATCTTGACCCAGAGAAGAGACAAATGGTGGGAATTTCAGGCCCTGGCACATGCTGAGTGGGGAGAGACACCTTTCTAAAAAAAGTTATTGAAGTATGGTTGATTTGCAATGTTGTGTTAATTTACACTGTACAGCAAAATGATTCAGTTATGCATATGTATTCTTTTTCATTACGGTTTATCATAGGATATTGAATATAGTTCCCTATGCTATGCAGTCGGAGAAGGCAATGGCAAGCCACTCCAGTACTCTTGCCTAGAAAATCCCATGGATGGAGGAGCCTGGTAGGCTGCAGTCCATGGGGTCGCTATGAGTCGGACATGACTGAGCGACTTCACTTTCACTTTTCACTTTCACACATTGGAGAAGGAAATGGCAACCCACTCCAGTGTTCTTGCCTGGAGAATCCCAGGGACAGGGGAGCCTGGTAGGCTGCCGTCTATGGGGTCGCACAGAGTCGGACACGACTGAAGCGACTTAGTAGCAGCAGCAGCAGCATGCTATGCAGTAGGATCTTGTTGTCTATCCATCCTGTATATAATTGTATTTGCTAATCCCAAACTCCTTGTCCTTCCCTCCCTTCCCCTGACCCTGGCCTCTTGGCAACCACGAGTCTGTGGGAGAGACACTTTTAACCCATAAAACTTGTCTCTCTTTGCGTTGTTGTATGGCAGAAATTAACACAACATTGTAAAAGATTTTTAAAAAAATAAATAGAAAAAACACACCAGTGAATTCTTTCCACAAAAAAATAAAAAAAAATACTTGTCTTTCATCTCTATCTTCAGTGCTCACCTAGCTCTTGAAGGACAGACACCAGCAGCAGAAAACATCGTTACTCCCAAATGGTCTATAACTATTTGTCAATAGTAATGCTTTAACTCATGCTGAAAGCTTTCTCTATATAAATCCAAAGCATTTTACTTTGTATTTGGGCAAACATGTTGATGACTGCAGCCTTTAGAATATGAAGCACAGTTTTAGAGACATTGGGCTGAGATAGAAAAGCTGAGAAACTTGCTGCCGTCTCACAGTGAGCCTTTAGCAGAATGAGGACCAGAATCTGACTTCTGTAGGTCAAGTCACTTTGCCTCTCTGGGCCTGTTTTCTTCCTCTGTAGATGATTTACTCTCGTCCCCTACCTCACTACTCAGTGGATCCTGAAACTCCTTAATTTAAATGCAACATTTCTGACATCAATAATGCCCAAATCCCTCAAATTAAACAAAACAAAAAAGAGTATAGAAGTATGTCAAACATTTAATTGACACTCAAAGTGTTTTTTTTAGATTTGTGATATTTGAAATTTATCAGATTTTAAACATTTGCTATCTTAAAAAAAAACACATGTAAACTTTTCTTTAAATAACTGGCTTATAGAGTACACATAATCTTGGAAACAAATAAAGCATTAGCATCATTTTTGCTGTCCAGACTGGCACTGGCAGATTCAGTTGCCCTACTTATTCTATTTGTGTGCCTGCAGAATAGAGGAGAGGTAACTGCTGGGTTGCTCTCAAATCTTTGTATATCAGTTCCAGCTTTAAAATATGATTTTGCATCCTGTTTTCACCACTGAATCAATGTGAATTAGAAAAATTATTTAACCTTTTATTTATATTTTTGTCTTTGCTTGATTTTTTTCATATGTGAAATGGAAAGAATACCTTTTTCTACTCATGTCCTGAGGAATTTGGCAAAGGCTGTTGGAATTAGTGGCTGTGGCCATGCCTGTTTCCTGGCTTGACCACAGGGCAGGTCATACACTGATAAAGCCTTGCCAGGGATTTGTGGCACCTCTGTTGCTGGGTCCCAAGGAAGGTTTCTGGAGTGAGATGCTGATTAATGGAGTTCTGTGGCCTGAGAAGACAGATTTTTGTGTTGCTTCTAAAACAGTGGCTTCCCCAAGAACCAATTCCAATTGGGTCTTTCCATCAATGAGAAAAAAAGGATAAATGTGGTGTGTGCGCATTTGATGTCCATGTGTGAATGTGCGTATTGTTGCCAATGTTCTTTCCTCTGAGATAATGTTCTTCCTATCCTTTGGAGTTAAACTGGTGTTTTCAACATCCAAAAAATGTAGTCATCCATAAGATTCCAAAGTCTGCTTAGAAACACTGAGCTGAAGGACAACCTTGTTATTATTTCCTAGATCTTTTGTGACCTGGTTTTGTCAGTCAATAATTAACTTCCTTTGGCTAGCAGAGATAATCTAAGCTTTGGAAATTTACCCAGCTTCTTAAGTGGAAGGATACTAACATTTATTGAGTGTATACTGTGTGCCAGGAATTGCATTTGGTGCTTTCATATCTATTACTGCATTAAATCTCCTTAGTAACTCTATGAAGTTGGAAATATGCCAATTTAAAATGGGAAAAATCTGAAACTCAGAAGACAAGTCACTTGATCAAGGTCCTGAGTTGTTAACCAGCAAAGTCTAAATCTGAACTCAGTTTTTCTGAGTCCAAAGTCCAAGGTCTTCTAAACTTACTAGCTTATTTCCCCAAATAAAATCATAGGACACATATTTTAATCTGGGTTATACTTTTGATGTCAATTGAAGACCATCTGGGGACTGGCATTTTAATTCTGTGTTGTGCTAAGTCGCTTCAGTCATGTCAGTTCAAGAGAAGGCTAAGTCTTTGGGCAGAAGGACTAAAAGTCTCTAAGCCCCAGGTTTGCAAAGTTTAGTTAAACAGGTAACATGCAGGCCGTCCTGTCTGTAGGTTCCCATTCAGTAGGTCTAGGATAGTAGCCTGGAATCAGCGTTTTAACAAACAAACCAGGGAACTAAGTGCAGCAAATGATCCGAGGAATCCTTTGGGAAACAGTTCTAAGACACATTTCATTCAAAGAGTATATAATCACTTGCTCAGTGGAGGTTTTTCTTTTATTGCTATTTTTTTCAACTGATAAAGGACAGTGCTTTTGTACCCTAGTGCTGAGAGGGAAGTGCATAAACTCATTTTCTGGGTATGTTTCAGTATGAAAAATGGGCCAAAGAGAAAAACCCTTAGCTGTGGAGAATTCCAGATGATTGGGGGGGTGTGTGGTGGGGGGTGATAACCCAGTCATGCTAAAGATCCCAGATAGGATGACATCACACATACCCTTCAGAAGGACAAGGAGTATACTAGGGCCATCAGCATGAAGACCATAAATCTGGACCGGGCAGTCACAGTAATTCAAGTCGCTTGGAATTTCCAGACAGTTCTGTTTTTATTGAGTGTACAAGTCAGCATCTCTTTTAAATGCTGCCTGAAAATACCAGTGCTCTGGCTGCCTGCCATGCTTCTCCAAGGTAACTGGCACCACGGTAGGGCTGTATTCCTGGTTGTTTATGGGCAGGGAGCCATTCTGGTTGATGAGCACCTGAGCTGAACAGTTGTTAAATACACTGAATGTCTTCCCTAACTCTGCCAGTGCCTTGTGGGTAAGTTGTGACCATGAAGAGTCACAAAGAGTGAAGGGCATAAAGCGTGCCTTGAGAAAGGGGAGCTCGAATCTGAGGCTTCTGGCCGAAAAGCAGGAAATATAACTAAAAATACTTAGTATGCTCTCCCCAGTGAATTGGGGAAACTAGGCCAGAGATGGCAAAGTTTCTTTAGGAGAATTAAAGCTGAAGGACAGGTAGTGGCTCCCTGCCCTGAAATAGATTCGGAGACCAGTCTTGGCAGTGATCATCTACAATCATTGATTACTGATGTCTGCCAAGAGCTCAGGAAGGGGTATGTGAGTGAGGCACGCTTGTTAGCTGTGCTCTAGGGGACATGGGGCTGACCTTTTACTGATCTCTCCTTTCAGAAAAACACACTAGCTTATTCTTTCTCCCCATGAATATACATGGCCATCTCCAAGCTGCTCAAATAAGAGATTTATAGTAGTTTAGGCAGAAGCTCTCAGAGATATCTGGGCTAATGAGCAGTAAATGCCAGTCAACATATGTCTCTGAAAACTATGAACAGGGGACTCCCTTCAAGCTGGCTTTCCCTGTGTAGTCACTTATTCTCTTTGCAACAGATGTCCAATGTGTTAGGTTCCCCCAGGCCCTAGAACCAACTGTCACCCTCAGATCCCCTGGAGTGGATCATGACTGTGGTAGGATTTACATCTGTCACTAGGTTTCACACAGAAGACATGGTGGATTATTATGAATTATGACTGTGAAATCACAGGTACTTTTAGTCATAACTGAGGTCCCTGGAAACACCTGCCCCACCTGATGGTGTTGATGTTCCCAGTTGTGATCTGCAGGATGGATGGGAAATGGCACAGAGGGTGTTCACCTTGCTTCCTTATCGCTCCACTGATTGGCTTTTCGCCATTTTTTAAAATGAAAAATCAGGTTTCCTTAAATATTAAATCTTACCTTCAGGGACACTCTCTTTTCTAGAAGGTGTATTGTCATTCGAAAACACCAGCCTTTGATAATGTAACCAAATTTTCTACCAAGATTTTGCTTTGCAGTTTGACCTGACACTGTTATGTTTTGGGCTTGCAGGGAGTTGATATACTGGTGGTACTGGGTTGTACTAGTCAGGGTTCTCTGGAGAAACAAAACCAGTAGGATATATAGAGATATATATAAGGGGAGGGGCTTCTTTGGTGCTAGTGGCAAAGAACCCGTCCACCAGTGCAGGAGATGTAGATTTGATCCCTGGGTCGGGAAGATCCCCTGGAGAAGGAAATGGCAACCCACTCTAGTATACTTGCCTGGAGAATCCCATGGACAGAGGAGCCTGGCAGGCTACAGTCCATGGGGTCACAAAGAGTCAGACACAACTGAAGTGACTTAGCATGTACGTATGCACATGTAAGAGGAGACGTTTTATAGCAATTAGCTCATGTGAATAAGGAGGTTGAGAAATTTCACAGTCTGATCTGCTGTCTATAGACTGAGAACCGGGAAAGCTGGTGGGGTAATTTAGTCTGAATCCAAAGGCTATAGAGCCAGGAGCCCTGGATGTCTAAGGGAGGGAAGAGATGGATGTCCCAGCCCAAGGAAAGAATGATTTCCCCCTTCCTCCAGCTTTTTGTCTTATTCAGTTCCTCAACGGATTTGGTGACACCCACCTGCCTTGGTGAGGGCAATCTTCTTTACACAGTCTACTGATTCAAATGCTAATCTCTTCTTTACACAGTCTACTGATTCAAATGCTAATTTCTTCCAGAAATAATATTTTACCAGCTATCTGGGCATTTCTTAACCCAGTCAAGTTGACACATAAAATTAACCATCACATGAGTGGAGAGCACAGAGCCTTAAAAAATCATTAAGATTTAGAGAAATAATGGTATTTTTTCAGGTTTAAAAGGAGTAGTGAGTGATTTGGTTGTTAATGCTAATCATAGAAAAAGCCTTCGAAGAATCCTCTGGGGAAATAAAGAGAAACCTACTGTAGGGTGTGGGGAAGACTCTTTGCGACTCTATGGACTGTAGCCCACCAGGTTCCTCTGTCCATGGGATTTGCCAGGCAAGAATACTGGAGTGGGAAGCCATTCCCTTTATCCAGAGGATCTTCCTGACCCAGGGATCAAACCCAGGTCTCCCATATTGCAGGCAGATTCTTTACAATGAAACTTCCTCTTGTATTGACATTTCTAAGCCACAAAGAACTTCCATGTATATACTGACAAATCACAAAAAATAAAATAGAAATGGTACAGACACATTTGAAAAAATGTTCAAGGCTTTATCCCAGTTGGGGAGTGAAGAGTCATTGGCAGTCATGATCTCACAGCCACTTGGGGTATTTAGAGCTTCAACTATAAAAATGGGCAGGATTTTCCTTGATATCAGTGGTACCCGTCTGTTTTCCTGTGCAAACTGATACGATCCTGACCAACTGCTCAGAATTCATCTTCATGCAATTCACAGGCGCCACCAGCAGAACATTTCTTTTCCCCAAAACACTTATTTTTTTTATTTTACTTAGAGGATAATTACTTTACAGTATTGTGATGCAGAGCATTTCTTTATAACAAGGTAGTTAACCTGTGAATTTCAAGACTGGGTCATGCTCTCATCATTTGGTTCAAAATGTGAGCTGCAAAAACTGCAATAGCAAACTTGGATGGATCTATGAGTTTGCCACTGAAAACAGCCAATTTTATAAGGAAGGCCATGTGACCCTGAAAAGTGCTCTAGTTCGAGAAAGTGAGGGCTTTGAGGAGGAGCATGAACCATCTGATAACTCTTGAAGAAAAAGAGATAAATCCATCTTTTCCCAGGTTTCCTTCGCTGGAAACAAAACTCTACTTACCTACATTGTCACCTTAGCATCAGAGTCAGATTCATGAACTCTGGAATGAGAGGTTATGAGAATCTATGATAGAACCTTTCTCTCTTTTTAAAAATTTTCTATTTTCCATCCAACAGCAGTGTGTAGAGAGAATATTATGCAGATGCTGTTATTTTTTTCCCCTATGTTTATATCTTGAGGCAGAATAGTCTACCTGCAGCTACATGGTGGGTTATACGAGGGAAAAAATCTGGGCTATTAGAGTGAAAAAGTGTTTCATGTACATTTTGAAAGGAAAATGTGTCAAAAGCATGGTTTTTAAATTTCTCTGGGCTTCATTTTAAAACTTTAATATGTGACCAGTCCAGGTTCGACGCATGATACAGGATGCTTGGGGCTGGTGCAAGGGGATGACCTGGAGGGAGGATATGGGGAAGAGGGAGGTGGGAGGGGGGTTCAAGAAAGGGAACACAGGTACACCCGGGGCGGATTCGTGTCAATGTATGGCAAAGCCAGCTAATATATTGATGTAAGGTAATTTACCTCCAATAAAATAAATAAATAAAATAAAATAAAACTTAAAAAAAATCCATTTATTTCACTTGATTTGCTAAGTTCAAAGAAGAGATCTGAATTTGTGACCAGTGCTGAAGGTTCAGTGTTAGTCTTTTCTATGTAATTTAAGCATGAAAGTGAAATTGAAAGTCTCTCAGTCGTGTCTGACTCTTTTCGACCCCATGGACTGTAGTCCATGGAATTCTCCAGGCCAGAATACTGAAATGGGTAGCCTTTCTCTTCCCTCAGGGACGTTCCCAATCCAGGGATCAAACCCAGGTCTCCTGCATTTCAGGCAGATTCTTTACCAGCTGAGCTACCAAGGAAGCCCAACTTAAGCATAGTAATATAAATAAAGTAATAGTTGGGAAAAAAGAAGAAATATTCAGCTTCATAAATGAAAGAAATGCAGATTGAAGTAAGACTTTACCATTTTCAAACCATCAAAATAACAATGATTTTTCAACAATTAAACAATTCACTGCTAGTTAGGATGTGATATATATATATATATATAAATATATAAACTCCAGTGTTCTTGCCTGGAGGATCCCACGGACGGGGGAGCCTGATGGGCTGCCGTCTGTGGGGTCGCACAGAGTCGGACACGACTGAGGCGACTTAGCAGCAGCAGCATATAAACTATATTACATCCCATCATTAAGAAGATAAGTGATATGGACTTCCTGGGCATCTTTTAACAGTACACTTCAAGAGACTTGAAACATTTCATCCACTGACAGTGTAATTCCATTTTTAGGGAAACATTTTTTTTAGGGAAACAAAGCTTTATAACAAAAGATGTTTGTTACAACATTACTTAAAATAGCAAAGAAAGAAGGAAGGAAGAAAGGAGGGAAGGAGGGATGGAGGGAAGAAAAGAAAGTTTCTACAAATAGCTTAAATGTTCAAAGAGGTAATGATTCAGTAGATTATGATGCATCTATGAAGTGATCTGGCTTCCCAGGTGAAGAGGTGGTAAAGAATCTGCTGCCAACACAGGAGACATGGGTTCAATCCCTGGGTTGGGAAGATCCCCTGGAGAAAAGAATGCCCACCCATCCCAGTATTCTTGCCTGGAGAATCCCATGGACAGAGGAACCTGGCAGGCTAGAGTCTATGGGGTTGCAAAAGAGGTGGACACAACTTAGTGACTAAACAACAACAACAAAACTGTCTATTACAGGCCTTAAAATGCCAGGCATTCCTACAGTTCCCTTCTAAGGGTCTTTTAGCCAGTGACCTTTCCAGCTGGCCCAGGGGTAGAAACCTGACCAAGGGAAGCCAGTATATTTACAGGACGATCAGCAAGGGAGACGGTAATTCACTGAAGCCATGCAGAGCTTTCCTTGGCACAGGCTGACCTGAAGCTTGGAGGCAGAGGAGAGGTGAAGATGAGTAGGATCTCCATCATGGTGGTGACTGAAACACTGTACCAGTTTTCTCTTGCGGTATTAACAAGCCATCCCCAAATGTAGTGCCTTCAGTTCGGTTCAATTCAGTCGCTCAGTCCTGTCCGGCTCTTTGCGACCCTATGGACCGCAGCACGCCAGGCCCCCCTGTCCGTCACCAACTCCCTGAGTTTACTCAAACTCATGTTCATTGAGGCGGTGATGCCATCCAACCATCTCATCATCTGTCATTCCCTTCTCCTCCCACCTTCAATCTTTCCCAGCATCAGGGCCTTTTCTAATGAGTCAGCTCTTCGAATCAGGTGGTCAAAGGATTGGAGTTTCAGCTTCAACATCAGTCTTTCCAATGAACACTCAGGACTGATCTCCTTTAGGATGGACTGGTTGGATCTCCTTGCAGTCCAAGAGACTCTCAAGAGTCTTCTCCAACACCACAGTTCAAAAGCATCAATTCTTAGGTGCTCAGCTTTCTTTATAGTCTAACTCTTACATGACTACTGGAAAAACCATAGCCTTGACTAGATGGACCTTCACTGGCAAAGTAATGTCTCTGCTTTTTAATATGCTGTCTGGGCTGGTCATAACTTTTCTTCCAAGGAGTAAGCATCTTTTAATTTCATGGCTGCAGTCACCATCTGCAGTGATTTTGGAGCCCCTCAAAATAAAGCCAGCCACTGTTTCCACTGTTTCCCTATCTATTTGCCATGAAATGATGGGACCAGATGCCATAATCTTAGTTTTATGAATGTTGAGCTTTAAGCCAACTTTTTCACTCTCCTCTTTCACTTTCATCAAGAGGCTCTTTAGTTCTTCACTTTCTGCCATAAGGGTGGTGTCATCTGCATATCGGAGGTTATTGATATTTCTCCCGGCAATCTTGATTCCAACTTGTGCTTCTTCCAGCCCAGCATTCCTCATGATGTACTCTGCATATAAGTTAAATAAGCAGGGTGACAATATACAGCCTTGACATTCTCCTTTTCCTATTTGGAACCAGTCTGTTGTTCCATGTCCAGTTCTAACTGTTGCTTCCTGACCTGCATATAGGTTTCTCAAGAGGTAGGTCAGGTGGTCTGGTATTCCCATCTCTTTCAGAATTTTCCACAGTTTGTTGTGGTCCACACAGTCAAAGGTTTTGGCATAGTCAATAAAGCAGAAATAGATGTTTTTCTGGAACTCTCTTGCTTTTTCCATGATCCAGGGGATGTTGGCAATTTGATCTCTTGTTCCTCTGCCTTTTCTAAAACCAGCTTGAACATCTGGAAGTTCACGGTTCACGTATTGCTGAACCCTGGCTTGGAGAATTTTGAGCATTACTTTACTAGCACGTGAGATGAAAGCAATTGTGTGGTAGTTTGAGCATTCTTTGACATTGCCTTTCTTTGGGATTGGAATGAAAACCGACCTTTCCCAATCCTGTGGCTACTGCTGAGTTTTCCAAGTTTGCTAGCATATTGAGTGCAGCACTTTCACAGCATCATCTTTTAGGGTTTGAAATAGCTCAACTGGAATTCCATCACCTCCACTAGCTTTGTTCGTAGTGATGCTTCCTAAGGCCCACTTGACTTCACATTCCAGGATGTCTGGCTCTAGTGAATGTGAGTGATCACACCTTCGTGATTATCTGGGTCATGAAGATCTTTTTGTACATTTCTTCTGTGTAGTGCCTTAAAACAGCAATAAAAAGTAACTTTGCTCACAAATCTATAATTTGTGGGCAGAGCGTAGTGGGGACAACTGGTGTCTGTTCCATGAGAAAAGCCTGCTCAGGAAGTTCGTGGAGGATTGGACAGAGGATCCAGCTTTAAGATGGCTCACTCACACGGCTGGCATGTGCAGGCCCATCACGAGCTATGAACCTTTCCATGGACTTCCTCACACACAGCATGGTGACTGGGTTTCATCGGGACAGGGTTGAAGAACATGAAAGTGAAAGTCACTCAGTCACGTCCAACTCTTTGTGACACCATGTTCTGTAGTCTGACAGGCTCCTCTGTCCATCGAATTCTCCAGGCCAGAATACTGGAGTGGGTAGCTGTTCCCTTTTTCAGGGGATCTTCCCAACCCAGGGATCAAACCCAGGTCTCCCACGTTGCAGGCAAATTCTTTATCATCTGAGCCACCAGGGAAGCCCCTGAAGAACATAGTTTTCTTTTTTATAATCACATGTATTTTTATGACCTAGACCTGGAAGTCAAGGAGTGTCACTTTTACCAGCCTCAAGGTCAAGGCAGTCATAACAGTCATCCTACTTTCAAAGGAATGATCATAAACTCCACCTCTTATTGGAGGAATGGTTAGGCTTTTCTGGTGGCTCAGATGGTAAAGAATCTGCCTGCAAAGTGGGAAACCTGGGTTCGATCCCTGGGTTCGGAAGATCAGTTGAGGAAGGGAATGGCTACCCACTCCAGTATTCTGGCCTGGAGAATTCCACAGAGGAGAGAAGAGCCTGGTGGCAGGCTACAGTCCATGGGGTCTCAAAGAGTTGGACATGACTGAGCAACTTTCACTTCAAGAGCATAGAACAGGAGACATTTTTGCAGCCACCTTTGGAAAACAAGATCTGCCACCAGTATAGAAGGTTAAATAAATGAAAGGGGACCAAGGACCTTAGTTGCTAATTAGCCTATGCTGGGCCCTGAATGACCTGAAGTTTCAAAGCTACATTCTAGACACCATGGGACCTGTCTGTTCTTTTTCTGGGATTTCCTGATGGCAGACCTGCACTTTTTACAATAAACTTCCATTATTTAATTATTAATACTTGAGATAGCTTTAGCAAATCTTCCATCCTTGCAAACAAAATAAGAAAAGGAAGTGCTGCTAATCTAGACATCCAGATAGCAACTACATAAAGAAAAATTAATGGAAAGAAGACTAGAAATAAATGTGTTGAAATGATAACAATTGTTGCTTCTGAGTGGTAGATTTTTAGGTGATTTAACTTATTCCTTTAAGATTATTTGAAAAACACTAAGGTAAAAAGGCACTAAAAAACTTTATTTAAAAAAGAAATAAGATTATTTGTGGTAGGGAGATTTGTATTATAAATGAGCCTTCTATCAAGTTATGTCTAGTTGCCCAGAATTGGTTCTCATAAAGATCTTAGCTCTACCCAGTTCTTTCCCCAATCTCATTTTTATTTATTAAAAATGTTTTTAGTATTTATTTTTATTTATTTATTTGTGTATCTGCCCCGAGACTTAGTTGCAGCATGTGGGCTCTAGTTCTCCCAGTAAGGATTGAACCTGGGCCTCCCACACTGGGAGCACAGAGTCTTAGCCACTGGACCACCAGGGAAGTCCCCTAAATTTCTTTTTTAATAATCCCAGCTTGGTGCCAGTTATTTGCAAGAGATCATTTTCTAGACATATTCATGTCTAACAACAATCCTAAAATTAGATGTTCAGGGAAATTGGAAGAGACATCTTGTCTGATCTGGCTCTCTTGTTCTTCACCACCCTTAAATAAACAGTCCCTCAGTAAGGGCTGATGATGAATGATGCTCTGCAGAGGACCACTGCATCAGGCTGACTGTTCAGGCTTGCCAGGTTGCCCCAGCGTTCTGCTGCTGGTCACAGAGAGTGATGACATCCCACTGCAATAAATCCTCATGGGCTGAGGGCTCCATTTCTATTTAAATCCACTGAAGTTAACCCATCTTGTCATTTCTCATTTCCACCACTGCCAGCTGGTTTAAAGGCAGTGACGAAGCAAGTTCAGGCCGAATAGTCGCCATTCTAGAGATTCCCTCCCACTGTCTCCACTGTCCCTTTCCCTTTCCTGTTGTCATGTATGGAGAGAGAAGACACAATGTCAGCCATGCGCGCGGTCCCTCGACTCGCTGGGAAGTCAGATTGGCTCCCTAAGATTTCAGGGGTGTTCTTTGTCATCTCCTTCACCCCAGTTCCCTTTTCTTCATCTGACTCACCTCACCTTACAACTCCCCCACTCGCTTCTACCCGAGACACATGTATAAACGCACGCACATACACATACACCCTCTACTACCACCTCATACAAATCTGTTCATCAGAGGATCTTTTACCAACTTTCCACAGAGTCTCTGTTGTGCTTTGGTACAATGTGGTTGTCCCCTATTCAAAATTAAACCTGTTTCCTTTATCCTCAGCATCCACCTTCTAGCTATGTTTCAAAGCCTCTGTAGGCTTTATATTTAGTGGGAAGTTCCAAGAAATCCAGATACTTTTCTGGTCAAAATAGCTGAGGGGAAGATGGTGCAGGTCAGGCAGACACAGGGGATCCGTGACCTTTGTCTTTACCTGTACAACCTCGGGGATCCTGCTACTTACCAGTGAGATAGTGCTTTAAGGTTTGTCCTATTTTCATCTCAATGAGGACTTCTCAGACAAGCAACATTACATCTTAGATTTAGCACTGTTAGCATGCACTCTTTATTCATTTATTTTGGCAATAATTAATCTTTGCTCTGACCTATACAAACTGGCTTGGTGTGGATCGACTTCAAATGCTTTTCTCATAGGGTAGTTCAACAATAGCAGAAGTAATGATATCATCTCTGCAGACTTGTCTAGTATTTGTGTTTTTTCTGACCATACCTTCTGATAGATCCCACAAGAGCACTGTGAAGGCAGCAATTAATTTTTCTTTAGTTACTGCACTTACTGAAGACGCTTCACTTGTGTGGTCTATGCCTCCTGGCACAGCATAGAGACAGCCCTGCCAGAAAGAAGATTCCCTTAGTAAGACAATGTTTTGTACACAGAGAATGTTGAGATTCCCTGCTGAGGTATTTTAGTCTTTTGGAAATATTTTGGGGAAAAATTAGTTGTAATAGTTTTGTGTTAATAAATCCAAAGACCTCTGATGCAGAACCAGTCTCTTCCTTGCTTTTTGAAAACAACAAAACAAAAAAATAAAATAGCACCCAATGCAATATGCTGAAGAATTGATGCTTTTGAACTGTGGTTCTGAAGAAGACTCTTGAGGATACGTTGGACAGCAAGGAGATCAAACCAGTCAATCCTAAAGGAAATCAACATTGAATATTCATTGAAAGGACTGATTCTGAATCTCCAATACTTTGGCCTCTTGGTGAGAAGAGCTAACTCATTGGGAAAAAAACCTTGATGCTGGGCAAGATCAAGGGCAGGAGAAGAAGGGGACAATAGAAGATGAGATGGTTAGGTAACATCAACAGACATGAGTTTGAGCAAACTCTGGAAGATAGTGAAGGACAGGGAAGCCTGGTGTGCTGCAGTCCACGGGGAGGCAAAGAGTTGGACACGACTGGGTGACTAAGCACAGCACAGCACAATATTCCTCTGTATGATATATCACATTTTGTTAACTGACAGACAGTTGGATTGTTTCCACCTTTTGACTATTATGATTAACGTTGTTTACCCCCTTTCATGTGACACATTTTCAAAGCTCTGAGGGGTATGTCTAGAAATAGCATTTCTGGGTCTTATGATAACTCTATGTTTAGGATGTTTTTGAGGAATTATTAAACTGTTTTTTGAAGTGACTGTGCAATTTTACAATCCATGAGCAATCACTAGGGGGTTCCAGTTTCTTTATATCCTACCAACACACGTTATTGTCTGTCTTCCCCACTACCCTCTCATGAGTCTGTTTTCTTTTAAATTTATTTTCGTCTTTTATATGATAGCTGTCTTAGTGGGTATGAAGTGATATTTCGTTGTGGTTTTGATTTGCATGATGACTAATGATGTCAAGCATCTCTTCATGTGCTTATTGGATATTTGTAAATATTCTTTGCTCATTTTTCAATTAGGTTATTTGTCTTATTATTACTGAGTTGTAACAGTTCTTTATATATAATCCTGGAGAGAAGACTATATAAGATAGATGATCTCCAAATATATTCTGTTGCTAAGATCATGTGGTCTTTCTCCTTTATTAACAAAGTATAGCACATTGATTGATTTTCATATGTTGCACCAATCCTGCAATACTGAGATAAAAACAACCTGTTCATGACAGCACATAATTCTTTTTATATGTTGCTGGACTCAGTTGGTTACTGTTTTGTTGAAGATTTTTACATCTGGATCCATAAAGGATATTTGTCTATAATTTACTTTTCTTGTGATGACTTTATCTGGTTTTGGTATCAGGGTAATACTGGCTCATAGCATTAGATAGGAAGAGGTCCTTCCTCTTCTATTTTTCAAAAGGGTTTTGAAGGATTGTAAACCTTTGTTAGAATTCATCAATTTCTTCATACAGTGAAGCCTTTTGGTTCTGAACTTTCCTTTATGGAAATTTAAAAATTATCAATTCAATCTTTTTACTTCTTATAGATTCTTCAGATTTTCTGTTTCTTTTTCTGTCCATTTTGGTATTTTGTGTCTAGGCTGCAGTCAATGGGGTCGCTAAGGGTCAGACACGACTGAGCGACTTCACTTTCACTTTTCACTTTCACACATTGGAGAAGGAAATGGCAACCCACTCCAGTGTTCTTGCCTGGAGAATCCCAGTGACAGGAGAGCCTGGTGGGCTTCCATCTATGGGGTCACACAGAGTTGGACACTACTGAAGTGACTTAGCAGTAGCAGCAGCAGGAATCTATTTCCAATTTGCTGGCTATTCAATTTGCTGACATTAACAGTTCTTCATAGCACTACCCTTTTAATTCTTTTATATTTCTTTAAATTTAGTAGTAATGGCCCCTCTTTCATTCCTGACTTTCTTTTTTTCTTTGTCAGTCCAGCTAAAGGTTAGTAAATTTTATGGTATTTTCAAAGAATCAATTTTTGGTTTTATTGATTTCCTCTATTGTTTTTCCTTCTCTATTTAATTTCTTTCTACTCTAATCTTTATTGTTTCCTTCCTTCTACCTAATTTGGGTTTAGCTAGAACTTATTTTTCTAGTCTTAAGGTAGAAATTTATGTTATTGATTTGATAAATTTCTTCTTTTTTAATATGGGTGTTTATAAGCTTCCTGCAATCATTGCTTTCACTGAATCTCATAAGATTTGGTATGATGTGTTTCCATTTTTATTTCTCTTAAAGCATTTTAAATTTCTCTCATGATTTTTTAAAATTTATTGGTTATTTAGAAATATGCTGTTTGATTTCCACATATTTGTGAACTCCCCAAATTTTCTTCTGTTAATTGACTTCAATTTCATTCTATGTGGCCCAAGAAGACATTCTGTATAGCTTTAATCTTTTAAGATTTGTTTTAAACTTGTTTTATAGCATAGCATATAGTCTATCCTACAGAGCATTCCATGCGCACTTGAGAAGAGTATGTCTTGTGCTGTTGTTGGCAAGTGGAGTGTTTTATAAATGTCTCTTAGATCAAGTTGGTTTATAATGTTGTTCAAGTCTTCTGTTTTCTTGTTGATTTTCTCTCTAGTTACTCTATCCATTATTGAATCATATTGAAATTTCCAAATATTAATATTAAATTGCCTATTAATTCCTTCATGTCTGATTGTTTTGTTTGTTTGCTTAGTGGTTAGGTAATTATTAGATAGAAATTTCCTTAAATGTTGGGAACCAATAGATCTTTCTTTTTCAGCAGAGGGCCCTTGCGTACATGTTGAGGCATGCCTTCAACATCCAGTCAGGCAATTGACAACTCTGCCTTAGCTTACACTTCCTGCCTACACACAGCTTCAATGTTAGGTTGCATAGCAGTGAGAACTTAGGGCCTTCTCAGGTCTTTCCTGAGCATATGCAACCGTCCCATGTACGACCACAGCTTCCTAGTTTCCCAGGAATGTGTTGGAGTTTTTCGAAGTCCTTATGGGCATTCCCCAGCCTTTCCTTTTAAGCTTTTGGGTTATCCTACTGTTTGCCAATAGATATCCATTGGCTCAAAGTAGTCATGAGGTTAAATAATTACTTCTAAGTATTTTCAACAAAAGTCCTCAGGGAAAAGGCTTTTCACACTGGGTGACCTCCAAAAGAAGTCAAAGACTGCCTTGCAATTGGAATGTTTCAGGGGAACAACAGACAGGTCAAATCATGACTGTTCTGTGAGAAAGAGGCTTTGCAGGTGCTCTGGTTTCATTTTACCCTGTCCTGTTGCTGTCGGCATGCTGATTTTCACTGTGATTGTTGGCTGTTGGTTTTCAAGGCTGCAGAGCTGAGGGATGTGGGTAATGGGAACCAGGCAAATTAAACTCACTCTTCTTAGTAAGATTCAACTGTTTTTCTTGAATAAAAACTTCTTGAATTCCTGCAACCTTTGATTAATTTCCAGAGTTTTGAAAAAGTTGATTCTGACACCTTTTTGCCAGTTTCCTCCTTGTTTTTATGGAGGAGAGAATTTTTGGAGATCCTTACTCTGCCATTTTCACTGACATTACTCCAATGAAGTCTTAATGGGGAAAACAAGTATGTGTTTTGAGATACTGGAGTACAGTATGTATGCTTAGTCACTCATGCCATGTCCGATTCTTTGTGACCCCATGGTCTGTAGCCCACCAGGCTCCTCTGTCCATGGGGATTCTCCAAGCAAGAATACTGGAGTGGGTTGCCATGCCCTTCTCCAGGGGATCTTCGCAACCCAGGGATCGAACCCAGGTCTCCCACATTGCAGGTGGGTTCATGTTTTGAAATAGTGGAATAGTTTCAAGTAATGACAAGATTCAGGATAGGATCATGGGAATGGATAGTTGGAGTGGAGGGTAGGTAAATACCACTGCTGTGGAGGAAGGTGGCAGGTAATGGATTTTTGAGGCCAGGCTGATGAGAGGATACCATGGTCTGTATGTTGTATCCTCCTAAAATTCATGTGTTTAAATAATAACCCTCAAGCTGATGGTATTCTGAGGTGGGGCCTCTGAAAAGCAATTAGATCATGAAGGTGGTACACTCATGAATGGGATTAGTGCCCTTATAAAAGAGGCCTCAGAGAGCTCCCTGTTTAGTTGCTAAGCTGTGTCTGACTCTTTGCAACCCCATGGACTGCAGCATGCCAAACTTCTCTGTCTTTCACTATCTCCCAGAGTTTGCTCAACTCATGTCCATTGAATCGGTGATGACATCCAATCATCTCATCCTCTGTCGCCCCCTTCTCCTCCTGCCCTCAATCTTTCCCAGCCCCTTCCATCATGTGAGGAAAAAGATGACCATCCAGGAAGGAGGCCTTCACCAAACAACAAATCTACTGGTAACTTGATTAAAGATCTTCTCAGGTTCAGCACTGTGAGAAACAAATTTCTGTGGTTTATATGCCATTCAGTTTATGGTATTGTGTTTTAGCAGCTTAAATGGACTAAGACAGAGGCTGTCCACATAGATTTTGAAATCTTCCTGAATGATGATACTGCTTCAGGGAAAAGGATATTGACCAGGTACCTAAGTTTCCCATGACTAAGAAGAAGTTACCTGAGATTGATGGATGGTAGTGTCAATGTTTGAAATTTGAGAAATAAAAGTTATCATATACATAGCCAGTAGGAAAAAGCAATGGTAGGGAAATTCTCAAGGTGGAATATGACCGAAAAAATTTTAATGAGGATTTTAAATACATGGAAATTATACCAAGATAAAAAATGGAGAGCTGTTATCAATATAGCAAGGATGGTCTATCAGTAGGAACACTTCTTAATGCCAACAAACTATTTTTACTCATCCTTTCATACATCAGGATGTAAAGGCAAGAATTGTAGGCCTCGATAGCTTCATCTTCTCATAGTTACACTCTGATCATTTTTCAAGGCAGTTCTCTTTCTCCGAGCTTTCTATTACCTGGGTTTCTTTCTAGCTTTATATTATAGAAGAGCCCATAAGTCTCTCTCACTGGAGATGACCCACTATAAGGACAAGTTTCAGTTCAGTTCAGTTCAGTTCAGTCACTCAGTTGTGTCCGACCCCATGAATCGCAGCACTCCAGGCCTCCCTGTCCATCACCAACTCCCAGAGTTCACCCAAACTCATGTCCATCGAGTCGGTGATGCCATCCAGCCATCTCATCCTCTGTTGTCCCCTTCTCCTGCACCCAATCCCTCCCAGCATCAGGGTCTTTTCCAATGAGTCAACTCTTCACCTGACGTGGCCAAAGTATTGGAGTTTCAGCTTTAGCATCAGTCCTTCCAATGAACACTCAGGACTGATCTCCTTTAGGATGGACTGGTTGGATCTCCTTGCAGTCCAAGGGACTCTCAAGAGTCTTCTCCAAAACCACAGTTCAAAAGCATCAATTCTTAGGTGCTCAGCTTTCTTTATAGTCCAACTCTCACATCCATACATGACCACTGGAAAAACAATAGCCTTGACTAGATGGACCTTTGTTGGCAAAGCAATGTCTCTGCTTTTTAATATGCTGTCTAGGTTGGTCATAACTTTCCTTCCAAGAAGTAAGCATCTTTTAATGGCTGCAATCACCATCTGGTGACCTGCAATATCTCCAGGTCAAAGTTAGTCAAGGCCTTTGTCTTTGGAAAGTAATTGCTTTCTGCAGTCTCTGAGGACACTGATTCATCCATCTTTGGTCTTTACACACAGAATCATGAGTATCCATTATATAAAATTCTTTTCATTGACATTTTCACTATTTATAATAGCTAATCTATAGTGGCCCACAATACATGTGCAAAAGCATTATACACTAAAATGTCCTAATGTCTGAATACAAGCCAAGACAACAAGATTTGGGGCTGGAAAATATACTCTTTAACATAATGGTTTAAAGCTACCATCACTTTGGACAAAGAAAATCACTTCAAGTTCAGCTCTCCTGACTGAATTTTAGACCCAAGGGACATGGGGTGAATTCAACTGCTTTTCCTCTAATTTTCTAACCACATGTTATACCAGACTTAGAAGTAAACAGCATGAGGAAAATGAAGCTTGGAAATTGCCTCTCCTTCAAGTGGCTGTAACTCCTTTTCCTGCTGCTTGTTGACCTCCTGGAAACAGTGGTTTCTAGTTACCTTCTAGTACTCATTCCCAAGCGATCTTCAGCAAGCAGTGGCCTGGCTTCCACCTGCACTGCTCTAAAAAGATCAGCTGTGATGGATGCTCTGCTGTCAAGGATGATGTCTGTCTTTTTTGTGAGTGCTGCATGAATAACTTGATCCTTCGTCCCCCAATACCTCCCATCTCCACCTGGGAGCCCCATGTCTCCAGTTCAGCCTGCTGGACACTGACATTGACACCAATATTTAGCAAATATCTCCAGCTCAGCATGCCTCAGATTGTACAAACTGGTTTCCCCAAACCTGCTTCTCTTCTTGTCTTCCTTAGTCTCCATGTTACCCAGCCTAGAAATACTGAGTCATTACATATTCTCTCTTTCTCTGTATAATCGATTCACTCCATTTCTGAATAAAACATTCTTAGACGCCTCTCCTCTCCAACCCCACTGGGTTCCCAGTTGTCCCCTTGACTATAGGTAGCCCCTCTGCTTTCCTATGTGCATTGCTATCAGACTCCCCTCTATAATATAGACACATCTGAACAGTGTCAGGCCTTATACATGTAACAATGCAAGGGTGACCGAATGGCCCCATTAGCTTGGAAAAGTTCAGTTTTATGTTCGGGGTTGTGTTATCCCATCTGGTTAGCATGCCCTTCTAGTCTCAAAAGTGACCCATTTGGATGATGAATTATCATTCTGCCATGGCTAACAGGATAAAATTCAAACTCTTTTATCTAACTCACAGTCTGGCTCCAGGCTGACTTTTTGGCTCTGTCTTCTTCCATTCTGGACACCTGCTATTCCTCAAACATACCAAGCTGTTGCCCACCTCCTCGCTACTATCTATGCCATTTCCTCTTCCTAAGAAACTTTCCCCCTATTTCCCACTTACTGATTCCTCTTTGACTTTCACTGCCCAAATAAAATAGCACCTCTTCGATAAACATTGTATTCTGTCTGGCCCCACCTCCACCCATGAGAGACTGCCTCCCACCATCCCCCAGAATACTGCCTATGATCTTGTTGCAATTTGTTCAAACGTTTGTTTGAAACTAGTACAACACCTGGCACATTGTAGATCTTCAAAGTGTTTTGAAAGAGAGGCTTTAAAGGAGCGTGAAGCCAGGAGTATTTTCTCTGGCTCTGTTTAGAATTGAGAGCTTTTATCCTCCATGTGGGACTTGCTTGAGAAAAATCAGACATGTCAGAGCCAAGTCTATTTCTTCTTCATCTGTAATGAGGAGAATAATTGCTGCTGCCAAAACCTACCCAAGTAAACTGAATAGTATGGTAAAAACAAGTCCTGCTGTTGAACTGTAACATGTTGAAATAAAGAGATGAGCTTTCCACCTTCTGTCATCTGTCCCCATAGCCTAGGGCCTCTGGAGGGTGTGGGCAGGAGGAGGTTCTGAGTTCTGGCAGATGGCTAAATAGAGAATGTACCTGTGGGAGGTCAGAATGATTTATTCCAATAGAAATGAAACTAATTTAAAGAATAACCATTTATTGACCGTATCCATGGGTCAGATACTGTGCTAAGAAGTTTATATACCATTTTTTTATGTAAGGCCAATCTTGCAGGATAGATATTATGAGTTCCCATTTTATATTTGAGGAAACTCAGAGAGGTTAAGTAACTTACCAAGGGCATAAAGATTGTAAGTGGAGTTGGAATGCATAATCATAATACTAATAAACACACCTATGTGCCAAGGTCTTTATGAAGTTTGCTGCTTGGTCTTCACTACCACTTCACTACCACATATGAGTTTAATACTGTTATGTTTCCATTATCCGATGGGAAAACCTTTAAGTAACTAGCCCAGGGTCACACAGCTAGTAAAAAATTGTACCAGGAAGTTTACACCGGAAGTCACATAGCTGGTCACTAACTTCACTGTCCTCCAGCTCTGTTTGATTTTGCTATCTTGGTTCATTCTATATTATCAGCATCCATAATATACTCTAGCTCCTCAAACATTTGCAGACCAGCAACACTGATATCACCTGGAAGTATGCTTGTAAATTCCTGGACCCCAGTCCAGACCTAGGAAACCAGAATCGGCACTATAACATGATCCCAGGTCCTGTCTAAACCAGTGGGTATCAACCTTGTCTGCACATTGGACTTCCATCAGTTCAGTTCAGTTGCTCAGTCATGTCTGAATTTTGTGACCCCCATGGACTGCAGCATGCCAGGCTTCCCTGTCCATTACCAACTCCCGGAGTTTACTCAAACTCATGTCCATTGAGTTGATGATGCCATCCAAACATCTCATCCTCTTCTCCTCCTGCCTTCAATCTTTCCCAGCATCGGGGTCTTTTCAAATGAGTCAGCTCTTCACATCAGGTGGCCAAAGTATTGGAGTTTCAGCTTCAGCAGCAGTCCTTCCAGTGAATATTCAGGACTGATTTCCTTTAGGATGAACTGGTTGGATCTCCTTGCAGTCCAAGGGACTCTCAAGAGTCTTCTCCAACACCACAGTACAAAAGCATCAATTCTTTGGTGCTCAGCTTTCCTTATAGTCCAACTCTCACATCCATACATGACCACTGGAAAAACCATAGCCTTGACTAGACGGACCTTTGGTGGCAAAGTAATGTCTCTGGTTTTTAATATGCTGTCTAGGTTGGTCATAGCTTTTCTTCCAAGGAGCAAGGGTCTTTTAATTTCATGGTTTCAGTCACCATCTGCAGTGATTTTGGAGCACCCCAAAGTAAAGTCTCTCACTGTTTCCATTGTTTCCCCATCTATTTGCCATGAATTAATGGGACTGGATGCCATGATCTTAGTTTTCTGAATGTTGAGTTTTAAGCCAACTTTTTCACTCTCCTCTTTCACTTTCATCAAAAGGCTCTTTAGTTCTTCTTCACTCTCTGCCATAAGGGTGGTGTCATCTGCATGTCTGAGGTTATTGATATCTCTCCCAGCAATCTTGATTCCAGCTTGTGTTTCATCCAGCCCAGCATTTCTCATGATGTACTCTGCATATAAGTTAAATAAGCAGGATGACAATATACAGCCTTGACTTAGTCCTTTCCCGATTTGGAACCAGTCTGTTGTTCTACGTCCAGTTCTAACTGTTGCTTCTTGACCTGCATAGAGAGGTCAGGTCGTCTGATATTCCCATGTCTTTAAGAATTTTCCACAATTTGTTGTGATCCACACAGTCAAAGGCTTTGGTGTAGTCAATAAAGCAGAAGTAGATGTTTTTCTGGAACTCTCTTGCTTTTTGATGATCCAATTGATGTTGGCAATTTGATCTCTGGTTCCTCTGCCTTTTCTGAATCCAACTTGAACAAAAAACAAAAAAACTGAAAATTATGGCAGAGTAGAAGGATGTGTGCTCATCTTCTCCTGTGAGAACTCCAAAATTCCAACTCATTGGTGAACAATCATCAACAGGAGAATGTTGGATCCCACCAAAAAAGATACCCCACATCCAAGGGCAAAGAAAAGCCCCAACAAGACAGTAGGATGGGTGAAATTGTGTTTAGAATCAAACCCCATAGCCACCAGAGACGCTTGGAGGGATGAAACAAACCTTGTGTGCACCAGGTCCCAGAGACCCTGCAGAGACTGGACCTCCATAGGGAGCTTGAAAGAATCCTGATGCCTGGGTTCCACTGACAGTGATTCTGCTTTGTCTGGTTATGGTTCCACTATCAAACTTATAAAAAGCTTCCCAGGGGATTCTGATGTGATGCCAGGTCTGAGAACCACTCCTTTAAGCAAATATAGCTTGGTTCTTTCCTTCCTTTCTTCCTTAACTCATTTTTCTTATGTGCAGTTGACCTTGCCAAAGTATAGGCACAGCTCTGTGGGAAGATGAACAAACAATTACCATATTGTAGAATCAGCACTATGAAAATCATTACCCCACTGGCCAGGGAGATCCAGAGGAAAGCCTGATGTCCAAGTTCACGTGAAAGAATCAAGGCGGATTGCTTCCAGGACACCACATGGGTTTCAAAGGCAAACAAGAGTTCTTGGATCTGTTGCACCTGTGCTCAGTCTCTCAGTTGTGTTTGACTCTTTTTCACCCTATGGAACCTGCCAGGCTTCTCTGTCTATGGGGTTTTCCAGGCAAATTGAATCATTGAGCCACCTGGGAAGCCCTGGATTTGTTGGGGGGATGGAAAGCTGGTATGGGTGAAGGGAGAGTTCTGTATTTACTGTGAAAGTGAAAGTCATAGAACTTGAAGCCATAACAGATTATAAAGATCATTTGATGAATCCCATGAAGTAATATTTACCTTCATTACATGTAATGCACCTTGATATTTTCTAGTATTTTAATACTCTTTTCCTTCATCAAAAAAATAAATACTGGTCATGCCTGATTGAACTGGCTTCACTAACGGTCACATCTGCAGTTTGGAAGACCAGACTTAAATCCTTCCATGTTCCCTTGCAGAAAAAAAATAACCCAGAATATTGAAATAACAGCCTGGGAGAGTAAAGAAAAATGTGTTCAAATTCCAGTGTGAAGGATTTGTATCAGAAACTGTTTTAAAAAGCCTTCTGTATGGTTTCAGTTGTTGGATATTTCAGAAGGACTTGCCTTCCCTAGAAGTTCTACCCCTTTTCTGGCAGACTAAGGCATAGACCTGTGCAGAAGGCCAGATGGTGAATTAATAAATGAGGTATCCAGGCCCTTTTGTGTTGTTGTCGTTCAGTCGCTAAGACATGTCTGACTCTGTGACTCCATGGACTGAAGCACTCCAGGCTTCCTGTCCTTCAGTATCTCCCAGAGTTTGCTCAGATTCATGTCCATTGAGTTGGTGATGCTATCTAACCATCTTATCCTCTGCCACCCTCTTCTCCTTTTGCCTTCAACCTTTCTCAGCATCAGGGTCTTTTCCAATAAGTTGGCTCTTCACATCTGGTGGCCACAGTATTGGAGCTTCAGCTTCAGCATCATTCCTTCCGATGAATATTCAAGGTCCTTTCTAACCCCACTCAAATATCCTGGATATATTAATACTACTGAGCAGGAATTCTCAGTTTAGCTAGGTTTGGGAAGTGGTCATTGCCTTTTGGGCGTGGGGAGAAGGCCCTATTAGAATCACCCAGGGTCTTTATCTAAGTCTTTACAGGACTCCCAGCTCTTTTGATATGCACCCTGCCCTTTTAAGGCCAAAATTCCAGCTGACAGTATGCCCTATTGAGGCTGTGGGAAAGGTAGGAAAAGCAAAAGCGAGAACCACTGATCTCTTCAGCAATGGTTTCCTACCTTTTAGGTTTCACAGGTGAATAAAAATTCAAAATGAGTTTGGGAATCAACATCAGGGTGCCAATATTTATTATGTTAAATAAGGAAGTAAAAAAAAATCCCAAATAAGCAAAACAAAACAAAAACAAATCCCCCAAACTACTGCTCTCTACAATTATCATAAGATTAGGAAGGACATAATCTTAAAGGAAAGTTTTGTGAAATGAATATGTTTAGCCTTAAGAGATTTTAAATATGGTAGCAGAAAATTTCCCATCTTAACCATTTTTAAGTGTACGGTTCGGTAGTGTTAATTATGTTCAATTATTGTGTAACCAGTCTCCAAAATTTTTCATCCTGCCAAACTAAAATTCTGTACCCCTTAACAACTCACAGTATCCCCCTCCCCTAGCCCCTGACAACCACCATTCTACTTTTGGTCTCTATGAATTTGACTGCTCTAGGTACCTCATGTAAGTGGAATCATACAGTATTTTTGTTTGTTTTTGTGACTGACTCCTTTCAAGTCTTCAGGTTTCATCCCTGTTGTAGCATATGTCACAGTTTCCTTCCTTTCTGCTGTCCCTCTACTCTCCACTATGAGAGAATACAATGAGAAGACAGTAATTTACAAACCAGGAGGCTCTCACCTGACACCAGATCTACTGGCACCCTGATTTTGGATTTCCCAGCTCCAGAGCTGTGAGAAATAAATGTTTATTGTTCAAGTAAAAAAAAAAATCTGAATAATATTTTATCATATGTATATATGACATTCTTTTAATCCATTCATCCACAGATAAACACAGGTTGCTCCCACCTTTTGGCTATTTCTAGTAAAGCTGCTATAAACAGGGTGAACAAATCTGTTTGAGTCACTGCTTTCAATTCTTTTGGGTATAATCCCAGAGGTGGGATTGCTGGATCATATGGTAATTGAATGCTTGATTTTTGGAGGTACCATCATATTGTTGGAAGACATTTAGCTTTTTCTAGATAAGAAAGCAACTGCTGCATTGAACTAATTTTTCTTAGTTTACTGTGAAGGCTTCATCACATCCCTGCATCAGTCTGAAGATCAATGCCTAGAGTTACTGCTTCAACAGATATAAACTTATTTCTGATGCTATCCACTCTTCAAATGAGGAAATCTGGGTTCTTTATATCTTGCCTGACAAGAAAGATAATTATTTTTCATCATAAAATATCCATTAAGTAGTTTGGAAAAGTATACAAAATCCATTAGCTTGATTACACTAAATTATGAAAAACAAGACAATTTCTGTTATTCACTTTATCAAGCCATCACTATTTTAAATTTGACTATAGGTCATTATCATTCTAATATTGAGCATTGAAGATAGCAGACATATGCTCTTCCCCTGCATAGTGATTGAGTTTATAAAACTCCTCGAGCAGATATTCTTGCTTTCCAAAACCGTTTCTCTAAAGTTCATGTGTATTAAACTAAGTAAAATTTCTGCATGATGGGGCTTAAATTTTTTTTTTCAAGTTGTTCTTTTTCAGTTCTTTGTGAGCTTCAGAAGAAACTCTTTTACTACTGAAAGTCATTAGTTATTATCAAATAACTTTAATTCAGTAGGAAAAAAATCCTAAGAAAAGAAAATCCTGCTGTATTAAAATGAAATCTTAATTGTAGCTGCCATATTGGCCTTGACAGTATTTTTCTCATCACCCAGTCATCGGAGAGGGGCAGGCATGAAGAAACAGAGCAAAATTTATTAGCAGTATGACGTGTCTTAAAAGACCTTACTCCTTGGAAGGAAAGTTATGACCAACCTAGACAGCATATTAAAAAGCAGAGACATTACTTTGCCAACAGAGGTCCATCTAGTCAAGGCTATGGTTTTTCCACTGGTCATATAAGGATGTGAGAGTTGGACTATAAAGAAAGCTGAGTGCTGAAGAATTGATGCTTTTTAACTATGGTATTGGAGAAGACTCTTGAGAGTCCCTTGGACTGAAAGGAGATCCAACCAGTCTATCCTAAAGGAGATCAGTCCTGGGTGTTCATTGGAAGGACTGATGTTGAAGCTGAAACTCCAAACCTTTAGCCACCTGATGCGAAGAACTGACTCATTTGAAAAGACCCTGATGCTGGGAGGGATTGGGGGCAGGATGAGAAGGGGACAACAGAGGATGAGATGGTTGGATGGCATCATCAACTCAATGGACATGGATTTGGGTGAACTCTGAGAGTTGGTGATGGACAGAGAGGCCTGGCATGCTGTGGTTCATGGAGTCGCAAAGAGTCAGTCACGACTGAGCAACTGAACTGAACTGATGTGTGTTAAAAGACATACTAGAGAAACTGGATAGATGTACAGCTGAATGTTAATTGAAATGTTGCATTTTACTGAAGAAATTCCAGATCTCTCCTAATTCCTCCCTGGAGTGCCAATGAATCATAATTTCAATATGTTACAAATTCTAAAAAGTAACAAATTGTCATTTCCAAACCTGTGAATCTGCTCTTTGCACAAGTCCTGTCTGAAGTTCCTCCTATTTAAATATCTTTTTTGTTTTTGCTTGCCTTACAAAGAACTCAATTCTGGAAATGTTTCTTATCTCTCTCTTACTTCTGACACTCAAAACTGAATCAGAGATCCCTCATGAAGTGTTTGTGTGTGTATGTGAGTGTGTGTTTTCTTTTTGCCCTTTCTTGGCTAAATCTGTGTGCTTTTAGTGTAACACATTTTATTTTCCCATCTGTATGATTTTCTTGAAGCTTGGTATTTTTATGCCATAAAAGAAAATGTTCTAAATGTATGAAAAAAAAAATACACTTCATTGTAAAATCTGATGAAGTTATTCCACACTGTTTCAGTATGTTTGTTTCAGACAGTTGTAAGAGTGTTTTTGGCATTAATTTTCTAGAGTTTATTATTTGTTCACAATTTGCCCATGCTATGAAAACGAATCTCCACCCAATCATTTCATTAGGCCTGTAGACTCTTCTTCCTTTCCCACTGTTTCTGATGCAGGTCAGCCTCTTACTTTTTTTTTTTTTCTGGTGGTAAAATATACATAACAAAAATTTTAATCGTTAAAATAATTTTATTTTATTGAAGTATCATTGATTTACAATGTTGAGTTAATTTCCACTGTACAGCCAACAGCAAAGCGATTCAGTTACACATACTATATTCTTTTTCATACTTTTAAAAATTACTAATTAAGGATGATTATAGTTCTCTGTGCTATACAGTAGGACCTTGTTTATTCAAAGCATCTTTAAGTGTACAGCTCAGTGGCAGTTAAGTGTATTCACATGATTGTGCAGCCCTCATCATTTTGTATCTGGGTTACTGCAACAGCCTTCAAAACCCAGTCTTGCTTCTAATTTTGCCCGCAGTAAGGAAACATAGAAACCGTAACTCTGTTGACTTATTTTCACCATGTGCATCGGGAGAAAAAAAGTGAAATGTAAGGGGCATTCTTTGCCATTTCTTCTGTGCTTCAGGCTACATAGCTGATGAAGATCAAAGGCAGATAAAGTTTCAGGGGCAAAAAAAAAAAGGCATGTACCTGCTGTACTTGTGCTTCCCTGACGCAGATTATTCCTTGCTTTGGATATCACAGCCGAAAGCGATTGCTTTGTGAACCTTGAAAACGCAAATGCTCTTAAACTGATTTGGCATTAAAGGGTCTGGTCACCAGAAGCACCACAGCGTTAAGGAGCCTGACCCGCCTTGGCCCCGCCCACGACCGCTGACGTCACCTGGTCAGTCTGGTCCACGCCGAGTCCCGAGCCCTCTAGGAGGGTAAGTGCATCGAAAACGAAAACGAGGAACCAGTTGACGCAGTTTCAGGTTTGGAGCCTTTAGCAGTGCAGTTTTGCATCACTAGATGTCAGTGTGGGCTTTCCCGACCGCCTCTGCAGGAGATGCACCAGACAGTACCCTGGGTCCTTCCCCAAGTCCTGGCAAACACTATTTTCAGAACTGTAATTTCATCAAATATATTAATATACTTACATATTTTGACTTTTCAGAGCTCTTGTAAAACAAAGAAACCCTGAACCAAAGGCTGTTCTTTTTAATGCTGTGACCTAATCTCAGTGCTTGCATTTGGAAAGCAGTTTACCACGCTGTTTTGAGGCAGGTAATGGGAAGTCCCAACTGTGTTCCACTTAGGGTCTTTCAAAAGCAGCGTGCGATCTCAGATACTTGTAATACCTAGCTTCAGGAAATCAAGCATCTTATGCTACCATGACTCACGAATAGGGCAGGAAGCCAAGAAAAAATATGTATGATAAGAATTTAATTGGCCATGGTTATTAGATTTTTTTTTAATGCAGTTTGTCATCAGGGAGCTCCTGAAGTCTTAAAGAACAATCAATATATTCGTTTCCTATGGCTGCTGTTAGAGAAGGAAATGGCAACCCACTCCAGTATTCTTGCCTAGAGAATTCCATGGACAGAGGACCCTGGCAGGCTACAGTCCATGGGGTTGCAAAAAGGTCGACACAACTAACACACATGGCTGCTGTAACAAATTACCACAAACAGTTGCCTAAAAACAATACAAATTTACTATCTTGCAGTGTTAGAAGTCAGAAATCCGAAATGTGTCACACTGACTAAAACCAAGATGTTGGTGGGACTGTGTTCCTCTTGAAGGATCTCGAGAGAATCCATTTCCTTGCCTTTTCCAGCTTCTAGAAGCTACCAGCATTCCTTGGCTTGTAGCCCCCTGTCTTTAGCAATGGCCCACTGAGTTCTTGCACTGTATCACTCTTCTTGCATATATCATTTTGAAAAGTCAAAATATGTAAGTTTATATTTGGTGAAATTACAGTTCTGAAAATAGCCCTGTGTTTGCCAGGACTTGGGGAAGGACCAAGGGTACTGTCTGGTACATCTCCTGCAGAGGAGAGAGGGTGGCGGTCGGGAAAATCCACACTGACGTCTAGTGCCTCTCCTCTCCTCCTCCCTGTTTTATTTATAAGGAACCTTGAAATTATTATTTTTTAAATTTATTTTAATTGGAGGCTAATTACAATATTGTAGTAGTTTTTGCCACACATTGACATGAATCAGCCATGGGTGTACATGTGTCCCCATCCTGAACCCCCCTCCCACCTCCCTCCCCATCCCATCCCTCAGGGTCATCCCGGTGCACCAGCCCTGAGCACCCTGCCTCACGCTTTGAACCTGGACTGGCACTCTATTTCACATATGGTAATATACATGTTTCAATTCTATTCTCTCAAATCATCCCACCCTCGCCTTTTCCCACAGAGTCCAAAAGTCTGTTCTTTACGTCTGTGTCTCTTTTGCTGTCTCGCATATAGGATCATCGTTACCATCTTTCTGAATTCCATATATATGCGTTAGTATGGTGTATTGGTGTTTTTCTTTCTGGCTTACTTCACTCTGTATAATAGGTTCCAGTTTCATCCACCTCATTTGAACTGATTCAAATATATTCTTTTTAATGACTAAGTAATATTCCATTGTATATATGTACCACAGCTTTCTTATCCATTTGTCTGCCTATGGACATCTAGGTTGCTTCCATGTCCTGGCTATTATAAACAGTGCTGTGATGAACATTGGGGTACACATGTCTCTTTCAATTCTGGGAACCTTGAAATTAATTTGGGCCCATTCAGATCATACAATCTCCCTATCTCAAGACCCTTCATTTATTTATACCTGCAAATTCCCTCTTGCCATGTAAGATAATATATTCACAAGTACCATGGATAAAGGCATAGACATCTTTACGTGGGCATTTCCCTGCCTATCAGTCATTATTTTAAGTACAACAATATAAGATGCAATTTTTATATACTTATTTTTTATTAACTGATGTATTTGTCTATGCCAGGTCTTACTTGAGGCACAATGATCTTTGATCTTTGTTGTGGCATGCAGGATCTTTATCAGTTGCAGCCTGTAAGATCTTTAGTTGCGGCATGCAAACTGTTAGTTGTGGCATGTGGGATCTAGTTCCTTGACCAGGGCTTGAATTGGCCTATTAAAAAGTTCATCACCTCAAAAACTGTATCTTAGTCACAGTGACTTTCCCATTGGTCCAGTGGCAAAGATGCGATTTTTGAGGTGATGAACTTTTTAATAGCCCAATTCACTGTGATAGAAAACTGCTGTCCATAGTAGACTGTGTGGGAAAATAATAAGGCCTAAATTTCCTTTATTCATGGAATGCTAACAAGGAGGAAAAATAAATTTGCCACACCCAGCATTAATATTTGGTCACCCTCCAACCTGACTGCACACAGCACTACCTCTCCTTGCCCTGTGGTTCCGCATATTCAGAATGTCTATCCTAGGAATAGCACTGAGTTGGAGAGAGTGGGAGATGTGGTTCTTGCACTGAGAAGCATTGTACTAAATGAAATCCAGGGCTTTGAGAAAGCTGTTTATATCTCTGTGCAAATTCAGTATGGGATTGGATGCCTAAAGCCAACAGAACTTAAGTCCATGGCTTGCTACAACCTAAAGGCTGGTTTTGTTCTGCCTTGTAGAGCTGAATGTATTTTCCCACTTCTCAGAATTGATCTTTCCTATCTAGTGCTCCCAGGGACCCAAAAGCTTACCTGTTATCCTTGACTGTCCTTTCTCAGTAATGTACAACACCTGATGGGCCACCGGGACCTATGGTGGCTACTCTCTTAATAGCTTTTTAATCCACTGTACATCAGTCTCCTAACTTGTCTTCCTCTTCCACTGTGCTTTCCTCCCTATCAAGAAACTCTCCAAAATACTGCTTGAGCTATCCTTCTAAAATGTATATACAATCATGCTCCTTCCCTGTTTATAAAAGTGGTTCTCTTTTGTCTTCTGGATTGACTCCAACCTCTTAGCCCAGCACACCAAGCCAGTTAGACTTTGCCTCAACCTACTTTTCCAGCCTAGTCGCTTGCCTCATTGCCTCCCACCCTCTGTTTCAGTTCTAAAGAACTGCTTACTCTTCTTCAGATGCTCAGAGCTCTCCCTTGCTTCATGCTCCCTCAGCCTGGAATGCCTGTGGCTGCTTAAGCCAACTCTCAAGATTTAGTTCTTGAGAATATCACTTCTGGGAATTCATCTGTCCTTCACCCAACCCCCGTCCCTGCACTCGGCTCCAGCGTGCATTTATCACACTGCACTCTAATCATCTCATGATTTATATCTATGTCCCCTGACTCTAGGCTATAAGTTTTTCGAAGGCAGGGCCCCTGTTTAACTTTGCATCCCCACTGGAAAACACAGGGCCTGGCAATTACAAATGCTCAGTCACCTTTTGCTTAAGGAATGAAGACATCTCCAGCACAGGTCCCAAGGTATTCTGCAGTTTCCATGAGTCAAGGACAACCTAGTCCAGGGCTATGTTCCAAAACCTACCTGGTTTAGACCTGTATCCTGAGAGTGCAGCCAGAGCCCAGCTAGTTTCTGGGAGACAGAGGGTGGGGCAAGTTGAACAGTAGCTCTTATTGCTCTGTTTTCTCTCTGGTTGCCAAGGGTAGATCATCCAGCAGTTATGAGTTTACCACTTCCAACCTGCGCTAACCTGGCAGCATACATCAATTCCCTGGTGGCTCAGAGGTTAACGCGTCTGCCCCCTGTGCGGGAGACCCGGGTTCAATCCCTGGGTCGGGAAGACCCCCTGGAGAAGGAAATGGTAACCCACTCCAGTATTCTTGCCTGGAGAATCCCATGGATGGAGAAGCCTGGTAGTCTACAGTCCACGGGGTCGCAAAGAGTCGGACACGACTGAGCGACTGAACAGAACAGAACAGAGGGAACTGGCCACCCGAGATAGGGACTTCCCTGGCTGAAAAGCATAGAAGGTGGCAAATGGAACACATGCAAACTTAATGCGGTGATGACAGCCTGGTAAATCAGGAGAGATTCAGGACAGGTATTGTCACGGCTGCCAGTCGTGATCCACGGTGGATACTAATGTCTCTTGAGTGTGGAGTGTCTCAGAAGCAGGCACTGTAGGGAGTTAAAAATAAAACAGAAACAGAGTTCTGTATTTGGGAGGCTTATGCAATCTAGGCTTAAAATAAGGGGCTTGCTTTCATTGGGGCTTTTGGCTACTTTTTGGGCTAGGGGAGGAGATGGTTAGGGAAAATGTCTTATAATACTATTTAATCATTGATGTATAACCGTAGCGATTTCAGCAAGTGACAGGAGGGTATATGCACTGGATGAGAGCCCACATGCATTATGTAGCAGAGAGCTATTTTTTCTCCAAGCCAAGCTATTCTTCACTTCTGGAGACAGGGAAACGCCCCTTGGTACTGACCTCATGACACACCTTTCCACTAAATCTTAAGTTTTTTTCGACAGTATGCCTCTCATAGCAGGGATTCCTTTTAAATTTAAAACGGTGTGGGGAAGCTGAGGATTTCTTCATAAGGGAGGAAAATCATCATGTGTTGCAGTTGTTTTGTATGATGGGTTTTAAAATAGGGCTTTTAAATATTGAAAAAATATATTGTTTGCAATCCAAGGTGGATTGAGAAGACAGCATAATATAAACATTTACACTCTTATTGATACTCCATATCATTTTGATAAGCAAGAATTAAGTTATTTTTATTAGTAGTTGCTGACATTGTATCTCAAGCTGTTTTGGGAAAGGAAAATGAGTTCAGAATCTGTGTTTGACATAGCTTAGGGATCTGGTCACTGATTAACATGAAATGCTGTCACAACATGTTTAGTCCTGTTTAGGATGCTGAAGTCTCCTTAGTGAAGATGTAATTTAATTATCTTGTAGACTCAAGAGATTTTTTATTTTTAAAGCTTTAGATATATTTCAAATAACTAGTCCCTGGTCTCTTAATGACAATTTCTTTTCAAATTTAATATATATACATGCATACATATTCATCCATCCTATGACAATTAGATTTGCCATTATGTCATATTGTCATCAAAATTAGAGTAGTGATAGACATACTTATTAGTAAATTACTACTAAACAATTATTACCAATAAATTGTGTCAACAATGTATTCAAATTATACAAAGTGGTAAAATCAATCCCACTCAGTACTAGTATATATTAAACTGAAAAATATCATAACCTGCTAGAAGTAATGCAAATTATTACAACCTGCTAGGGACAATCAATTGAGATTAAAACATGTGCATCTACTAACAAATTTCAAAGTATTTTCCAATAGAGACTGAGTCTTCTGAGACTCACAACTGCTCTGTGAGATGGGTATTATGATCATTTGCATTTTGCAGAGGAAACAGGTTTAGCCAGGTGAAGTGGCTTGTCCTAAATCCCACAGTCAGAGCTAAGCAAAGCCAGGGCCTAATGCTGGCCTGAGCTTACCCACTTCATGGTGTGTACTTAGAATCCTATCGTGATGGCTCCATCTTTTGGAAAACAGGCATGATTGATTAAAGAATCAATGAAAGTAAAGGGATGGAAGAATTTGGCTTACTCGTGGATCCCCCAAAAAGTATGTTAAAGACATTATCTAAATTATTGTTGTCCTATGAAAAATTACCCAACAACATGAATCCTAAATATTCCTCTCGACTTCAGTTTTATTAAGATATAAATTTCTAATTACCACTCAAGTCTTCTGTAGGGTGGATTAGGATAAATTTTAATGTTTAGATGCCTCATTTATTTATGTAAAACATGAAACATAAAAACAGGAAAAAGGCCTATTTAAAGATAGGTAATTATACCTATGACTTCCCTGGTGGCTCAGCAGTAAAGAATCCGTCTGCAATGCAGGAGATGCAAAAGATGTAGGTTTCATCCCTGGGTTGGAAAGATCCCCCGGAGAAGGAAATGGCAACCCACTCCAGTATTCTTGCCTGGAGAATCCCATGGACAGAGGAGACTGGTGGGCTATAGTCTACAGGGTTGCAGAGTCAGACACAACTGAGTGTGCACACACAATTATACCTATAGTCCTATAGTTTGGTAAGGAGACCAGATAGTATATAATACCAAAAAAAAGAAAAGGCAAAATCATGGCCTTTTAAATACTACAGTAAGAGGAAAATGGGATGGCAGAGACTTTAGCAAACAATGTAGGGCTGATGCTGGCTGTAGGAAAGCCTGGTTGGGAGGCTGTGGGACTGACTGAGCAGATTAATGGGTGTGACAGTTCTCCTGCCTGGTGCAGATCTGCTGTCCTATATGTCAAAGGTCTGACCCGTCATAACTTTAAAAGAGTGGGCAAGAGAGGAAAGAGAAGCACAAAAAAAAGAGTAAGTGCAAAAGGAAAGAGACGTGCTCTGACTGGAATTCAAACTAGATAACAGCAAACCGCTGGGTCAGGTATTTTTACTAAGCTCACAACTAGCTTATTTGTTCCAGTGTGGGTTTCTGGTCACCAGTTTTGTCAACAGGAAGTACTTTAACGGTACAAACTAATTGTGAACCCCAAAAGTCTTTGATCAAATATCATCATTTAAACCTCTCAGGAGAAAGAAAAACAGAGCATGAGAAAGCTTCAAACAATTTTAAAGAGCTGGGGCTTTGGTCTCTGGAAGAGTCACTGAGACATTAAAACAACAGCTCTCATTAGGTACAGGAGAGTGTCCTTGAGACCAGTGCTTCTCCAAGGATTTTCTGAGGTCCCATGGCATCAGCATCACTGGGCTTCTTGTTAGAAAGCACATTCTCAAGGTCCGATCCTGATCTAAGAGAGGAGATTCATTGAGGGTGGGGCCCAGCAGTCTGTTTTAGCGAGGTCTCCAGTTGATTCTCTCATGCACTGAAGTTTGTAAAGCACTGATTTAGACCACCATTTGTCAAACCACAGATTACAACCCATGAGTGGGCTATAAAATCAATTCATCAGGCAGTAACCAACATTTTACAAAAGTGAAATGGAACAGACCAGAAACTGGAGTGTATCCCATGTCGCATGGGTATGATCGCATAAGGCTTTGTTCAGTTCTGTACAAGTGTACTGATTTGGAAGAAGCAGCACTTTTAAATGCTGAAGAAAGAGTAGGGTAGAATAAAGAAGCTACAAATATTAAACGAAGTCAGAACTGTTTGGTTGACAATAAAACACACTGACAGCTTAATGTGGATCCCTGTTTAGAGAGAGACAGAGAGAGGGAAGAGGGCCAAGGGAAAAAAAAAATAAAACAGAGCAGGCCAAAGTTTCGTAACTCCAGGATCCTTGAGGGGAAAGAAATAACTCCCACCCAGAGAGAAAATAGAAGGGGCATCGACCACAAGTGAGATATCAAGGGGGATTCATGCATGCGTGCTAAGTTGCTTCAGTCATGTCCGACTCTTTGTGACCATATGAACTGCAGCCCGCCAGGCTCCTCTGTCCATGGAATTCTCCAGGCGAGAATACTGGAGTGGGTTGCCATACCCTCCTCCAGAGGATCTTCCTGACTCAGGGATCAAACGCAAGGCTCTTTTGTCTCTTGCATTGGCAGGCAGGTTCTTTACCACTAGCACCACCTGGGAAACCCATCAAGGAGGATAAGTATGAAGGAAGGCCATGTGTAACCTTCAGGAAACCATCATTTAAGCTGAAATACTCATTCACTCCATTCATTCATTCATAAATCGCTTATTGAACCATCACAGGTCCCAGGCACTGTGTTAGATGCTGGACAGTATTGTTTAATGACAGCAAGAAGATGGATAGTAACAATAGCAAGATCTGTGATGTGAAGGCAGTATTAACGTGTGTTGAGTGAGAATACTCAAGTTAGCCTGTGATGATGGAGTTAAGAGTGGAGTGACAAGAGACATCCATATGGAGAGGGTATTTAATCAAAATGATGACCACATTTCACCATGGTAATTTATTTTGAAGTTAATAGTTATTGAGATAAGTGGTTCTTAAATATTAGCATGCCTCAGAATCCCTTCAGTGGCTTGTTAAAACACTTTTTGATTTAGTACTTCTGGGGCGGGGGGTGGGTGGGGTCTGAAAATCGCCTTTCTGACAAACTTTCAGGTGATACAGATACTACTGATCTGGGCACCATACTTTGAGGATCACTGACCCAAATGACTAAATGAACAATTGTGCTGGATGGTGTTTCCAGACACACAATGTAAAGCAGAAGGAATTTAGCTGACCCATACAGACAGAATTTTTTTCTTTGCATTTTGATGGCTTAAAAACAATAGCTGCCACTTGAAATTTTTCATGTAACTTAATTTTTATTCTAAAAATTAAAGTTTTACTAAGATTTCATACCTAGCTTAGATGTTTGAACAACAGACAGTTGTTCTTATGTGGCAAAGATATGTTTGCTATGTGCTTGCCAAAATTATTTCCTTCCCTTCCTGGGCACACACACAAATCCACATTTTCTGACCCCTTTGCAGCTAGGTTAGACCATGTGACTGATTTCTGCCAACATGGAGAGTGGGAAGAGGGATGCAAAACCTTCTAGTCTTGGCCAAAACTTCTTCCTCTATCTGTCCTTCTTCTTTGGGTGGCACAGGATCTAGTGAGGGGACCAGGGGTCTGCTTAGCCACAAGATAAGAACCTGGGTTCCTGAGTCACCACTTGGAGAAGAGACACTCAGGATTGCCACTTAAGTGGGAAACTGTCTGGAGGGAGCTGAGAGGGTTTACCAAGTGAACCTGTAATGTGCTTTCATTGCATCATGAACCTGAAGTCAAGGGGCTCATTTCCATTTTGTGGCTTAGCCTGCCCTGATTAAGATGCTGTTCCTGGCACTAAGTAACACAAAACACACATTTATGAAGCAGAATGAATAGTCATTACAACTCTAATTTTTACCCTCTATGTTCAGTTTGTAAACGGCGTCTCACTATTCATTTATTGAACAAATACCTACCTAAAGATTATTGTATGCCAAGCATTGCAACGGTGAGCCAGAAAATAATGCTTTCCATGCCCTCATGGAATTTATAATCTTGTGAGTAACGGACATAAACAGTCAAACAAATATAAAATTCCAGGTGTTGTGAGTGGTATGAACACTGGAAACCTGGCACTATAAGATGTTTTTCCTAGGTAGGAATAAATGAATAAATATTGAGTACTTTTTAGGTGTAATTAACATTTGCATAAAAATGATTTAAAAGTATAGGTTTGGATGTGTTGAAGCAAAATATATGTAAATTTGGATATGAGCAAGAATCATAGGGTTAAATCTTTTCATTTAACAGTTTTAACTAATGAATGGGGTTTGCTCCATATTATAGTTATCTAAACTTTTAAAATGCGTAATTTTAAAATGCATAAAATTTTATATATGATAAAATATATAATGATGAGTGTGAAACTCTATCAGTTGTTAGCTGCTCAGAGACCTGTAAAAGTCTTTTACTCCCTTTGAAAATCATAATTTGCTACTTTTCTTTATTAACAATAAGTTCTTGGCATATTGGTACAAATTCCTGTTGAACCAGAGTTTCCCACCAAAGGCCTCATTCAATAAAACGTAAGTCTGATTGAATAACTAGATTGCCTGCTTAGAGCTTATCATTCTGGTAACGACTTTGGCTTTTCAAACTTTGTTTTTGCTTACCAAGTAAATGTTAAATTCTTAAAGAGATGGGAATACCAGACCAACTTACCTGTCTCCTGAGAAATCTGTATGCAGGTCAAGAAGCAACAGTTAGAACCAGACATGGAACAACAGACTGGTTCCAAATTGGGAAAGGAGTAGGTCAAGGCTGTATGTAGTCACCCTGCTTAACCTATATGCTGAGTACACTATGAGAAATACTGGGCTGGATGAAACAGAAGCTGGAATCAAGACTGCCTGGAGAAATATCAGTAACCTCAGATATGCAGATGACACCACCCTTAGGGCAGAAAGCGAAGAGGAACTGACGAGCCTCTTGATGAAAGAGGAGAGTGAAAAAGTTGGCTTAAAACTCAACATTCAGAAAACTAAGATCATGGCATCCGGTCCCATTACTTCACAGCAAACAGATGGGGAAACAATGGAAACAGTGAGAGACTTTATTTTGGGGTGCTCCAAAATCACTGCAGACGGTGACTGCAGCCATGAAATTAAAAGACGCTTGCTCCTTGGAAGGAAAGCTATGACCAACCTAGACAGCAGAGACATTACTTTGCTGACAAAGGTCTACCTAGTCAAAGGTATGGTTTTCTCAGTAGTCATGTATGCATGTTAGAGTTGGACCATAAAGAAGGCTGAACGCTGAAGAATTGATGCTTTTGAACTGTGGTGTTGGAGAAGACTCTTGAGAGTCCCTTGGACTACAAGGAGATCAAACCAGTCAATCCTAAAGGAAATCAGTCCTGAATATTCATTGGAAGGACTAATGCTGAAGCCAAAGCTCCAATCCTTTGGCTACCTGATGCAAAGAACTGACTCATTGGAAGACTCTGATGCTGAGAAAGATTGAAGGCAGGAGGAGAAGGGGACGACAGAGGATGAGATGGTTGGATGGCATCAATGACTCGATGGACATGAGTTTGAGCAAGCTCCAGGAGTTGGTGATAGAAAGGGAAGCCTGGCATGTGGCAGTCCACGGGGCTACAGAGTCGGACACGACTAAGTGACTGAACTGAAGTAAACGTTGGTTTCATTAAGCTCATACCCAAGATGAAAGAATTTTGAGTAGCTCAAGATTTGAACTGAGTAGTGTACACACAGTACATCAATATCTATACATATATTCTTCAGTTCTGTTTAAAAACTTGATTCTCATACTTCAAAGTGATAATCATTACATAAATTACTCATTACAAGTATGAGAAAAAAGACAAAGTATTCCTGCAGTTTGTACAAAAAAAATACCAGTTATTATTATTTTCACATAGGGAACACTTTTAGGCATTTTAAAAATCGAAGGGTCACAGCAGGGTGTCCACTGGATATCTAGACCATGCTTTGCCACCAAAATACCACATTACAGTTTGGACTGGAGTGAGAAGAATTTTATTAGGTTGATGCAAATATAATTGCGGTTTCAGGCTGTGAATTTTAAATCATCATAACTGGGCTCAAGCCCATCTTTATTAATGAAAATAGGAACCATTATAACCAACACATTTTTGCCAACAAGAAATAAGTTTGTTTATCCCTACAGTATCAAAATCCATACTTAGGGATTCGATGAACTCGTGGAAAGCATTTAGTGCCTTCTGCTGGCTCTGGAAGCATTTTCCCTGCAAAAAATTGTCGAGATGCTTGAAGAAGTGGTAGTCGGTTGATGAGAGGTCAGGTGAATATGGTGGATGATGCAAAACTTCATAACCCATTTGTTCAGCTTTTGAAGCACTGGTTGTGTGATGTGCAGTCAGGTGTTGTCATGGAGGAGAACTGGGCCCTTTCTGTTGATCAATGCCAGCTGCAGGTGTTGCAGCTTTTGGTGCATCTCATTGATTTGCTGAGCATACTTCTCAGATGTGTTGGTTTTGCTGGGATTCACAAAGCTGTAGTGGATTAGACCGGCAACAGACCACAAATCAGTGACCATAACCTTTTTTGGGTGCAAGTTTGGCTTTGGGAAGTACTTTGAAGCTTCTTCTCAGTCCAACCACTGAACTGGTCATCGCTGGTTCTCATATAAAATCCACTTTTTGTCACCTATCACAATCCGATAGAGAATAAGAGAAGAACCTAATGTAGAAAAAGAGAAGCCGACCGTTCAAAACGATGATGTTTTTCATTTTCAGTTAGCTCATGATGCACCCACTTCTTTTTTATTTTTTATTGGAGGCTAATTATTTTACAATATTATATTGGTTGGTTTTTGCATACACTGACATGAATCTGCCCCGGGTGTACATGAGTTCCCCCTCCTGAACCCCCCTCCCACCTCCCTACTCCCTTTATCCTCCCTCTGGGTCATCCCCGCACACCAGCCCCGAGCATCCTGTAACATGCGTTGACCCTGAACTGGTGATTCGTTTCACATATGGCAACATACACGTTTCAATGCCATTCTCCCAAATCATCCCACCCTCACCCCAGAGTCCCAAAGACTGTTCTATATACATCTGTGTCTCTTTTGCTGTCTCGTATACAGGGTTATCATTTGCATCTTTCTAAATACTTTGGCCACCTCATGCGACGAGTTGACTCACTGGAAAAGACTGATGCTGGGAAAGGTTGGGGGCGGGAGGAGAAGGGGACGGCCGAGAATGAGATGGCTGGATGGCATCACCGACTCGGTGGACATGAGTTTGAGTGAACTCCGGGAGTTGGTGATGGACAGGGAGGCCTGGCGTGCTGTGATTCATGGGGTCACAGACAGTCAGACACGACTGAGCGACTGAACTGAACTGAACTGACTGAAATTCCATATATATGCGTTAGTATATTGTACTGGTGTTTTTCTTTCTGGCTTACTTCACTCTGTATAATAGGCTCCAGTTTCATCCACCTCATTAGAACTGATTCAAATGTATTCTTTTTAATGGCTGAGTAATACTCCATTGTGTAAATGTACCACAGCTTTCTTATCCATTCGTTTGCAGATGGACATCTAAGTTGCTTCCATGTCCTGGCTATTATAAACAGTGCTGCAATGAACATTGGAGTACATGTGTCTCTTTCAATTCTGGTTTCCTCGGTGTGTATGCCCAGGAGTGCAATTGCTGGATCATATGGCAGTTCTATTTCCAGTTTTTTGAGGAATCTCCACACTGTTCTCCATAGTGGCTGTACTAGTTTGCATTCCCACCAACAGTGTAAGAGGGTTCCCTTCTCTCCACACCCTCTCCAGCATTTATTGCATGTAGACTTTTGGATAGCAGCCATTCTGACTGGTGTGAAATGGTATCTCATTGTGGTTTTGATTTGCATTTCTCTGATTATGAGGGATGTTGAGCATTTTTTCATGTGTTTGTTAGCCATCTTTATGTCTTCTTTGGAGAAATGTCTGTTTAGTTCTTTGGCCCATTTTTTGATTGGGCCATTTATTTTTCTGGAATTGAGCTGCAGGAGCTGCTTGTATATTTTGGGGATTAATCCTTTATCAGTTGCTTCATTTGCTATTATTTTCTCCCATTCTGAAGGCTGTCTTTTCACCTTGCTTATAGTTTCCTTTGCTGGATGCACCCACTTCTTGAGCGTTTCACCTTTCAAATTTGCTTCAAATGCTGAGCAACTATAGAATGGTTGATGTTCAGTTCTTGGACAACTTCTCATGTAGCTGTAAGCCTCTCATTGCTTATTGTCAACTTCCCATGGGCAGCCACTATGTTTATTTTCAGGCTTTTATCTACTTTGCAAAACTTCTTGAATCACCACTGCACTATACATTTGTAAGCAGTCCTGGGCCAAATGTGCTGCTGTGAGTTGTCGCTGAGAACTTGAATAGGAAAATCGCTTGAATTTGCTTTTTCTCTAACATCATTCCCATAGTTGAAATAAATATAAACAAGTAATAAGTCAGCCAAAACATTAAGCAAGAAATGTGCATTAAAATGATGTACAGTACAACCATATTTAAGAATGTATTCCAATATCAAATGGAAAATTTGCTGCTGCTGCTAAGTCACTTCAGTCGTATCCGACTCTGTGTGACCCCATAGACGGAAGCCCACCAGGCTCCCCCGTCCCTGGGATTCTCCAGGCAAGAACACTGGAGTGGGTTGCCATTTCCTTCTCCAATGTGTGAAAGTGAAAAGTGAAAGTGAAGTCGCTCAGTCGTGTCCGACCCTTAGCGACCCCACGGACTGCAGCCTACCAGGCTCCTCCATCCATGGGATTTTCCAGGCAATAGTACTGGAGTGGCTTGCCATTGCCTTCTCCGATGGAAAATTTAAACAATGCAAAAACCGCAATTGCGTTTGCACCAACCTAGTATTAATTGCCATTTTAGAGACATTACAGGGTTTTAAAGCAGCAGGTGCTGTGGAGATTTGATACAAACAACCCAGGTAAGGAAACTAACGTCCACAAAGGTAAAATGATTTGTTTATTACACTTAGTTTTGGTCCCGGACCTAGACCCCAGGTCTTATGAATCGGTTGCAGCTGTCTCTGTGCCAGTTTTTGCTCTACAGCTGAAGATAATGTGGATTATCTTTAGTTCTTTCAACTCTGCTTTCTCCACAGTCGGAGTGTTTAAATGGGATAGATTTAATACAGATCAAGTTGCCTTCAGCCTCCTAGGTTCTTTCTTTTCAGTCTTTTATCATCAGATTGGTGAGCTTCTGCTTTATTTAAAACACGCACTCGGAGTAACATCAAGGAGGAAGGTCGACACCCACTCAAACGCAATGGCTAGGGACACAGGACCGAGACACCACCATCCCCAGCTGTAAAAAGGTGAAGACTACCCACCTTCAGGTCCGGCGTCCAAGCGCCACGTGCAGGAGGAGGGGCCGCCTTCTGGTTGGCGCCCGGAGGAGCTCCGTCGCTCCAATCAGCGCAGGCCCGGCGGTGGAGAGGGGGCGCGCCCTGCAGGGGAGGGCGGGGCCAGAGACCTGTCCATCACCGAATCCGCGGGTGGCAGCACCTACCCCACCGAGGCACCTAGGCGAGACAGGGCGGGAGCGGGAAGGCCGCGGCGAGGGGGGAGGCGGGGCCAGACCGGTGGGAGCCAATCCGCCCGGCGGCGCCAGGGGGCGGGGGCGGGGTCACCGCGCGCGACCCAAACACACGGGTTCGGGCGCACCCTGGGGCCGCGCCGCTCCTTCGCCTTCCGGTGCGAGGGCCGCAGTACCTCCTTCCCTTCTGAGCACCCCCACCTCATGGTCCAGACCCTCCTCCCCCGCCCCTCCTGCTCTGGGGGAGCGCGGTGACGGTTGCCGGGAAGCGCGCGCTGCCCCTCCCTCTCCTCCTGCGTCCTGCCCTCCCGCGCCACCCGTTTTTCCTCCTCCTCAGTTAATAACAGCTGGGTGGCTGGGGGAGGAGGGAAGGTGGCCCCAGCGGAGTCTGGGCGGGCACCTCCCACTCACCCGCTAGCCGCCGTGGGAGCAGGAGGATGGCGGCGGTAGCGGCGGCCGCCCGGGAGGAGGCGGTGCCGAGAGCCCGGGCGCAGAGCGCAGCGGCGGCGGCAGAGAGCGGCAGCGGCCCGTCGCGGCGCCCCAGAACCGAAAGCAGCGGCAGCCGCGCAGCCACCTGAGCCGCCCCTCCCGCCGGAGCCAGCGATCGGCGCCCGCGGGCGCCGGGACCTCCTTCCTCTCCGCCTCCCCTCGTCTCCCGCGTCCCCAGACAGGCCGTCGATCTCGCTCGTCACCCCCTAGAAGAGCGCGGCGGGCGCCGACCGTCCCCGGGGCGCCGGGCGGCGGCGCTGGACGTGCGGGCTTCTTGCTGCGCCGGCCTCCGCGCCTCGGCCCTGCCCTCTCGCTCCCGCGCTCGCTCCCGCCCTCCCGGCGCTCCGGGCGCTGTGCGCGGGCCCGGCCCGGGGCAGGGCGGACATGGGCGCCAAGCAGAGCGGCCCGGCCGCTGCTAACGGCCGCACCCGCGCGTACTCGGGCTCGGATTTACCTTCCAGCAGCAGCAGCGGCGGAGGGGCCAACGGGACCGCGGGCGGCGGGGCGCGCGCCGCAGCCGCCGGGAGGTTTCCGGCTCAGGTGCCCAGCGCGCACCAGCCCAGCGCCTCCGGCGGCGCCGCGGCGGCCTCGGCGGCCCCGCGCAGCCGCTCCCTCGGCGGGGCCGTGGGGACCGTGGCGTCGGGGGCCCGGGCGGCGCAGTCCACCTTCAGCATCCCCAACAGTAGCAGCGGCCCGTACGGCTCGCAGGACTCGGTTCACAGCAGCCCGGAGGACGGCGGCAGCAGCGGCGGCAGGGACCGGCCGGCGAGCGGGGGTCCCGGAGGGCCGCGCCTTGTGATCGGCTCCTTACCAGCTCACCTCTCGCCGCACATGTTTGGAGGTACGGCCTCTTCCCTCTCTGCCTCCCGCGGGCGGCACGTGGGCCGCGGCTGCGGTTATTTTTACCCTTCTCCTTTTCTCCTTCAGCCCGAGCGCCGGGGGTTCGCCGCGCGGCCGGGCCGGGTCACCCCTCTTGGGAGTGGGAGAGGGAGAGAGCGCCTCTTAACTCCTGCAGCGCCGCTACCGCGGGACCTCAGTGTTTGGTTTTTGAACACCGCGTGCACCCTCCCTTCTTAGTGGCTCTCTCGTACAGAAAGCCCTTGTTTGCTCCCGGAGGTGAAGGGAGCAAATATTGTTTTAAAAACAAACGCAATAGCCCTGGTGCTTGTGGTTTTTAGTAGCAGGAAGTCAGGACCCGTTGCTAAATGTAGTTGTATCTGGTGACTCCAGTGGTGAGCAGTTTTTAAAGGCCAAAAGTCAGCGTCTCAAATGAACAGATGAGTGTTTGAAAAAGGAGCGAGTTACCGCTTTTGGAGTAACTTACTGTAGAACTGTAATTCTCATGTCTTGTGTCAGTAGTCCCACCTACTGTGTATGCTTTAACTGGGTGAATGTGTTAATGAAAAACATGTTTTTAACCTCAGTAAACTGCTACTTTAGATAAAGATTAATGTGAGTCCTGCTTAATTTGGACAGAGCATTAAAAAAATTGAGAACTGTTTAAGGAAAGAAACCAATAATCATTACAACTCTGCATACAAGATGCAGTAAAAGCCCAGGTGTTTTTGTAAAGCAGTGCTCGCTAGGATTCAAGAAAGACCCTGTGAAAAATGGAAATTTTAGTAGCAAAACGGTATGTCTTTTTGGATTGATAGAAACGGGAGCGGTACCCATGATCTGAGGGAAGCAAATTCGACCTATTCAGTTGTGTTTTATGGTTTTTACTTTCTTTCAGAACAGTTAATGGTAATGAATTAAGACACTCCCTTCCCAGTTAAAGAAGAGTAGAAGTTAAATCTGGTTAGAGATGCAGACAATAGAAGATAAACATTTCCATATCATTGCTTTCTTTACACATATCATGATATTACCTACAATTACAGTTGAGCATGGGTGAATAGTGAAAACACCATCTTCTCTATTTCTCTGCTTCCTTTACTCATGTTTGTAAATGTGAGCAGTTTGAGCAGGCAATTGGTAAAGTGAAATGTTCAATAATGTAATTGCTCTGAGGTTCTGTACTATCAATATTCACATTAGCACAAATTAAAAATGGGGGCGACATGCTTAGTTTCCCCCCTCTTTTTAATACCGCTTTGCATATTCAGACTATAAAACAATTCTTTAATCACCTTTATTTTAATTACTTGTTATAAAATAATTTTTCTTTGTAACTAAAAATACTGATTTTTCTTAAGATTGGTCCTTAAAAAAAAACCATTTCTTTTTGAGAAAAAGAACTAGTGCTGACTACTGTGATTTGTGATTCATAACTAACACAGCTGAAGGTCCTGTAGTACTACACGGAAGAATAACAAAAGACAGTTTCTTAAGAATGGGAGATTAGTGGCAAGAATAAAGGCTAAGCTGGTCCTAAAAAAATATATTTATCTTAAGATTAAAATTTGCATGTAGTTATGTCTAACAGCTTGCTAAAGGAAATAGGGAAAGGCTCATCAGATTAGTAATTTCTTTGGTATACTAATGGCTTAACTTTTTTTAAAGGACTTTTTTTTCTTTGAACAAAGTTTATCTGTATGGTTTAAAGTGTTTCATCTGGGGGCGGGGGCAAATAGTAGACACCTGTGCTATTCTTAGTGAAATAGCAGGTGAAGATCTAGTTGCTGAAAGTTGGAGAAGTAAAGCATTTATCTTTTTTTTTCTCTGAGTTGTTAGATTTGTGCACGTTAGCCATTTTTAGTGTTTTAGGGGTTAGCATGATTGGGGCCTAGTCGAAGCACAGTGACACTGAGAACTGTGGCAGTGTTTCCTCACCAAGTCTCTGTAAGAGAATGGAGCCCCAGTGTCTTAAAAGTATCTGTTGTGTGCAATTAGTTAACTGTGCATTTGGAATGTTTCTAGCTATGTATCATTCTTAGGAAATTTGAGAAAACTGGGATAATTTTGTGTTTGGTAGTTCAGATGAGGAACCCTTGTTGAGAAAACTTGGAAGAGAATCAGAGAAATTACCTGTTCTTTCTAAATGATAGGAACAGATCAAATCGCCAGTACCTTGAATCCTACTTAAGACTGGGAGATGGAATACACTTGAGAGGAGAGTGAAAAAACATCTTTGTAGCGGCGTTTGCTACAGATTTTTTTTACCTGTATTTCAGTAGTTGGGCTCGTTAGGGAAACTTAATAGGACCCTGTTTGTCATCATCCTGAGATTTAGGGAACCAGATGATAAATCTTTTTTTTTTTTTTTTAACTCCTTATTGAGTTTGTTACATATTGCTTCAGCTTTACATTTTTAATTTTTGGCCCCAAGGCATCTTAACTCCCTGACCAGGAACTGAACCTGCACCCTCTACATTGGAAGGCAAAGTCGTAACATCTGGACTGCCAGGGAAGTCTCTGAATCTTATTTTAAAAACTGGACTTCATTATTACTCCATGTTGACTTAATTTTTTAGTAATTTATTCAGTTAGAAATTGTGCAGATGTTTGGGCAAATAAAAAGGAACTCCATCTGAAAGTTGAGAGAAGGATTATTTCTAAATTAGTGGAAAATTATTTCTGTAATTTTATAAAACTTTAATTGATGTTTCTATTGTTACTGTTTCCTAATAGGAAAATATGGTACTAATCAGACACAAAATTATCTTTCCCTTATTGAAAAGGAAAATCTAAACAATATCACTTTAAAAAAATTTAGATGTTTGGCAGTTTGAATTGTTAACTAGTTCCATTGTAATGAATTACCAAATTAAATGAGGTTTTCTGTGTTGGTTTTATGTTTTGCTCTCTTTGGGACATGTATTTTGGCTGTATTTGCTCTTATTTAATTAAGAAATAGAAGAGAGGTACTTAATTTATATTTCAGTTTACAGAATTTTCCTAGAATTTCTTAGAACTGAGTTGTACATCAAAGTATGATTATAAAACATACAGGGATTTTTAGATCAAGTAGGTTTCTTTTTTTTATTCTTTTCAGAGTGCTGAGTTTAACAAAAGTTTTACAGTGAACAAAAGCCTTTTTTTGTTTAATCACCTTTGTTTTAAAACAGGTCTTTAAGGGAATTGTCTAATATTGAAGACTTGATGGTATCGTAGGATTTTCTTGGCTTTAGTGTATGTCTACATTTTTTTCACTATTAAGTTGCTAATGTTTGTAACATCAATTATGATGGATGGTAAAATAGTGTTTAATGATCCAGCAAGGATATCGAAGGTAAATTGAACTATTAAATTATGCCAGTCAATGGAGATCATTTCTAGAGAAATCACCTGGGGTCCTCATGTATCTCTGAGTCTGGAAGTGAGACAGAGAGATGAATTAATCTAGGCAATTTATTGATGGTACTGGGTTGCTTTTCGGAGAAGGCAATGGCAAGCCACTCCAGTACTCTTGCCTAGAAAATCGCATGGACAGGGGAGCCTGGTGGGTTGCAGTCCATGGGGTCGCTACTAGTCGGACACGACTGAGCGACGTCACTTTCACTTTTCACTTTCACACATTGGAGAAGAAAATGGCAACCCACTCCAATGTTCTTGCCTGGAGAATCTCAGGGATGGGGGAGCCTGGTTGGCTGCCGTCTATGGGGTCGCACAGAGTCGGACACGACTGAAGTGACTTAGCAGCAGCAGGGTTGCTTTTGGTCACCTCTTAATTGATTGGCTTAAATTTGGGTATGTGATTGTAATACAGGTGCCTCCTGTTACTTAGGAACAATTGCTTCCTTTTATTGAAGTTTGTCATTGCTTAAAACTGAGTATGTTAAAGTTTGTAGTTCTAGGCCAACTTCTCAATCTTCAGAACGGATGTGGGTTTTCAGGTGTTAGATTATCTGCATTAATTAACTGTGTTGAATTATGCTCAGTCACTATTACCAGTATTTAGTGCCGGAATGTTTGAATTGGGGATATTGTGATTAATCTGCTTTCTATTCCTTAATGTTCTTTTATTCAGTTGAAAACTTACGGGGTGGTAGAAATGTCTGCTTCAGAAAAATGAGTAATTAACCACCATCCTGTCACCCATCTCCTCCCCCATCCACCCCCCAAAAATCAAGAACTCTTGTGGTTAATTTTTCTTATTTGTAATCTCGCAAAGTGCTTAAACACTGTAGATACTTTGTTATGCTAAAGTATGGGCTCCATCATGGAAGTTTCTGCTTTGGGAATATTTTGAGTTTTCTTGCCTGCAGGGTGGAGCTGGTGCCGAAGGGAGGAGTGGTTTGTGTTGCAGTGGGCACCATCTGATAAGAGAGCAGCTGCCTGACCTAAGTACTTTTGATGCTTTGCTGACTGCAAAGCCAGTACAAGCTCTGTTATTTTACTAACAGGTAGTGTCTTCAGCAAGTCCCCCAGTCCTCTCCAATTGGATTACTTTGCCTGGTGACCACTTATTTATTTTCTGGTTACCAATACCACTAATTAGTTGTCAGTTTTTATAGGAATTGTGTTAAGGTTATACTTACTATGTATTCTGGGTATCTGCACAATTGTGTATATTAGGAAATAGGTTAAAAAAGAAGTATAGGAACTGCTATATGTAGCAAAATACTTTCTAATTAATTTTACATATATGTATATACTTGGTGTTATTAATTAAATTGTTCTGCACTTATTGAAGTGTTTAGAAATTGGAACAAACATGCCCTTTGTATGAACAGAGTTCAGAAATAGCTTAGGTTATGATTATATTCAGTTGCAGGTAGTTTTCTATGCTGCTTATTAAATACTACAGTTCATTTCCTCATGGTTATTAAGCTGTTGGCAGCTTGCTTCTTCAAAGCCAGCAAAGGAGAGACTCTCAAGATGGGCCGGTGCTACACTCTTATGTAAATATGTACACGTAATCACACTCAGCCCATGGCCCTTGCTGCGTTCCATTGGTTATAAACAAGTCACAGGTCCTGCTTATACTCAAAGGGGAGGGAATGACAGAAAGGTGTAAGTATCAGGAGGCAGGAATTATGTGTACCCACACTGATTATAGCTTTAGGTTAACCAGCTGAACACGCAACTGTTCTAACGATATTTTTGAATTTACTGTTTACTTTGAAGAAGTTCTAATAGTGTAGATGCTAAGTATTGCTTTAATAAATGTGAATCGAGCCCTTTCTAGAGGCTGGCCGTTGTAGTTGTCAGGGTTACAAACATGGGGCTTGTTCTTACTCAGAGCTCAGTTGAATTTGAAATGGTTATACACTTGAGTTCTCTAAGATAGAACTGATAGAGTTGGGAACTGGGGTGTGTGGTGATATCATTAACCAATATTAAAAATAAAGAATAAAATAATAAGTTTTAGGAAATGATAATGAGTCCTTTCAGGCTTGTTAAATTTTGAGGATTTCTATCTAGAAGCATCTTTTAAGCATTTGGAAATATGTCTCCAATTTAGGACATTACAAAAAAAAAGTTGAGAAATTATCAATTTGCATATTATAAAGGAAGCTGAACAGTGGTTAAGATTACTGAGGGATGGATACAAATTGAGGCGCAAGCATAGAATCCTGGGGAGCAAGAATTTTAAGAGGCAGAGCAGGAGGCCAGTGATTACAATTAAAACACAAGGAAAAGAAGTTGTTTAAAATGTTTTTATTATTAAAATAATATGTGTTCATTAGAGAAAGCTATAATGTGGAAAATACAGAAAGGCACATACAAGAAATTGCAAATCACTTGTAATATCACCATGGGAAATAACCAGAATAAAATGTTGATGTCTATTTTTCTCATATGTTTTAGATAGAAAATTTGGAGGTCATTCTTGTATATTCTTTTTGATTTTTAAATCTTTTGGATGTTCTAATATAAGATTTTAAAGCTACAGATTTCCCCCCAAGAATTGCTTTAGCTGAATGCCACAATTTTTGAAGTGTTTTGTTAACATTCAGTTAAAAATATTATGTATTTTCCCTTGTGATTTCTTTTTTGATGCGTTGGTTACATATTCTTTGATAAAATGCTCTTTCTGCTTAATCAGTTTCTTCTATCATGTTAAAATTTTTATAGCATTGTTTTTAATGACTGCCCTGTATTCCAGAGCTCATTCAATAAATATTTGATGAAGACCTACTTTGCCTTGCACTGTCCTAATGATATAGAAGTGGAGAAATCTCCACACTGTCATAGGCCTTATATTATACTTGGGGGAGACAGTAAGCAAGTAAAATATCAATATACAGTGTTTCAGAGGGTTTTGAATGTGATGGAGAAAAATGGGAGTGGAAAGGTAGAGATCGTGGAGTATAGACTTGTTTTTATTTTAAATAGGGTTTTAGGGATAACTTCTCTGATAAGGTGTCATTCAAGCAGAAACTAAAACAAGCCATGAAGAGTCTCTAGGGGAATAGCAGACGCAGGGAGAAGGAACAGTAACTAGAAAGGTGCTTAGGTGTGATTGTAATGAACGTACCTGGTGTGTTCTGGGAACAGTTATGACACCAGTGGAGTTGGAGTGCAAGGGCTTGTAGATAAGGACTGGGAGGGGCATGAACTGCCTTACAACCATTGATGTGGTTTTTACAGTTTTGTTTTAGAGAGAGATGGGGAGGCATTGCAGAGTTTTTTTGGGGAGGAGATTGACATAACCTGACTTAGGCTTTTAAAAGATTGCTATGGGCACCATGTGGGAGTAGACCTTAGAGAGCAAGAGTCAAGCAAAGGCGCAAAACCCTTGGCAAGAGATAAGTGACTTGGACAGAGTCGTGTCACTGAAGTTGGTGAAGAGTTGCTAGACTCTGGATATCTAGCTCTTTGAAAGAGGAGTCAACTAGATAAGATGTAGAGGATTTATATTCAGCCAACCCTTGAATGTCATGGGGGTTTGGGGTGCAGGTGCTCTGGGCAGTCCAGTTTAATTTGTAGCCCTTCTCTGAAATTGCCATTCCTCTGTATCCGTGGTTAGGAATGGAGGACTCAACAAAACTGCAGATGGTGTGTTGTCATTGTTCAGTCACTAAGTCATGTCTGACTCTCTTCCACACAGTAGAATGCAGCATGCTGGGTTCCTCTGTCCTTCTCTAACTCTTGGAGTTTGCTAGAATTCATGGTGTACTGGAGTATTTACTATTGAAAAAAGTCCACGTGGTTGACCTCCACAGTTCTAACTTGTATTGTTCAAGGGTCAACTGTAGTTTGTGTGCAGTTTGGTACTTTCAAATTATTAGGAAGAGTCCTACAATAACTCACAGACTCAAAGGACCAAGTTCAGGAACCAGCATCTGTGGAGCTGAAATTGAGAAATTCTGTATGTGCATGCATAGTTTAGTTGCGTCTGACTCTTGTGACCCCATGGACTGCAGCATGCCAGGCCTCCCTGTCCATCACCAACTCCTGGAGTTTACTCACACTCATGTCTGTTGAGTTGGTGATGCCATCCAACCATCTTATCCTCTGCCTTCCCCTTTTCCTCCTGCTTTCAGTCTTTCCCAGCATCAGGGTCTTTTCCAATGAGTCAGCTCTTCACATCAGGTGGCCAAAGTATTGGAGTTTCAGCTTCAGCATCAGTCCTTCCAATGAATGTTCAGGACTGATTTCCTTTAGGATGGACTGGTTGGATCTCCTTGCAGTCCAAGGGACTCTCAACAGTCTTTCTACACCAACACCTCAGAGAAGTCGTCTTCTCTAGCACCACAGTTCAAAGGCATCAGTTCTTCAGCACCCAGCTCTCTTTATAGTCCAACTCTTACATCCACACACGACTACTGGAAAAACCATAGCTTTGACTAGACGGACCTTTGTTGGCAAAATAATGTCTCTGCTTTTTAATAAGCTGTCTAGGTTGGTCATACCTTTTCCTCCAAGGAGCGAGCATCTTTTAATTTCATGGCTGCAGTCACCATCTGCAGTGATTTTGGAGCCCCCCCCCCCAAAATAAAGTTTGTCACCGTTTCCATTGTTTCTCCATCTGTTTGCCATGAAGTGATGGGACCAGATGCCATGATGTTAGTTTTCTGGATGTTGAGTTTTAAGCCAGCCTTTTCACTCTCCTCTTTCACTTTCATCAAGAGGCTGTTTAGTTCCTCTTCGCTTTCTGCCATAAGGGTGGTATCATCTGCGTATCTGAGGTTATTGGTATTTCTCCCGGCAATCTTGATTCCAGCTTTGCTTCATCCAGCCCAGCGTTCCTCATGATGTGCTCTGCATGCACACCCACACCCTAGTTTTCATTTTGCTTGTTACCTAGTTTTATCCTCTTATATTGTGTGTAGCTTTATTTAAGGTGATGGCCTATTGGCTAGAGGTTACTTCTATCTACATGTCATCTGAGTGGCCTGAAGGGAATGTAGCAGGAGGACTCTGATTTAAGTTGTGTGCCTATCCACACATCAGTCACCGAAGTGAAGGAGATGGAATGCACTCTCAGAATGAGATGGCTGTGTTCTGTTATCATGGGGAGGAGTTTGGGTTTTTGGAGTCAGACTGCCTGGGTTGAGTCCATCCACCCTGTGTGACCTTAAGTTATTTAACTGCCCCATACCTTAGTTTTTTCACCTCTAAAATCAGGATAAAAATAAATCTTGCTTTGTGGTATTGTGAGGTTTAACCCAATTATCTTTTTATTTTTAACATTTGAACTGCTATCAAAAATTAAAACATTCAAGACTCATATCCCTCTTCTCATTCTCACCCTCTTCAGGAAGACCATGTCCTTTTCTCAGCTTCTCAGATTTTGAAAAAAAAAATCCAAATATTTAGTTTTATGTATGTGTTTTCTGTTCCCATGAATCTCCCTTGAATATCTGGATTAAGCTTTACAGCACATGTACTGTGTTAATCAGAAGGTAAAACTTTGTAAATTCAGTGTTTTCAAGTACATTTTGTATTTGCGAACACAACTAATGATCACTAAAATTATTGTGTATTTAAATCATATATAAAAATTTACTGCTCCAGAGAGATGTTATATTTTTACTTGTGTAAAGTAAATATATGTAAACTGAATTGTTGAGCCAAAGAAGATAGGTATAATGTGGACTATACAAATGTGGCAATCATAAAATTGTCTTACAAATAAAATTATTCTGTACTTAATAGTTGTTTTTTCATAAGCATTTGAAGTGCTACAAACATTGTTGATCAGTTTGAGTATATTTTGTGGGTGATTGGAGATGGTTGAGGGAGATGGTTGGTGAGAAGTTAAAGCAGGTCAGTTCTTTTAAATATATGCTGCTTCTCCAGGGAAGTATCTGAAAAACTTAGCGTTTTTATGCTGTATGATTTACTGCATCTCAGGCAACCTGGATGACATGGCATTTGATAAAGGAGCTTGCTGCTTTGCTGGTGTTTTGGCGTGCTCTGGTCTAAGACCTCTAAGGTCTTGATTTGGAATTTTTCAGATTTCCTGTCTATTATAACACATCTTCAGAAGCAGTGCATCTTCTAAAGCAGTGCATCTGGTCACCTTTAAATCTCAGTTAATTCCCACATTTCACTCTTTCCACCATCTTGCCATGTAAGGAATTGTTCAGAGGAATGTCATTACTTTCCTAAGAGAAAATTTAAATGAGGGATACTTAATATTGTAGACCACTTTTAGTGTCCCTTTAAATATAGAACTAATATTGTTTTATGTGGTAATTTGTGGATTAGAAAAGTGACTTCACAAGCACTAACTCATTTGCATTTCATAAATATAGAGTAATTTCTTTGGTTATTTGGAGATGAACATCAGAAGTTAAATGAATTAAAATTCTGCGTTTGTTGTATTTTTACTTATTCCCAGGTGGCTCAGTGGTAAAGAATCCGCCTCCCAATGCAGGAGACACAAGAGACATGGGTTCAATTCCTAGGTCAGGAAGATCCCCTGGAGTAGGAAATGGAAACCCACTCCAGAATTTATGCTTGAAAAATCTCCTGGACAGAGGAGTCTGGTGGGCTACAGTCCATAGGGTTTCAGAGAGTCAAACACAAGTGACTGGACATGCATTTCATATGTTGCAATGCACAGATCCTAATTTACATTTTAAAGAGTTTTGACAAATAGATTTGACAATACACTGTGTAACCAACACATTGTCAAAAGTAGGAAACACTCTCTTCATCCCCAAAAGTTCTCTTACACTCCTTCCAAGTCATTCCCACGGTACTTCTTAGAGATGATTAATATTACCGGTTTCTTTTATCATAGATTATCGTATCATCTATTATATCATCTGTTATCATAGATTAAATAGTTGGATGGTATCACCACTCAGTGGACATGAATTTGAGTAAGCTCCAGGAAAATAATGGACAGGGAAGCCTGGCATGCTGCAGTTCATGGGATTGCAAAGAGTCAGACATGACTTCACAGCTGAACAACAACGTTATCATACATTAGTTTTGTCTCTTCTTGAATTTAATGGAGTCATAATAACAGTTCTTCATGTTGAGGGTTTGGTGTAGTTGTAAAGTTAAAAATAGACATTGGAAAGGTTAATTAAATTTTTTCTTTCTGCTCCCATTTTTTCTGTCCCTTTATGCCACTCCCTCCCTGTAGTAACACTGTCCTCTAATGTGTGGACACTAAGGCTGAGAATACCCACAATGTTTAATCAGTTATAGATTTATAGTAGGATACTTGAGTGTGTAAATACCTCAAATAAAGGAGAAATTTAATTTTAAAATTAATGCTTAAATTTATCCTTAAACTTTATCAACTCTTTAATCTTAAATTATCTGATTGGAAAATGTTTTGAATGATACTAAATGTTTTAGATGGTATTCAGTATATCAAAGTGGGATATATTGGTTAATTGTTTCTTTAAATTGTCAGTTCTTAGGAAAAAAACAGCATTCAGGAAGCTTTGTTATTTGGATCAGTGCTTCTAAAAATGGGAGAAATGTATTGTCCAAGGAATGTAGAGAAGTGATTGAATAAAGATGAAAGAGTTAGTTATTTCCTATGTTTTTGGTTTAGTTTAAATCTTTTAAAAATTAAGTAGACAGTAGCTAGACATCTAATTTTCTTTCTTAAGTTTTCTGTTTTTGTATATAAATCAGGAAGTATAAGTGAGTCAGAGATCCTAAGTTTTGTGTGCAACTTAACTGTAATCCACAGTAACAGCTAGTTAGTAGAAATTCCAGTCTTGTGCAAGAAGAACCAGAAAAAGGAGTTCTTAAGGCTGTTTGTCACAGTGAGCCAGACTGTACTGAATCTTGAATATGGATTCTGTATTCACCAAGGATGAGAACAAGAGAAGAATCTACTGATTTTTTATATGATGCATGTATCAAGCTACATGAACTGAGAAAGGTGACTAGGAAGACAGAACCTCAGCCTGGAGATTCCTTTAGTGTCTATGGAGAAGAGTGTTCTTAAAAAGCTAGTACAAAGGGCCTAACTAAAATTCTTAAAAGCAATCTGGGACATGGTTAGCTGCATCCACTTCTGATGAATTAGATATTTTTGGAAGGGTCATTGGTTATGGTGAGAACAAATTCTACCTTGAGGTCAATAAAGCTTGTTTTATGACCTTCATCTTTCATTTTCTTGGGCTTCAGTTTCCAGGACAGACTAAGGAGTAATGAAGCTTAAGAAAACAACTGTGTCTGTGCCTTGGCATTGAATATACTGATGCAGACAATTCCCATTTTTACAAATTCCAAAAGGGTAATTAAATTTGCGGTATAAGAACAAATGATTAGGACTGCAGCCTAGAGGCCTATCCTCTTGCAGGTTAGTGCACTAAAGAGTCATAATGATACTTGTAGAAAGGCGCATGCTGTTGCTTGTTCAGAGAAGGAGGTGGTTTCACTTTTTTCAGAGGGGGTGGTAAACTAGCTCTGTCAGCATTATTCCTTGGTGTTCCGAAAGCTGTCTTCCTCTTTCAGAGTCAAGAGCTCTAGAGGAATTTGAGAAATCTGACAAGCTTACGCCACAGAAAATTGAGGTCCTTTGGGGACCAAATTGTCTGTCATTTCATTGATATTATTCTTGCTTTTGCTATGTATCCAACATACTTAAGCTTTATAATGTGGCAAGCACTAGAAAAAGTATTTCTTATATTACGAAAGTGTGACAGTGAACTTTTATAAGCCAATGCACAGGACTTAGAGATATCTTTTGTGCTTAGCTGGCTTTAAAATTGAGTATGGAAGAAACCTAAACTCCTCTCCTTGAGAGTTTAATCATATTAAAACACTGGTCCTGTAAGATTCTCCCAGAAGAGAGAGTTATAAATACCACTGACACTTTGGTACATCTCTTTATACATGTATGTATGTTCACACCAATTACTTTTGCTTTCTTTTTTATCCCCCACACCTTTACCTGCCAGATAAACTGATTTCATGTTTATTTTCTGAACCTTTGTGCTAGGCATGGATATAACATATACACATATATAGGAATTTTGTGGTTTTATAAAAGTGGATTGTATTATGAATACTTTTCTGCATCTTGTTTTTTTTTCATTTAAAACACTTTGAGAATTCCTCAAGTAATATACTTAAGATTCTTTTAATGACTGCAAGATATTTCACAGTCACCATGTTGGATAAATTATTGAGCTTTTTTTTTTTAACTACTACAAACAAATGAAAATCATTGTGCCTATGTTCTTTGTATATTGATGTTATCCCTAGGATAAATTACCAGATAGAGATTGATGGATCAAAGCGTAATTTTTAGAAGTCATTTTATTGTGTAATATATTTTACATGCAGAAAAATATGTAAAATTGTATGCATCTTTCAAGACTAATAAAGTGAGTCCTTACCGCCACCCATGACCAAGAAGTGAATGGTTCAGTGTTTATTAGAATCTCCCTCTGTGGTCTTCTGTTGTATTATACTTGCCTCTGAGAAAAATATTTTTCTTATCTTTCTTTATGGCTTCATCGCTAAGTTATGCATCTCTAAAACATAAGCATCCTCAAATAATAGACTTTGTCATGAATAACATGTAAATGGAGTCATTCTAATAGATGACTTTATTTACAGCTCATCCATGTTACTATTTGTAGCTGTAGCTTATTCATCTTTATTGATACATTGTATTCCATTGAATGAATATCCCACAATTTATTCATTTTAATTGTTGATGGATTTGGTGGTGTTTCTGATTTTGCATTATTATAAAAATGCTGCTGTGAACATTTTTATTCATGACTCCTTTTGCACACGTTCTCAAGTACTTTGGGACAGTGGTCATTAAACCTTTTTGCTTTTTTATCTCCTAAATTTAAAAAAATTGAAGTATAGTTTATTTCCAGTGAAGGTACAGCAAAGTGACTTAGTTATACACACACACACACACACACACATATACTTTTTCAGATTCTTTTCCTTCATAGTTTATTACTTGATACTTGATATAGTTCCCTGTATACAATAGAACCTTATCTGTCTTATTCAATATATATAGAGTTTGTATTTGCTAATCTCAAACTCCTAATTTATCCCTCCTCCCCTGCTTTCCCCTTGTAACCATGAATATATTTTCTTTGTGAGTCTGTTTCTGTTTTGTAAATAAGTTTGCTCGTATCATACTTTGGATTCCACATGTAAGTGATACATTTGATTTCACTTAGTATAATCTCTAGGTCCATCCATGTTGCTGCAAATATTTAATTTTTTGTAGCCAAGTAGTATTGCTTCGTGTGTATGTGTTTGTATGTGTGTATATATACACCACGTCATCTTTATCCATTCATCTATCGATGAACGTTTAGGTTGCTCCCATGTCTTGGCTATTGTAAATAGTGCTACTGTGAATCTTGTGGTGCAGGTACCTTTTTCAGTTAGAGTTTTCTCTGGGTGTATATCTAGGAGCAGGAGTGTTGGATCATACGGTTACTTTAGTTTTTTAAGAAATCTCTATGCTGTTTCCCATAGTGCCTCACCAGTTTATAACCCTGCCAGCAGTGCAGGAGAGTTCCTGTTTCTCTGCATCCTCTCCAGCATTTATTATTTGTAGACTTCTTAATGGGGGCCGATCTTACTGGTGTGAGGTGATACTTGATTATGGTTTTGATTTACATTTCTTTAATAATTAGCAGTGTGCATCTTTTTGTGCGCTATTGACCATTTGTATGTCGTCTTTGGAGAAATTCCTGTTTAGGTCTTTTACTTGTTTTTTGATCCCCAAATACTTTTTTAAACTATCTACCTCTTTGTACATTTTTAAGTTGACATCTAACTTTTTTATCATAATGTTTAAACAGTTGTAAGGGATATAATTTCAGGAATATTAAAAATATTGATGTTTTAAAATACTAATATCACTGATTTAAATATATCCAATGGAATATAAATATAATATCCTAGTGTCTTGAGATTTGCCTGCATCCTTTATAACATTCATGAAGAGGCTAGTCTTTAATTGTTGGAAATTTTACATTGTTCCTTTTTTACCTTGAAATAGTATTTGTATTTTATTTCCACCACAGAATTTTGCACCAGAGAACCATACTTTTGTTTTTGAGTCTTCACTGATCATTTTATCATACTCCTCTTCATGTATTTATTTATACACACACTCACATGCACGCGTGCATATTATTTAGTACTGGTACATAAAACAATATATTTTAAATATAATTTAAATGTCATTAAACATTTTGTTGGCCATCACTCTAGATATTAAACATTGCAGCTGATGATAATATCAGTTCTGTTCAGTCACTCAGTCATGTCCGACTCTTTGCGACTCCATGGATTGCAGCACACCAGGCCTCCCTGTCCATCGCCAACTC